>NC_057854.1:91670566-91977545 GCF_015237465.2 Chelonia mydas
CCATACCTTGGTTCTTGGTTTTAAGACCGTGAATATTTGCACTTCATCCTGAAAGACTTTGAGGTTTTCTTCAGTTCTTAAAGGTAACAGACTGATAGACCAAGAAGAGAGAGCAAGCCCAGGAGCCTATTGGAAAGGGAACTAAGTGTTACCAGGGTTAAACTGTTCTGAAGCAGTTACTAAAAAAATTACACAGAAGTAATCAAAGCACAGGGAGTTGTTCTGCATATTTGAATCATTCACAACATAAGTGAAATAAATAAAACCCAGGTACAGATTCATCTCCATTAAAACATCATAGAACATTCCATTCAAGAAGCAGCTTTGTATGAGACTGTTTTTCCCCTCAAGCTTGTCAATCACTTTTTACAGCAGAAGGGAAAGTTACACTTCAAGCCAGCCATATTCTCAGCTGGGGATGACAGTGGAGCTATTCCAGTTCACATCAGCTGATGATCTGGCCCTTTGTTTTAAATTATGTCTCTTCTGTTCATGGTATAGAGGAACATGAATGGTTTTGTGGATTAAGCACAGGACTGTGTGTCCAAAGTTGTGGGTTCCACTCCTGACTCTTCCTGCGTGATCTTGGCCAAAGAGCTCAATCTTCAGGTGATATAAATTTGTGTTGCTCCACTGAAGTTAGTAAAGTGACACCAATTTTCACTATCTGAGGATCTGCCCCCTGGCTTCTGCCTCACAGGAGTGTTGTGAGAAATAGTATTTGTAAATCACTGAGATTTTTCAGTGGAAGGTACTACATATATACAAGTTCTTGTCATTTTAATTGGAACATTTGTTGTATATGAATCATGCACAACTTTAATACGTAGAGATACTGCACTAAATGTGTACAAGTTTACAGCACATAGGACAACCATCACTGGCAGTGTTCTGAGAAACAATTCAGGGGTTTATGCACACGGCTGGGAATGTTTTGTGCAGGAGCATGATCAGTTTTAGGAGTACCTCATGGTTCAGCCTCTTGATTATTCATAGATTTTTAAAGCCAGAAGAGACACTTAGATCATCTAGTCTGATCTCCTTTACATAGCACAGGCCATAGAATTTCACCCAGTTACCTCTGTATTGAGCTCACTAACTTGGGTTTGACTAAACCATAACTACTAGAAAGGCATTCAGTCTTGATTTGAAGACATCAAGAGATGGAGAAGCCACCACTTCCTCTGGTAGTTTGTTCCAATGGTTAATCACCCTCACTGTTAAAAATGTATGCCGTATTTCTACTTTGAATTTGGCTTTAATTTATATGCATCGGTACTTGTTGCTAGATCCTGACTCTACCAAATCCTGAGTATGTTCATCTCACAATGGTTCTCTCAGAAAATGGTAGGCATCAGGCCTTTACCAAGCAATGTCTATGGGTTCAAAAGCCATTCTTGTTTGGGGTATTATAGCTATTAAAAGGGTGGCCAAGATACGGATCCTAGAGGTAGGCAAGAGCATCACTGACAAGGAGGAGGACCCCTTTTAAAAAAGGCACATTGAGTTTTCAGTATAAAAAAAAACAATTACTTCTGGCAGATGACAAATCCTACCCTGGGCCCCATTATTTATATCCTGTTTTTCTTATAGCTATTTACATTATTTTCCTCTTTGGAAATAGAGTAGCAGATTGAAAACTCAAGCTCTCTCTCTATAATCATTAAAATAGATGTTCTGTCTATAACAATGAACTCGTGGCAGTATTAACTAAATTATGCACAAACATGCCAATTCCTCTAAGACTGTGGACAAGTGTAATAAATGTCTCCTCTTATCAGACGGGTTTAGCTATATAGATTACATTTTTCATTTTCTGTGCTAGGGGAGAGGTGGCCCTCCCCAGCAAACTAGTTTATCTAAGAAGAAATTTGGGGAAGAGGCAGCTTTGTTTATTTATATTGCTTACACTCTGTACTGAAGTCAGAACAAAAAGGTTGTCAAAAGGGAAATATGCCGTATACAAAGCTATTTTTTTCTGGAAAAAGATGAGTGTCCCATCTTTAAGAACTGTCAGGCAATGTGAAGTGTTTCATCTACCAGGAATGAAAGCTGTGCCTGACCAGAGATGGGAACATGAGTGGGCTTAGATTAACCCAACTGCCCTTTCCTCAGCCATTTTTTTTTAATTGCACACCCATTTTCACTGGGTAGAGGATTTTTGCTACTCCTGCCAACTGCTTCTGGTTCTCCTCTTTCTTATGTTAATGTAAGAACAGGAACTGCCATAGTGGTTCAGAGCCAGGGTCCACCTAGTCTGACAGTAGCCAGGCCCAGTGGCTTCAGAGGAAGGTGGAAGTCTCCTGCTGATCTCAAATAGTTAGAGATTTGGCTTAAACCTTGGAGCACAGGGTTTAATAACTCTTCCAAACATTTTGTTATCATTAGTTATGATAACTTTGGATACAAGATGAGAGGTGCCTGTTGTTTCTGCTGATATTCTGCTGCTTTTACACTCTGTTGAGACTGATAGCAATCTTGTTGATCCAGGAGCCAATCTGTGTGGTTCACAAGCAGATGGCTTATTGACACACCAAAGGAAAATGACAAATTTGCAGCTTATATTGAGTGTAAGTAATTCAGGCTTCATGGGGCCACCTTCTACTTACCCTTCTCTGTCTGCATCATAGCATCTCCCAGGTAAAGTCCAGTTCTGCGACAGCCTCAGAACACAGAGCTGACCTTTTCTTTGTTTTGTTTTCTGTCTCTCTGGATTAATTTGACCAATTTCAACATCTCTGTCTAATCTAGGGGGTTCCCATAGTAGCCATCCAAGGAATGCTGAAGTGCTGCACAGGTGAATTAGAGATGCATGCTTAAATTCAGAGTTGACTTAATAGAGAATTCTTCTCTCCAGCCCTCTTGGTGTTTGTGTTCACTGTAAACTTTGGTTATGGTGGGTAACCTTTAGCAAATAGGTGGAATTTGTTCAAAAATCCATCAGACTATTGATTAGACTCATTTGATCTGGTTGTTCGTTGCATCGAGGAGCTCTACAACTGAGAACACTTGGGCATTTTTGAAATATCCCCCCAAAGTTCTATTTTCAGAAGTGAGGTAGGCACGTTGGGCCATATTTTCAAAGGTATTTAGGTGCCTAAAGATGCAGATTTCTTTTTCAAAAGTTCCTAAACAGGTCAGGCACCTATTTCTCATGGATTTAAAAGGGAGTTAGACATATTGCCAGCTTATGCAGGTTTGAAAAGTCCACCAGGGGTCTTTCTGCATCTTTGGGGGCCTAAATACCTTTGGAAAATATGGCCCTTAGGAGTCTGAGTCCCACTGACTTTCATTGAAACTTAGGCTCCTAAATACCTAAGTCTCTCTTTAAAAAAATCAGACTTAGGCTCCAAATGAAGGTCTTGAATTGGCATCAGAAGTGAAATGAGAGCCAATAGAAGGCACATGGCCCTTCATCCCACTGAGGAGAGAGAGGATCCCCCATGATGTTATAGGCAAATTCTTTCTTTACTCTGGTCAGGAATGCTTTAGGTCTGGCTGTCACGTGTTTCATCTGGGGTTTGATTATCTGCATTCATTTCAGAGACCTTATAAGAATTATGCTAATCTACTATGGGAGTAGAAACAGGATCATGTGACCTGTAGCCAGTTGCAATTTTAGCATTTGAATTTGGACTACTAGGCCATGGAGTGGACAAAAATAGTGAAAATTCAATCAAATGGCTTTGAAAACGAGTCATTATTTTCACATAATTCTGCAAACAAGAAAGGTTGCAAAACTGGCAGAATTATTAATCATGAATTTTCACTTAGCTCTGATCATAAAATTGCAGCCGCTGCACAGGTGCTGTGCATTGAATGAGAATGTAAATGGAAGTTGTTTCAAAAACCTAGAAAAGGTCTATACACGTCAGAATTGAAGCACATCATCCCAGCTTAAAATGTGTCTGCCTTTGATGTACCTGTTCTGAGGATTTCATAGTCCACCATTTTCAGTCATTGTCTTTCACAAGCACTAAAATCACTTAAACCTTTTACCTTTTTTTTTTTTAAATATCTGTATGCTAAATGGCATGTGCAGGCTCTGAAGCATAATATAGAAAGTTTTGCTGTGATGGTACTTAAGACACTTCAGTACTGAGAATAGAATAGAGATGACCTGTATTTTTTATTCTTGTGTTTGTCCCATGATATTAGGCATTGCACGTGGTGCTGTACCACTCTTGTTTAGAAGACACTTTGCTATCGTTGTTAGCATTTGTTCATTCTTGGACACATGTGGAGCTACTCTTGGCTTTCTTCTTTTGCCCTCTCAACATTTTCTGGTACAACATTTCATTCTCTAAATTCATATGATCTTTGACCTCGACAATGCCCCACCAGGGACATATAAATCAAAATACAGATGAACTTAGTTCAGAAAGAGCCCAAAAGACATGATTTGCTTCATAACATGTTTCATACCATACTCCCAGGTTTACATTTTCCAAAACTGAAGTGTAAAAACCATCTTGCTGGAAACCAATTTCAAGCACTGCTTTACATTTAGAATGAATGAAATAATTGTAAGTCAAGAAATAAGAAAAATCTTGAGTGACTTCCACAGTGAATCAGTTTGTTTTTCTTGTGTGCTGTATTGTAAATATACAATGGTGACATTGCACTCTATATGATTTTATGAAAATATGCTAATGAATGTGAATATAATGTAACTGGAATATGTTTCATGCAAAAGGTCTCTTGTAAGTTATCATTACAAAGCTTTTAATCTACTGAGTGTGGTCGTCCTATTTGTATAAATGTATCACTCTTGTATCTGAAACTAGAAATATGAAATATAACTCTGAGGTTCTATTGTAGTTATGCAAAGTGTGGGCCATCAATGGGAGCCATCAAGATTCCAAACCACCATCACCCAGCACAGTTGACTGTGGCTGGCTCTGTTTGCTTGCAGGCCTTCCTGTGAGTCAGGCTGGGATGAATGAGGGCTTGGAGTCTTACAGTGATCATGTCACCTGAACTGGAATTCATCTTTAACCTGGTGCTTTTCCATTTATAAGGAGGGGTGGGAACCCAGAGAGGGACAAAGGATTCCTGCCTTGTGCAAAAGATATATAAGCGGGTGGAACCAGAACAAAGGGGGCTGCAGTCATAAAAGATCCTCTACCTACCACCTGAGCTGGAACAAGGACTGTACCGGGGAAAGGATTGGGCCCAGACTAGAAGGAGGCTAGTCTGTAAGCTGTAGAAGCTTATTGAAACATCTCTGAGGGTGCGATTTTATCTGCATTCAGTTTTCTTACTGTATTAGGCTTAGACTTGCGTGTTTTATTTTATTTTGCTTGGCAATTCACTTTGTTCTGTCTGTTATTACTTGGAACCATTTAAATCCTACTTTTTGTATTTAATAGAATCACTTTTTACTTATTAATTAACCCAGAGTATGTATTAATATCTGGGGGGGGGGGGAGGGGCGGCAAACAGCTGGGCATATCTCTCTATCAGTGTTATAGAGGGCAAACAATTTATGAGTTTACCCTGTATAAGCTTTATACGGGGTGTAACAGGGTGCTGGCCAGGAGGCCCTTAGCCAGGCCCCTGTTAGCCCAGCTCCAATTAAGAAGGATTAATTGGGGCTGGCTGAATATGCCATGCCTAATTGGTGAAAGAGGAGCACCTGCGGGTCTTACAAGCCAGGGGGCTATGTAAAGCTGATGGGAAGGGTCACAGGCTGTGTATCCCTGCTGGCTGGAGAAGCTAGCTGTCCCCCAGGTTGCTGGTATACAACTGTCTATAAGTAGAAGGTGGTGGGAGCTAACACTGTTAATAAAAGAAGCACTGGTGATTGCACTTGGGGTAGGTCTGTGACTGATTTGTGCGAGGGCAAGCGAAGGCCTTGTTACACAGGGTAAAATGGGGTTTGGACCCCATTGGGAGCTGGGCATCTGAGTGCTGGAGACAGGAGCACTTCTTAAGCTGTTTTCAGTTTAGCCTGCAGCTTTTGGGAGATGTAATTCAGACCTGGGTCTGTGTTTGTAACAGGTTAGCGTGTCTGGCACAACCAGGCAGGGCACTGAAGTCTCAAGCTGCCAGGGAAAACGGGCTTAGAGGTAGTCTCAGCAGATAAGGTGGCAGTCCCAAAGGGCTTTCTGTAATCCAACCCGTCATAACAATTCCAGACAACATTGTGTGTAAATAAATTTGGACATTTATTTTTTCTATTATGTATCATTTCAATATTGTATAATAAATAATTATTAAAAATACTGAAAAGCACACTTAACAATAGATTTTAAGAGACACAAATGGGACATAGATGGCCAACCCCCATTGACGTCAGCTGGGTATTGGGTGTCTAACTCTCCTATTAGAATAATAGCACATAACTAAACTAGATCTTTGACCTGTCTTATTTACACATACCTTTAGTGTTTGCTTTGAATTGCGGAAGGGTGATATGGATACAGTAATTATCATTGCATCCAAGTTCTTATCATAAAAGTTTATTTTGATTCTGCTTTGTAAGCCAAAACCAAAAAACCCTCAACCTAAAAACATGAAGTTTCATAGCAAGTAGCATCAGCTCTGAAACTCGTGAGAAAATTGTACTGGTTCTGTCTGAGATTAAAATTCTCAAATATGATTCCTATTATTGGAAGTGAAATGGTGTTTGCTGTAGAGGGGAAGCAGGGTGAGAGGAGATATGGATAAGGTGATATGTGGTGGCAAGTGCATTTAGCTTGGTTTGACTGTTAATGTTACCCAAGCTTGTGATTTTCAGTGATTGTGTTGATGGGAAATTCACTTTGTGTTGTTTTGCATGTGAATGAAATATAAAGGACCAATGTCAGTCATATGTCAGTCAAAGTGAACTCTCAAGTTTGATCATTAGGTTGTAAAGTTTGGTTATTATTATAAGCCTAGTTACAGACTACTGTTGTTCCCATATGTTTTTAACCCCTCTGTCAGGCCAGAGAGGCTGGGCTGTTTCAAATCATGACATCCACAATATTTCTTTAAGTAAGAAAAGAAAATATATTTTACACTGTAATAGTCTCCACAGGGAGTGTGAGCTAGTGAGTTGAACACACATTGGGAGTAGGGTGATCACCCATCCCAGATTGGGCGGGACAGTCCTGAAATGCAGAGTTAAGTCCCGGTCCTGGTCCAAATGACTCTGGGACAGCATTTGTCCTGGATTCCCTGAGGCACCACTCTGCACCTGCCTGAGGCTCAGGGGTAGCGCCAGTCTCTTCCCGGAGAGGGGGGCTAAGGTGGGCCGTAGCCCCCGCTTGCCATGAGGCCCCGCCCCCTTCTCCCCCTGAGGTCCTGGCCAGGCCAAAAGCCAGAGCCAGGCTGCTATAGGGAGCCCCCAGACCCTCCACCTGCCCTGGGCAACATGCCTCTGGGGGCAGGGACATGGGCTATGGGCTGCTCTCGGGCCTCCCTGCTCAGGGCAGGTGGAGGGTCCGGGGCTCTCCATAGTGGCCTGGGCTCCCTGGGAAGCTTTTACTATAGCGCAGCTCCAGTTTCCGGCCTGGACGAGGGCAGTGCCTTGGGGGGAAGAGGAGGAGTGGGGGAGAGTGGGGCCATTGGGAGGAGGGGCCTCCTGCATGTGTCCCGATTTTGCCTTTTTAAAAGATGGTCACCCTGAGTGGCAACAAGATTGACAAAAGACAATTGCACACATAAGATACAATACTCATCATATGGGACTGAACCCAATATCAAAAACAAAAACACAGGCCTCTCGCATTTCAGCTAAAGAATAACTCCATTTATTAGTAATCTGAGTGGGAGACCAGATCAATCCATTGAGGTGGTGTTGTTATGCAGGCTGACTTGCTTTATGGTAACTAAAGTCATGTGTGCACGAGAGAGTTGTTCTGTTTTAACTATACTGGTATAGAGTACATCTGCATTTGACCTGGGAGGTCTGATTCCCAGCCTCTAAAAATAGCGGTGTGTCCACAGCTACCTGATTACTTACCCCGGGGGGTCAGGCAGCATTGTTATTCTAGCTAGACCAAGTGTTTTCCTGTGGACACACTGCTATTTGTAGGCACTACCTCAAGCAGAACTAATGTGGTTACATCTTTGTGAGCTGGGAATCACACCTCCCAGATCAAATGTAGAGGTACCCAGATATAAAGTGGTACAACCCACCTAGTGTGGATGCAGTGATACCAGTATAAAGGTGCTTTATGCTGGTATAGCTATTCCCATATGGGAATAGGAATAGTCTATACTGGGATAAGTCATCTTTATACTGGTATCACTGTATCCACACTAGAACTTTTACCAGGATAAATGTTTGGGGTAAAAAAACACACACTCCTAACTGAAATAGTTGTACCACTAAAATTTTCAAGTGTCAACCAGGGCTAAGCTGCTTAACTCCTATGCACATAGGCGCCATCCTGCTCTTCTCTGTGAGTGTTGCTGGGGAGAGCGAACACAAAGGTACTGGATAACTGCGTCAATTTTCCTCTCCTGACCAGTTATCCCATCACATTAGCAATTTTCTGTTGTACTCATAATTTTTGTTCTGAATTTTATTAGGATTAATTTTCATTAGCATGAGCCAAAAAAGGACAATCATCTTAGCACCTTTCTTGCCATATTAGTGAAAATATAAATATTTTGATTCAGTGCTAGCATGGGGTGATTCCAGTGCGGTAGGACAATTACTGCTGCATTAACATTTTCACCTTCTATTAACAAGGGGATGCTGCATTTGCTGTCATGAGGGTAAGGTTTACCTTTCCATTTCTGCATTCAAGACATCCTTGAAGTCACATGAATAATGGAAATCAGAAAAGGAAAAGACCTTTGAAAGGAAAAGACATTTGGTTATTTTATCCATCTCCCTGCCAATACAGGATTTCTTCCTATAGTACGTTTTCTAGTGATTGGATCCCTCTCTTGACAATATGTTTGTGCTAAACTTTCTGCATGAATGGACACACATTATCTGATCCAACTGTCACTAAAGTAAATCGCAAGACTCCAAACCATTTCAGTGGTGGTTGGATCAGGTCCATAGACTCTAAACTTGGCCAGATCCTGGTGTGTGGCTTCTTCTAGGCTGGGTTTTAGCTTATAAATAAGTAGGAATAATACAGGGTTTTTCCATACATGTACAGTAGCTGTAAGTGTCTGTGTCAGGGTAGCATATGGTGGATTTAGGAAACTATAAAATGACTGTTAGTAATAATTATGCTTATATTTCATATTGATAATTTATGACCTTGTAATCAAGTCCACTCACCACTAAGCATGCCCTTGTGGTCAGGCAGAGTATCACAGCTCTCTCACAGGGCTAGCATCTCCTGCCAGTGGTCACCCTGGTGGTTTCTGTGCCAGTCACTCATCCAGCGACACAGCCCTCTGACTAGGGCAGTCTTTAGTCTACCCATTCCAGGGTCACAGTAGCATGATCTAAAAATCCCCAAATGTCTTTAACGCAAAACAAATCCTTCCTCCCTCTCTGGGGCTCTTCCTCAGTCAGTACTTGGGTTCAGCCTGACTCAGGGACCTTTTGGAAATCTTTCTTCCCTGCTCTGAGCTTCATTTCCTGCTCCGACTCTCCTTTTGACTCAAGGTACGTCTACACTGGAATTAAAAACCCGCAGCTGGCCCATGGCAGCTGACTCAGGCTAAGGAGCTCTTCAGTTGCAGTGTGGATGCTTGGCCTGGAGCCTGGGCTCTTGGACCTGCAAGGTGGGAGGGTCCCAGAGGTCGGGCTGGAGCTCGAGCCCAAACATCTATATGACAATTAAACAGCCCCGTAGCCCGAGCCTTGCAAGACCGAGTCAGCTGACACGGTACAGCCGCAGGTATCTAATTGCAGCTCCCTCCAGCTCCTAGCTGGGCGCTCTCAGCACTTAAGCCCGGCTCCTTTTATAAAGGAATCACCTGACTGCTTACAGATGTGGCTTGTCCTGTAATCAGGCTTGGCTTAGCACCAGGCTCTCCAGCCAAAGGGCAAGGCCCCTGCTGCAGACCTTTTTACAAGAATAGAACATTCTCTGATAAGTAATATCGGTGATCCTACGTTATGGTTACTGCATATGTTTAACAGCTTTTATTTTTTCTATTTACTTATCAAAATAAGAAAGCAAAGGAACAGGAAGTGATCAATAGGACCAGCTAGTGTGGTTTCCTCTCTTCAACAGAAGCCAATACCAGAAGCTTCTGAGGAGGGTCTTTAGAGAATTCCTGTAATATCCAGTTATGAAATAACTTGCCTATGGGTCAGAACTCCCATCAGTTATTAACAGGATTATGCTCTGAAGCTTGAGGATTCATACCTCTTATATATTTGTATCCTAAGCTTTTGGACACTTAGGGTAAGAACCATGGTCCATTTGTGCCACTGAGGCTGGGCAGAGAGACCACAAAGGTGCCTTAGGTGGGTGGCTAGGGATTCCCCTGGTGAATGGGAATCTCTGGAAGGTGTAAACCTGGTGTAGCTGGTTCCATGCACCCAACACCTCTCTGGTAAAAGAGATGTGCTAGAGATGGGATACAATGCCCAGCCAGCATAATTGTCCCTAGGAGCCCATAACTGGTGGGATAAGCAATCTTTAGACTGCTCTAACTTGTGCTTAGGGCCCACTGAGACACAGCAGCCCTAGGGACCAGCATAGGGAGGGGGAATGTAAAGGTGACATACAGCTACATTGCCAGTCCCCTCTTCTGTGAGAGCAGATCTCAGTTGGAGCTTTGTGTCTGGGTCATTGGGCTTGGTCCTGTTGGTGACAGAACTTTGCAAAATGAGTTCCACAGGTTAACTGCATAGGGGTTATTTTTTAAAAGTGGTTCTTTATCCGTTTAAATTCACTGCCATTCATTGTATGTCTCCTTGTTCTTGGATTATGACAGAAGGTAACTAAGAACACCCAATTTAACCATTCTTTATTTCACTTACTTCTGTGATGTCCCCTTTTATTCTTCTGCTCTCCAAACCCAACAGTTCCAATCTTGCTTCATACAAAAGCCCTTCCTCACCTCTAATTTCCTCCGTCTATGGACTTCTCCTAATTCTACTACACTTCCTTCAGCAGTAGTAAGCACGGTATTCGAGGTGTGGGTCTACTGTTCATTTATATAATTGCATCATATTTTCAGTATTATTTTCTGTCCCATTCTTTTTGAAGTGTAATGTTTTTGTTTACTTTTTAGCCATCACTGCGCCATGAGTAGAAGTTTTTTACTTAGTTGTCCAGGACACTGAGCTCCTTTTCCTGAGAGGTTATGGTTAAATTGCAACCCAGAAATATTCAGGAGTGCTTTATATTATTGCTTTCAGTAAGCCTTACCTTGCATTTTTCAACATCAAGATTTGCATGTCACTATGCTGCTGCCCCTTCACTTAGCTTTGTTAGGTCCATCTGAAGGTCCTCATACCCTTACTGTACTTGATATTGTTGCATCATCAGCAAATGGTTGCCGCCTCACTCTTCACTCCCTTTTTTAAAACTATGATGTGCAAGTTTCTGTGGCTTCCCATTTCCAAAGAGTTCCGAGAAGTGCTTGAAGAAATACTGCTTTCTGAAGAAGAGATCTGAGAGACGAAAGCTTGTATCCCTGATACTTTGCATGCGAGTAAACATACGCACACTCACAGACAGAGCTTAATTCTACTGATGTTTCCCATTCCTAGATCACATGCCCCTGTACACTTGCTACCTCAGGACAGTGTGTAATGGCCTAGAAAGCTGCAGCTCTGTGATAACTTAATGAATTCTGGGATGAATAAGAATATTTTAAACCAGAAAAATGGTAGCTTTGTGGGTACAGTGCTGGGCTCTCCAAGCTGCTCAGGAAAAGTACTCTATGAATAATAAAGAAAGTATGCAAGAGCAGCAGCAGATTTTTGAGGTTTTAGACTTCATTTGAAAGAGATTGTAATAACTTATTTGTCAGTAACTCTTATATTTGTATAGGGACTCTCTCCGTTAACAATATGTTTTGTAAATGTTGAGTGAAGTGAAAGTCAGCTAACCCTGAGCAGTGCTAAAGCTCCTGCGATCGGGGACAATAAATAGTTTCTCCTGTTATCTATCCACTTATTTAGGATCCTGCTCACTTTCCGGATTTGTCAGTCTGTCTGGCATAGCATCTTGATTGCCAGTAATCCGGAGTTCAAGAAAATGTCCAGTGTCGTTTTAAAATTTATTCCACATAGTAGGTGGGCTTGTTTCTAGTTTAAATCTGGGGGTAGTTGTGTGTATAGATGATAGTTTCCTCTCAGCATATCTATTGCAATGATAAATATTTTTTTAAACACATAAATAGAATCTGTACCCTGTAATGTATTAAAACATTATGAGCCATAACATTACTTCTTGGCCTTTTGGCTCAAATCAAATGTAGCATCAGTCTAATGTGTGTTGTGCTCCTGGGATGGAGTCTGTGGTCTTAAGATACCCTATTCTTTATCCTTTTCTTTTGGTTTGTTTCTTTTTTTTTTAAGAAAGCCTTTCTGTTTTTGTCACTAACATACTCAAGAAGGAAATATAATTATTTAAATTATACAAATGTTTATTCTTAACAAGCTAATGCATTAACATTTATGCACAATTATAATAAATTTTATCCATAGCTATAAAATTTCTATTCATTTCGCTCACTAATATTACCTTATTTAACTTGCAAAGAATCAAAAGAGCCTTAGGCTTCTAGACAGTTAGAACACAAATTCCAGTTTAGAAGGTCTCGTCAAAAGTACACAGCGCATATAGTCCAAATGGAAATGGTTATTCCATCCTCTCCTCATGTTGTTACCTCATTGTTATATCCATGTATTAGATCTTCTGGAAGTTTTTTCTCTTCTATTATATGCCTTCTATAAATCATGTAGCTCATAACCTAGCTGCTGTGTGTCCTTTCCTATTGAAATACATTAGAGCGCAAATGATCTTTTCCATCTCCAACTAACATCCTCATTTTGCACTGTGGAACTGTCAGTGGGTGTGACTCAATGCCAGTCTATGACTCTAAGCATCCACTTTCTTAATACAGCGTAGGCCACTTCTAATGGAAATTCACTGCATGACTGCTCTGTTTTACTGAGCACTGAGGTTGGTTGCAATTGGCTCATGCATATTTATCAGTATACCAAACGCAGTTCAATATGCTCTCTCACCTGTTTCACGCCCTCTCTACTTCCGCTTCAGCTTACTTTTTAATTGCACTGCTTTCATATTTTGCAGTCTCTGGGAGGACTGAACGTAAGGATGAATCAGAGGGTTCAGACTGGAGTTTCTTTTCTCCACAGAGTTTTGATTATAGCCTCTCACTTTCAGATATAAAAGGAGAAGGCATATACCCAAATATAGGTGCACATTCACAGGGTGGGAACTTGAGGAGCACGGGTGTGGGTCTACTGTCATTGAAGCTGTTGGTAAAACTCCCATTGACATGAGTAGGGGTAGAATATGACATGAGTAGGGGCAGAATAAGGTCAATGCTGAGCACCTTTGAAAATCGCTGCAATGCTGAGGAGTGCAATTCAAGTCTAAGTATGCAGGCAGGAGGCTGGAATTTTCAGCTCAGTAGATGTAACTGGGGCCAGATTTTCCAAAGGACTCAGCACATTGGGTATTGATTAGAGTGGGTCAAAAAATGTTCACCTAGTTTTCCAGGGGAAAATGCCTTTTCCATTAAACCAATATATTGTGTGTGTGAAATTATTTTGATTTCAATTAAATGTTGTTTAAAAGATATTAGGGGGAGAAATGTCAACATTTTTTAAATGACAGGTTTGGATTTCTCGTTTCAAAATAACTTTTTGTTTCAAAGTTATTTTTAATATAAAATAAAGTAAAAGGGTCGAAATCAAAATGAAACATTTCAGATTTATTTTTAGGAAACATTTTTGACCCCAAATATTTTGTTTTCAAATTTCATTTAGTTTGTGCCTTTTTTTTTTGTCTTGATTTGGATTTTTTTTTTTTTAATCTCAAATTGTTTTCAGGATGAAAAAGCTGTTTTCTAACCAGCTCTAAAATTTATGAGCCTTTGTATTTCTGAGCATCCATATGAGGGATTGGGTATCCTATTAAGATAACACCAGCTATTGCCTTCATAATCAATTTACTTTGGAATTATTCCTATTTTTTAAAAAGCAACAAGAAGTGTCTAGTTATAGTCTCCCATATTAGAATTACAAGTTTTCCTCGCTGAGGCTCAGAGCAGAGGCAGCATGAGACTTCGCTTCTCTCGGTAGTTTTCTGACTGTGAATGTTAAGCTCTTATTTTCTCCAACACTTTAAAACTTGAGGCTCAAGGCCATTATGTCTCATGTGGTAAGTAGGCAACCTTTACAGAGAAAAAAAAATGAAAAGAAGCTTTGTCATACATTTGATTTAGCAGAAATAGGTCTTTCACATCTTATTTGCTTACCTTAGCAGACACATATAATCAGAAAATACACAATGGACTGGAAAAATAATGAACTGGAAAATGTTCTCCCATTGTGTGAAGTGAATGGTATGAGAATTAATCCCAAAAGGCTTCCCTTTTCAAAAAGAAGGGTTGAACACCGTGCAAATGCCAATCTGTGTCATTTAGAAGGCAGTTGTATGTCAACACATTGACCTGAGTGACAATATTAGCTAACGTGCAGCTAGAACTGGTTGGAGAAAACTCAACAGAACCATATTCCATTGAAGTACATGGTTCCATTGAAATCGAAACACTAATTTCAAAATCCAAATTATGCTGGTATCTGGGTTCAGAAGAAAATCAGCGGGGAAAAAAGTTCCAACAATGGTGAAAGAGGATGTTTTGACATTTTTGGAGTGAAATGTTCTAATTTTTTGTTTTGAAATGATTTTTTGTTTAAATGTTTTCATTTTATATAATAATACAAAATAAAGTGAAAATTGAAACAAAATATTTTGGTTTTGTCAAAGCAAAACATTTCAATCAACCCAAAATTATTTTTTCTGGAATTTTCCTTCGTGGAGAATTTCAAAATTTTCAGTTTTTGTTCTAGTCAGAATGAAGCCGAATTTTGAAATCTCAAAATCCTTCTCAAAACAGAACTTCTGTTCTCCTCATAACTGTACTTGCAACCCAAGAAGAAATGTTGGCTGTAAATAGATCGCCTGCAGTCAGGTGAGGAACAAACTACAGTAGAATTACTGTATAACAGAATGGAGAATCTTTTGGGGCATAACTTATTTTACCAGAAGAGAGAGGGAGTAAAATATGTGTAAAAGAAATTACATCTGCTCTGTTGAAGAGCTCTAAAAGTTCTGAGTAGTATCAGAACCCTGGTACTCTGCGGGTCAGTGGGGACTGCATTATTCAGGCAGTGCATTCAGTGTATAAAGAATCATAAAATCTGAGAAATTACAAATGGAAAAGACTTACTAGGTCATCTGCTGTTCTCCATCCCTTTGCCAGTTCCATATGTTGTTTAAGGCTTTGTCCAGTCCCATTCCAAGTGACTCAAGCACTGCAGCGTTCACCCACTTCCTTTGAGACTATTCTGAAGTCTAATTGACCTCCAGGTTGGGCATATTCCTGGCATTAAGCCTACAATATGTGTTGTTGTTGTTCCTCTCCTTCCTCCTAATCTCCCTGAAGGTGAGACATGGCAGCAACAGGATGCTTTGCTAGCTGATTCACAAAACAGCACAAGAGATTTAGGTTTTTGGAAATAGTCCTAAGCACTCAACGGTTCTGGCCAAAAACAAGGCCCTGTGGAGGAAATGTGGGATGGATGCAAATCCCCCTGGAAGTATCACTTTCCAAAGACTATAAAAACAGTATGTAGACGTGTGAAATGTTTAGCAGTTTCAGGGTGCTTCAGTTCCGCCACGCCTGCACTAAACTCCAGCAATAATTCTGCAGTCCTTATTTCCTATGGCCTTCAAAACCAGCCATTGCCTTCAAAATGCTCTATGTCAGGGGCTTGGGATGCTGGATCTGTGGATCCTCCCTTGACTTCCCTCCACCTTAGCCTACAGGTAGCTTACACAGAGTCCTCCTTCACTGTGAGCAGGGGGGGTGTGGTGTTCTGTCCCATCTAGTAGCACCAAGACCACTTAGAGAGTTAAATGAGTCTGCTCTACAGCCTTAGCTAAGAGTTAGTTGGCTTTTAGCTCATCCGGTAGACACTCATGCACTAAGCTCCAGAGGCCCCACGTTCAATCCCGCCTGCTGACGACTGGGGTCTGTTGGCATTACACAGGGCATGCAGGCATTCCTCTCTGCACAACCACTCTTCCTGGACCTCCTACCTTCCCTTGCACAGAGGATCTTGGGGGCTTAACTGGCATGGTGGGTTTTGCACAGATCCTTTGGGCTGGATGAAATTCCCTTAATAACCCTTAAATGGAGATAACACAGACCATTTCTTCCTAAATCTACACTTGATATTAGAAGAAGAAAAGCAAGGTCTGCATTCATAATACATGCAAATCTGGTGGCTTCCTGCTGGGTTTTTTTAATTTTGGATTCACACCTTCTTTGGCTGACCCAGTTATTCCCATGTTCCCATTAGCCTGCTATGTTGTTCAGTTTAACCAGCTGCATGCACTAAATAATAGAAACATTTAATGTTTTGCCGCTTGAATGGTCCCCAACAACAGTTTGGAAGAATCTTGTCACAGTGGATTGTGTTAGGCTTCCATCCGGCGTTCTGCTTTTTTTGCTGCAGCCATTTCAAGACTGTGCTGCAGGTTCAGAGAGTGAGAGTGACTGAGAGAACGTGGGCTATTTTCAGAACAGTGTCAGAACAAACAGGATGACTTTTTTTATGTGTGTGTTTACATTTCATGCAAATTAGGATGTTCCTATAGCAGCACAAACCTGTTTGGCTGCTGTTTGAGAAGCTTTCAGAAGTTGTTTTCGTAGGCTGCTAAGTTGGTATTTCAAGGTTTGACTGTGCCACAGAACGTGTTCGGTGTCTCCGCGTTCTGCAAGATCAGACCTTCGCCTTGCTCTGTAGAAATCGCATTTGGTTGCAGCAGGCCCAACTAGTGAAAGCAGAGCAGCAAATTACCTATGCGTCCTCTGAGAAACTTAGTGAAGAAACCCCATCTTTTAGGTGATCCATCTCTTTCCCTCCTGCTCTCAGACAGTGGGCTTGTGCTGAAACTCACTTCCTTTCATTCCTTTTATTTTTAAGGCTGAAGACCACCATGAGCAGGATTGTAAGATCCAAACATCAACAACTGGATGAGAACATGTAATACCAGGTTGCTTCCAAGAAGAGCCAGGCTCTTTGCACTGCATGAATAGGAAGGCGTAGAGATGGAGGTGTGCAGAGAGAGCACTAGGTGTGATCTCACTAGTCCCTGAGCATCATGGGTGATTGGGGCCCTCTGACAGTCAAGGACCCCTGGGTTAATGCTTTTCTCCCACTCAGACATGTAAGACAGTCAGTGGAGTTCCATGGTCAGGTATAGAGCTGGCTGAAATTTTTCAAACATTTTTCCAAAAAAGGGCCTGTTCTTTAACAACTGCACTCAATCATGTGACTCTCATGTTGCACCATGTGGCTGAGTCAGAAGGGAGACCAGGGGACATCCTGGGAGATGTAATCTGGCAAAGGAGCCCAGCCTATAGGGGAGTATGGGGCATGAGCACCACGGCTGATATAGATTAATACTGAACAGACTCTAAATGAAATATTTCAATTCAGTTCAACAAATTGAAATGTTCCAATTTGGGTCAAACCAACTTCATATGAAATAAGAATTTTGATTTTGTGAAAACTCTATTTTCTGTTGAAAAATTATTTTGATAGAAAAGTCCCAAGCAGCTGTACTGAAAACCATGGGTAATATCTGGCCCCAAGCTGCATCAGATAAATTCCTGAAATGCTCTTAGTGTCAAACAGAATCGGTACGAAAACTGGCCTGTTCTCATCTTCTAGGCACTCTCCCTTCCTGCCCCTCTGTGGGTGGCCAATGTGAGGTGCAGCTTCTGTTCCTCTTACTACTCAAAATAGGATTAATTTATTATATGCTACATGTGATACCCTTTGGCCGGCAAATGTTTCAGTTGCAACAGAATGCTGAGTCCTGACAGGTGGGTCAGCACTCTGATCACTGTAGTCTGAATTAATTTTCCCAGTGATGGCTGATTGAGCAATTAGCTAATCAGAAGGGGGAGGGGGGGCTACAGAACTAATTAGTCCTCCGCTGGTTAACCTGATAAAAACCAGGAAGGAAGTGGTATGAGGGAAGGAATGACTGACGAATGAATGAATGACAACAGGAACAAGGCTAGCTGAGTTCAGACTGAAAAAGCTCTCAAGATCTCTTTTCCTCCCAGGGCCATAGTAAAGAGGGACTGAAAGAAGCAGGGATTAAACATTGTGGTGGTGCACTGTGGTGGTATTGGTGGAGGAGTTTTGGAATAAAATATAGGCTGAACATTGGAAAAAGAGTGGGTCTCAGCAGTTTCGGGGGCAGCAGAGGATGGGGACAGAGCATTGCCCTGTCCCACAACCTCACTCTGTGGGCAGAAGGACATATGTCAATAGAATGGTTGCACCTCTCCGAACACATCAGCCTGCTACACATCAAATTGGGCCTTGCATTTTTAATGCTGTGCTGTTGGGTGGGTTCTGGAGACATAAGGAAATAACAAATTGCTGTACTATAAAGGAAAAGGCCATTTGGTCCCGCACATCTGTTCCCTGTTGATTTATTTCAACCACACTGTCCTGTTTTGTCAGTCTGTCCCCGCCCCCTTAACACAAAATCTATTTGTCTCTTAATATCATTTTGCTATATGCATCACTAGCCTTGCCTGTCATCCCTATTCCATATGCTCATTCCTTTGAGAGAGAGAGAGAGATACATAAATGATGACACTGAGTTGAAATACTAGCAAAACCCAGTTACTGGTATAATCCTTATGGTAGATAATCTCACCTTCTAGGTACCTAAATGTTGTGAGTTGTGATTGGTACTGTGAAAAAGTTTCTGCTCTACCTTGGTGGGTCTTGCGCTTATTGGCGGATTTGCTCACCTTGGAGCTTCACGGCAGCCCTCAGCTTGGCCTTTTTTCTGAACCCACAGTCCAGGTCAACTCCTCCTGTGTCTGACCAGGATTTGGGAGGAACCCGGGCCCGCCCTCTACTCCGGGTTCCAGCCCAGGGCCCTGTGGAATGCAGCTGTCTAGAGTGCCTCCTGGAACAGCTGTGTGACAGCTACAACTCCCTGGGCTACTTCCCCATGGCCTCCTCCCAACACCTTCTTTATCCTCAGCACAGGACCTTCCTCCTAGTGTCTGATAATGCTTGTACACCTCAGTCCTCCAACAGTCCGCGTTCTCACTCTCAGCTCCTAGCGCCTCTTGCTCCCAGCTCCTCACACGCACACCACAAACTGAAGTGAGCTCCTTTTTAAAACCCAGGTGCCCTGATTAGCCTGCCTTACTTGATTCTAGCACCTTCTTGATTGGCTGCAGGTGTTCTAATCAGCCTGTCTTAATTGTCTCGAGAAGGTTCCTGATTGTTCTGGCACCTTCCCTGTTACCTTACACAGGGAAAAGGGGCCTACTTAGCCTGGGGCTAATATAGGTGCTGATGATGAGTAACAAGTCTTCTTGTGCAGAGATTGCTCACAATTTTTCCTCCAAGAACCGCAAGGTAATTGTAGAGCAAGCAGCTCAGCTTGCTATCAAGATCACCAATCCAAATGCCAGACTGCACAGTGAGGAAAATGAATAAATGGGCTCCTCCTTTGTGTAACTGTATTTAATAAAATACAAAATACAATAAAATCCACCAAAAAAAAATTACTCTCCTATAGCCATCTGGCCCGACCCTGTCACAGTACCCAGACCTATAATGTGCTATCTTGGGGAGTTAAGAATTTTATTGAAATCTGTGTGTGAAAAATGAGGGAACAAAGCCCCTCCAAGTGTATGAGCTGTCTGCTGTTTGCTCAGTAGAGTGCTGATAACCTAAACCTTTCAAATACAATTAGATAAATGACCTAGCATGAGTGTGAAATTTAAAAATCCCCCATTTAAAAATCACAGCAGTCTGAGAGAAAGTTCTAACCACTGGCGCCATATCAGACCCATGGACTAGGAAAATGAGGTTCAGAATGAGAATGTTGTGTTAAAATCAAACTCAAAAGGATTATTTAGGGGCCAGTGAATAGATTTTTCAGCCATGCTGGTAATGTTTGTTAGAGAGGCAAAGACTTGGGGAGCCACCTGAGTAATCTAATAGGATAGATAAGAATATAGAATTTGCCTTACTGCATTGGGTCATTGGTCCATCTGATCCAGAAGTGTCCTGTGTCTGAAACTTTGGAGGAATGCTTAAAAAAAAAGAAATCCCCTGGAGCTTCTGCCCATTTGGGCAGAAATGCACATGGAAGAAAAATTCTTTCCCAACAACTGTAGATGATCAGTCCATGCCTTGGAGCATGAGGTTTGTCCACATTGTTGTAGCCACAAACAGTGGACTGAATCAATTTTATGTTCACATTACATAAACAAATGCTCCTTTCTTTTTTGGAGAGGATGAGTGAGTTTGTGGGGGATTTGCTTTTAAAGAGAATAAGGTACCTTGGTTTTCTGTACCATCTGCAACTGGCAGATTCATTATAACTCATTCTGATATTGCAGAAAAGGAGATTGATAACTCTTAGGTAGGATGTGGCAGCATGAATGTACGCATTTAGAGTAATCAGAGAGGCTTGTGAAGGAGTTTATCAAATACATTTTGAGGTTTGGATTAATTGTGTTATCAGCCCATATTATAATTGCACATTACAGTTGCTGTTACATATTGCGTAAGAGGGTGGGATATGTACGTGCATGCTGAAAGTGAAAGTTCAGTTCTAATGGTGAATTAGAAAAACTCAGCTAAAATCTGCTCTCTCTGCTGATTGGATTACAGTCAATTAGGAGGTGTCAATCCAGCATGGGTGGCACATAGAACGAGAGAGGCTGCAGAGAGCTCTAAGGAACTGCAGGGAGCAAACAGCTCCAGACACAGCTTGATTTAATCCGTTTTACGTTGACATGAGATTTCCAGGCTCCAGCCAAGCCAAGGTGTGTCTTGTTTTTCTTTTCATTCTATAATGGCCATTGGCCCATCAGGCATATTGCCCTTCCCTTTTTAAAACATCTATCAACAGGTTTTTTTTCTTGGTGACCGCCTGTGGCAAGGCAAAGATATAAAAGACACTTAATTACCCACTGTGCATGTGCAGGTTGGGTATTTGTGCATTTACTTGGTCAGTTAGGTGCCCAAGTGGCCATGTTTGTGTAGAAATAACCACTGTGCATGCACACGTTGGGTGTTACATGCACAGATTAGGCGTGTGCAACTATAACTGTTAATATTATGGCAGTGCCCTGTGGACACCGCTGAGATTGGGGCCCCATTGCTCTATACTGTACAAACACGTATGAATAGACAGTTCCTGCCACCAATTAGACAAGACAAAGAGGGGGAGAAGGAAACAGGGACACAGAGCTGGGGGGAAGTGACATGGCCAACATCCCATACTGGGCAATTGCAGAGCCAGGTGCCTCAAGTCCCATTCTATTGCAGTATTCACCAGACTATACTCCCTCTCCATGTGCACAAAAATGAGCACGCACACACAGACACGCTGTGTTGCTGAGATGAGCCTTGGAGCCTTGTATTCCATACAGAGCAGTTCCTGTCTGCAGCGGTGATACATACAGTAATATCAGACCTTGTCACACCACAAGCTTTTATGTTGGCTGTTTAACTTGGCCAACAATATGGCCATGACTCCACAAGATATTTCTGCTTTTTAATCTAATGGGAATAGCATGGATTGTTTTCACCTGCCTCAGGAGCAAATGTCAACACTGTGGATTTGGAAAATAGTCTCTCAACACGAGGAACATGATGCTGACTTTACAATTGGCATTAGAACTTCAAACGCTGTCCTTGGAAGCAAGCATCTTGGCAGACTAGAGACTAGTTTAAGGAAGTCAGTGGAGTAACCTAAAATTCTCTTTAGAGACCGTGTATCATTGTGCTGTTCCAGTTTACAACCATTTAATATCACACAGCAAAATAGCTGGTAAAGAAGCTCAGTGGAAATTTAAATCCTTCTGCATTAGGATGCATTTTCCCCAAAGCATACCTTCACAAAATTCAGTGTAGGATTTCCTTTGTCTCACATTTGCGTGTTAGCCACTCCGACTTTAAATCATGGATATAAAATGCTTTGACATGTCCTTAAGAAAATATGTGGTGTCTGTCTGCAGCATTGACCCACAGCCAAAAGAGATAGGTGTTTTGTTTTTGCAGAATTTGGTATCCAGTGACCTGAAGGGATAATGTTCTTTCAATTTTTTCCACTTTATCTTATTAAAAGAAATATTTTAAAGACATCATTCGTGCTTTGATGTCCTAAAGTATGAAATTTCAGTAGCTTACTAGTGACAAAACTCACTCTCTCTCAACTGTAGCAAGAGGAATGGCTTAGAAAATTTTAAGATCAAATAAAATAGGGCCAGCCTTGGGATGTTGTAGCAGTGCAGTACTTTTAGTATGCCGGGGATCTGAGGGCTGGTGTACACTGAAAACTTACACTGGCATAGCATGTCTGTCAGGGGTGTGAAAATCCACACCCCGGAGAAATGTAGCTATGCCAAGCTAACTCCGGTGTGAGGTTGACAGAAGAATTCTTCCATCAACGTAGCTACTACCTCTTGGGGAGGAGGATTAACTATAATGTCAGGAGAATCCCTCCAGTCACTGTCATGAGAGTCTACACTGAAGTGCTGAAGCGGTTTAAGTACAGACTCACCCTCAATTTAGGTTCTGAAACTAATATCTCTCCCTCAAGCTGACATGGCCTTGGTGTGCTGTAGGGGAAACACTCAATTCCCAAGAGGAGAAAAAAGCTGGGTGTGGACAGATGTATTACAGCTATAAGGATGGTTGAGTGGGCTGGGCACTAGTCTAGGATTTGAGAGACCTGGATTCCTACTTCCATCACAGACTTCCCTGTGTGACCTTGGGCATTTACCCTCTTTGTGCCCCAGTTACCTATCTTTAAAAGAGGCACTCCTCTACCTTACAGAAGATTGTTAAGCACTCGGGTCAGATTTTTGAAGGTATTTAGGTGCCTTAAGATGCAGGAAGGCACCTGGAGGGATTTTTCTAAAGTGCCTAGGTGCCTAACATTCTGGCTTCACGGAGTTTTTTGTAAATTGCTCAGATGATCGTGAACATGGTATGGATAAATAAAGGGACCCTAAGGGATTTCTGCTTTATGGCACAGTTTTTTTTAAAGAGAGATTTCAAGATCGTATTTGTGCAGTGGGAAAAGTGGTGTTTGTGAAATGGTGGTAGAACACAGTCAGCCTCTTACTGAGGTTTATTAGTATTCTTTATACTAAAGTCCATGGGAAAATGGCCCTGCAGGTTCCCAGCCTTTAGATCGGAATGATTCAGAAACTCGCCATTAGAGTGCATGAGGTTCCTTTATCCTGAGGTACAAGATCTTGGGCGTGACCTTTAAATAACCTCTGATATTTTAGTGTTAAGCTTATTACATGCAGTTTGCTCTATTATGTATTGAAATACAAATGGAACACATCTTCAATGCTGGTGTACCTGGGCAGTTTCACAGTTTGCAGCTGGCATCATCAGATATTCAGCTAAATTCCCAAACTCCATAATTGTGTTCGAACTTGAGCATCTTCCTTCAGAAACGGAGTGATTAAGACATTGGCTCTGCAGTATTCAAGAGTGTTCTTTACATTGGTGTGCTATTTAACAATAAGGACCTGATAACCAGCCAAAAGATTTCCCATGTTCTCCTGAAACAGATATTGGCCCTGGTTCTTGCAAGGGGAGTACAGGGGATGTGGATATCACCATTCACTCTATTTTTCCATTGTACCCACGCACATGGGTCAAGGACAGGCTGGCCTTCATCAGGGATGGCACCCCTATACTTAGCAATGAGCTGGATGAACTGTAGAGTAAATCCATTTTTGTTCAGCATTAGGTACCGGAATAGAACTGAGAGAACTTCACCCATTGCAGTTGGGGATCTGGGCCCAGATTATAGACTGGGAGAGCATCCATTGAGGACCCTGGTTTTGTGCACTATTCAGTGCAGTAGAACTGTTCCTGACTGATTTGAAAGCAAGCTCTCATTTAAAAAAAAAAAAAAAAAAGACTCCTACTTAGCTAAGCTGCTGATTGGAGGAATAGTCAATTGATTACATTGTTGCTATCTCTTATGGAAGGTGTAGGTGCTAATTGGTATCCGTAATTGCTGGAGGATAGGCTGATGCCCATCAACACCTCAAGTGGTATATCTTGCACTCACTAAGCAGTAAATCTATATTGGATAACCTCTCTCTGCCTGAGTGTTTGCGAAGTCCAAAACTGTCTGCATATTTGTGTCAAGTTAATGGGCTCAGTTAATGCATCATCATAAGGACAGGTGACCCTGCTCGGCGAGGCATCATTATAAATATTCAAAAATGTACAGAAGCTAGGGCTGTATCCTTTGAGCAGGGAGGGGAGGAGATCAAGAGAGGAAGTGTACAAAAACCCTGAAAGGAATAGAGAGTATAGATGCTACAAGCCTATTTGAACTAGTGCCAAGCATTAGCCACACCGCTGAAGTTTAAAAAGGTCACCAAAGGAACTGAGGCATTATTTCTTTACAATCAGCAGAGTAGTTACTTGTTGGAAGCTATCAAGATTGCAATAGGCCAAACAGGACAAGCGGTTTTTAAATGAACATCCGACAGTAATGTAATCTGGCTGTAGCTTCCCTATCCCCAAAGTACGTGCTAGAGATTCGCTGTTGTGATGTAGATAGCCAGCCATCCTTTCATTTCAAGGTCTTGTCTTCGTTGCTTCTCTTCACTGTACACCAGAGAAGCTCCCAAACTGAAGGCTTTTATCCAAATTAGAGCAGCTATCAGGAAAAAAAAAAAAAGCTAGTATTGTGCACACTGCTTAGGGAAACAACACGTAAGACTCACCTGCCTTAGATGACTACTGCTGTAGTTACCCGGGTTCTCATCCCAGCATTTTAAAGTCTTCGTACTCCCATTCACTTCTTTTGTGTTTATATTTACATTTGATTCCACTATAGGCTCAATTAACTTGTTTGCTAAGCACAGTGGGTTTTCCAACATTGTGTAAGTAATTATTAAAAAACTATATATTGCATCCCATTTATCAGCTTAAAGAGGGGTGGAGTGGGGAGACAAAAGCTCAGTGAAATGATGAGATGGGATCCCTGAAGCAAGTGATAGAGAAGCCACTTACAAGATAATGGGTTAATAGCTATGACAGAATATGTCATATCTGTATCGAGTTCAGTGCCTTTGTAGATACAGCTGGGGAAATTGTACAAGATGTGGCTTGCTCAACCACGAAAAAAGAGGGAAATGCAAACTAGAGATAAAAGCTGCATTAATTCAGTCTAGGAAGGAGTGGGTTTACAGAATGCACCAACAGCAAGTGTGTTAGATTTCAAGAAGCTACATTTTGGAGAATTAAGAAATGTAACTAGCAGGGGGCAATGAATGGAAGGACCAGTCAACAGCCTGAATGGCTTAAAGAGGGGCTGTTCAGACACCTGAGGTTAAAAATATTGTATTGGAAATAGACAAGGTCGTGACATAGCAATATACAGTCAGGTGAGACTCACAGAGGTAAGATAAGGGCAGCAAGGGAGAGTTAACGTCAGCAAAAAGGGGGATGAGAAGCTTTTCTAGAAATACAGTATATCAGGAGAAAATAAGTTCTAGAGGGAGAGTAGCTTTGTTAATAAATGGAGGAGGGAGGTGAATTTAATGATAACCCATAGACACTGAAATTATTTAAAAAATATACATGCAGACCAGGAAAAAGAGCAATAGGAAATGAGCAAGTCTGGATAATATGCATTCACAGGGCATGAGAGGTTGAATTTACAGCTTTGCAGCGGGCCACCTGTACAAGAGCCTTGTCTAGACTAGAATTTAAAGGTGTAATGTTAGATCGAGTTACCTAGCTTGATCTAATTCACACCTTCTAAAACTCCAGCCAAGACAAAGCAATTGTACTTTCACACATCTAAACTGATCAAGATAAAGCCAAGGGAAGAGCTAAACACGTTAGACTTTGTCTACATTAGTGTTAAGTGGTAGTTTCAACTGAGTTAAACTAGTTTAATTTAGCTAACTTGATTTAAAAATATACCTCCCCCCACCCCCAAGTTTAGATAAATCCTAAATGATGCATAGATGTTATGCTGGCCATCTGCAGAGCAGTGAACTTCATTTTAAGGGAATTTGTTCCCAAAGCTACTGTCATAAATATAAAGGGAAGGGTAACCACCTTTCTGTATAGAGTGCTATAAAATCCCTCCTGGCCAGAGGCAAAGTCCCTTTACCTGTAAAGGGTTAAGAAGCTCAGGTAACCTGGCTGGCACCTGACCCAAAATGACCAATGAGGGGACAAAATACTTTCAAATCTGGAGGCGGGGGAAAGGCTTTTGTCTGTCTGTGTGATACCTTTGCCAGGAACAGATCAAGGATGCAAGCCCTCCAACTCCTGTAAAGTTAGTAAGTAATCTAGCTAGAAAATGCGTTAGGTTTTCTTTGTTTTGGCTTGTGAAATTCACTGTGCTGGAGGAAATGTGTATTCCTGTTTTTGTGTCTTTTTGTAACTTAAGGTTTTGCCTAGAGGGATTGTCTGTTTTGAATCTGACTGCCTGTAAGATTATCTTCCATTCTGATCTTACAGAGTTGTTCTCTTATCTTTTTTTGTTCTTCTAATAAAGTTCTGTTTTTTAAGAATCTGATAGGGTTTTTGAGTCATAAAAATCCAAGGCTGGTCTGTGCTCATCTTGTTTATTCTCAAGCCTCCCCAGGAAAGGTGGTGTAAGGGCTTGGGGGATATTCTGGGGAAATAGGAACTCCAAGTGGTCCTTTCCCTGATTGCTTGTTAAATCACTTGGTGGTGTGGCAGTGTTTACCTAATCCAAGGGCAAAGACTTTGTGCCTTGGGGAAATTTTAACCTAAGCTGGTAGAAATAAGCTTAGGGGGTCTTTCATGCAGGTCCCCACATCTGTACCCTAGAGTTCAGAGTGGGGAAGGAACCCTGACAGCTACTTTGTCACAAAAACTAAAACTCAACAAAAATACCCCCCCCCCACACACACACACACATATGTATGTAGTAAAAAGTATGTAATTATTGGAAAATGGAAGAGAAGCAAATATCCTATAAATTTTTTTAAAAAGGAAAGTAGAGTGTTCCTAGCAGTTACCTATTTGAAAAGTAACTTCAATCATGAGTAAAATAAAGGAGATTAAACCACTGAATTTATAGAAGCTAATGGAACTAAGTTCAATAAGCAACATGGGTTTATGAAGAATAAATCCTGCTAAGAAAGAATATTTCTTTTAAAAACAATCACACACTTATATTCTCTTCTGCTACAAATTATAACATATATTGTAAAGTACTTGATATTGTTTCATGAAATCAACTTGACAAATCCGTTTAGCTAGGATAGCAGTATGAGATCGGGTTAAGAGACTGTAAGCAAAAGCAGACTGATGGTTCTCAGAGAATTGCATTGAGAAGAGGCGTCTGGTGGGGTTTACGGGGAGAGGCGTTCGGGCCAGTCTTATTTAACCTCTTCATTAATGAGCTGGAAAAGGAAGTAATCTACAAGTTAATGACCTCTTCAGACTGAGAAGACTTCCAGAAAAGAGATAAGAGATATTTTAATAAAAAGTTTAAAATAGTAAATGTAGGGCTTGTCTCTCCTTAAAATGCTACAGAGGTGCTGCTGTAGCATTTCAATGTACACGCTACCTGCACCGACAGGAGCGATTCTCCTGTAGGCATAGGTAAACTGCCTCCCTGAGAGGCTTTAGCTAGGTCAACAGAATTCTTCCATCAATTCATCCTAGCACTGTCTCCAGTGGGGATTAGGTTGGTATAGTTACACCTCTCAGGGATGTGGATTTTTCAAACCCCTCAAAGACATAATTATACTGATATAAAATTCTAGTGTGGAATAGGCCTGGCAATAAAACATTTAACATTCTACATTGTACATTACTTGTTCAGGTACGGGTTACCACTCAAAGAATCTGGCTAAAGATTCTGGCTTGCTGGTTGGGGAGCCTCTTCTGAATACGCTAAAAAGGGTGACCAAATTTCTAAATACCCATCCTCTCTTTGTGCTTCTCTTGTGTACACACTTGTTGTAAAAAAAAAAAAAATTTCACTACAAGGACAATCCATATTTTACTATACCACAATCCCATAGGGGAAGTCACATTTTCCCAATAAAGTGCAATACAAAGTCTTGCTACTAACAATAAAAAAATAAAATAATTTGTCATTCTATTTAAAATGTAGATCCTCTGTCTCCAGGGCCCATCGCCAAATTCCTATGCTCATAATACTGTACTTTATGAGGGAGCATCTCTAAATTATAATCTTCTACAAACATATCTCCACTGTAAGCAGATCAGGGACTCTTTAGAAAGCTGGCACTATGTCATAAGATGAATCTCTTTAATAATTTCCTCCCCAAACCTTCTAATTCCTGGACCCAGCCACCACCTGTGCAGCTGTGTACCCCTTTTCCCACGACCCATCCAACAGATCTCCTCCCTACTGGCAAAAATGTGAAATTATAAGAAACTTGGGCAAAAAACAAAACAAAATGAGAGTCGGTTTTGAAGTATGCAAGGTGTGAGTATGTCTACACTAGAAATGCTACAGCAGTACAGCCAAAGCACTGCAACTGCACGGCTGTAGTGTAGATGCTGCAGTGACAGAAGGGGTTCTTCCATCACTATAGTAAATCCACATCTCCGAGAGGTGGTAGCTCGGCCAATAGAAGAATTCTTCCATTGCCATAGCAGTGTCTACACTGGGGGTTTAGGTTGGTTTAATTATATGGCGCTGGGTATAACCTATAAGCACAGCCCTTTGTGGTATAGTTAAGCCAGCCTAACTCTGTAGTGTAGACGACCCCCTAAGTGTGATAGAAGGAAGGAAATCAAATGTGTGTTTGTAATGAGGTATGCCACTGAGAAAAGTAATTTCAACTTTGGTTTGCATGTGGGCAGCATCATGCCAGGGAAGAGGACAGTGTGAGCCACATCACAGGGAAATTTAATAGCCAGACTGGAGAAAATATTGTATGTACTGTAAGGAATAAATCTTTCATTGGCAGGTGAATGGTCTTTTTCCTTCTCTAAATTCCCTGTTTCTCTGAAACAATGAAAATCGATCGTTTGAGCTGGATTTGCTATGCTGTAAAACTAAACAAAATGTAAACCAGGAGATGAATAATCCAGATAATAGATTAACAACAAAGGAATGAAGAGGAGAAGGAGGAGGAGGAAGAGCAAAGCTTGAGGCTTTGCACATGCAGGTTTCCAGCTCTCCTGACTGAATTTTTTACAGAAAGCTTATTCATATGTGATCTGCACTGTCTTTGGTGGTCTCTGAACTGACAAGCATTGTAACAGAACATCTGAAGGATTTTGGAATATGGAGAATGAAATGGGGGGAAAAGCGATCAAAAGCAGCATGACAATGTTTTGTGTTTTTTTTTTTCCATTGGGTTGCAATGCAAACCCCCGTTTTATGGATTGGAAGGATTTTAGTAAAACAGGTACCTTATTAAGTAAGGCTTATGATAGCGAAGGTTTGACAAAGGTTTTTTTTTTTTTTGTGGGAGAGAAGGATAAGGATAAAAAGAAATAATAGGTCAGAGTGATTGTTGGTGCAGATTGAACTTCAAAGAACTCGAAGCAATTATTTTTAGTTACAGATGGTTGGAGAGAGAGAGAGAGAGAGAGAGAACAGAATCAAGATCCTCTTGTTCTCTACTGAGGGGCTTCATGCTAATGAACACACTGGTTTCTTAGCACCAAGAAACAATAATTAACACTCCATAGACTTTGTACTGCCACAGCCCCTTTCATCAGAGGGTTGCAAAATGTTTAACCAAGTATGGGGGCAGAAGGGATGGTCTGTAGAGTAGCACAAAGAGCTGGTGCTTCAGGTATATTCTCTGATGAGACTATGAACAAAGCAAGAAATCATATACCACCTAAACTGAGGAACCATGGTGGCAAGTCTTGTCAAATTCCAACCCAGGTTTTCCCTGAAAGGGGATAAGGTTATTCTTGAAGAATTTCTCTAATTTAGAGCTGGTCATATTGGTCATTAAAAATAAATCATCTGATGAATTGAGCCCTTTTTTTTTTCCTCTTGGTGAATTTTGTGAATTAATCTTGATTTTTGTGACTGCATTAATTGTTCGCATGTATTTGGCAAATAGTTCATGCAAACAAATTTCGGCCTAGAGGATGTTTTTGCACTGTCCACTTTGTATGTAACTGGTTGCTTCATTCCCATAGTAATGCTTTTTACTCCCTGATAAGAGGACAGGAACTTTTAGAACTTACCATTATTGTTAAAGATTTAAATGTTGGTAGGGCCCAAATCCAGTGGAAGATCCATGCCCCAAAGAATGTAAATCTAAAAAAAAGAGTAACAAATAGCATTTTAGGAGTGATGAGTATCATACAAGCATGATTCTTGTTTGAGCATCAATATCCTTGCCTGTGCACAAACGTGGGAATTCCTATAAAGGATACTCATTCCCCAGTCTGTTATGTGAGCTAAAATGTGCATAGCAGCACATTCAATTTGACCAGCTATTTGGAATTCAAATGAAGGTTTGTGAATACTATTTTAGCATGATTTGATCAGCCTGAGTTCCCCACATTTCCTGTGTCAGCCTGGATTTCCCTCCCTTGAGCTGACCACCATTGGAGGTGGATTATGTTCATTGCAGAATTGAGTTTACAAACAAAGGAGGCTTAAACTTCATCTCCTCCTCTCTTTTCTGCATCTGGTTCTCCACTGGCAATTATGTGAGTAGTGCTACCTACAAGGAGGTAGCACTGTTTCCCTGTGCAATGGTTTCTCAATTGAAGTTTAATAGTAAAAAGGCATGGGGTGATGCCCAGACACTATGGAATTTCACTACAGATTAGGCTATAATTATGTTTATTATTAACATTTTGAGGTGTGTACGAGGGAGTTTGAAGGCAGAGGTTGTAGGTTATTGAACCTTTAAGCAAACTGTAATTTGTGTTCAACTGATGTGTTGATGTGTAGGTGGAATCAGAACTTTGCAACTAAGTGTCATTGGCTGTGAGCAGTATAGGCATATGAAGATTCTCCTTTAACTCGTCTGAAAGATACTTGTACTATAGGAGCAGGAGGTTTTGATATTTTGTCCTTTAGATGGCTTACAGATTAGTTCCTGTATGTTTGTATGGTATGTTATGCCGTTTGCTAGAAAATGGCACCTTCGCTATTGCCCCATCACATGCTTCTTATGCTGCAGTACGTTTGAGGTACTAACTAATGCATACAGTATGAAAGCATGACTCCAAATACAGGTTTTGATCTAATCCAGAAACAGACCATGCATGGAACTCCCATCAAAGCATACTTTTAAAAGAATATCCTATCATTGTTTACTATTTGTTTACAGAATAATAGAAATGAGGGCTGGAAGGGAAGAGGCTAGAAGAGCCCTCTGCACTGAAGCAGGTCCAAGTACACCTAGACCATCCTTGACAGGTGTTTGTCTAACCTGTTTTTAAATACCTCCTATGTCAGGGATTCCACCACCTCTCTTCAAAGCCTGTTCCAGTGCTTAACTATCTTTATAGTTAGAAAGTTTTCCCTAATACCTAACCTAAGTGCCCTTGCTACAGATTAAGCCCATTACTTCTTGTCCTACCTCCAGCCCCGTCCTCCGTGGTTATGGAGCGCCCCTTAGCAGTGGGATGGAGGAGCTGAGCATACGTTATTTGCTGCTGTGTGCAGCATGCCCCCTCACTGCAGGTAGACATATAAGGGCCTGGCTACTTTAGCCATTGGACTGGAGTAGCTTCCACAAAGTGCTGCTCTTCAGGAGCTATGCTTCAGGCTGTATGTATGTAGGGGAGACAGGGCTGCCAACTTTCTAATCGCACAAAACTCCTGCCCCGCCCCTTCTCCAAGGCTCTGCCCCTGCTCTCTCCATCCCCCCTCCCTCCGTTGCTCACTCTCCGCCACCCTAACTCACTTTCACCGGGCTGGGGCAGGGGGTTGGGGTGTAGGCTCTGGGGTGGGGCTGGGGATGAGGGGTTTGGGATAGAGGAGGGGCTGGAGCAGGGTGTTGGGGCGGGGGGTGGGCTCTGGGCAGGAGTTTGGGTACAGGTGGGGACACTGGGCTGGGGCACAGGGTTGGGGTGCAGGAGAGGGTTCAGGGTGCCGGGTCCTGGTGACGTTTACGGCGGCTCCCGGGAAGCAGCCGCCAGGTCTCTGCAGCACTGGGATGCATGGGCGGCCACGGATCATAGAATCATAGAATATCAGGGTTGGAAGGGACCTCAGGAGGTCATCTAGTCCAACCCCCTGCTCAAAGCAGGACCGATCCCCAATTAAATCATCGCTGCCAGGGCTTCGTCAAGCCTGACCTTAAAAACTTCTAAGGAAGGAGATTCCACCACCTCCCTAGGTAACGCATTCCAGTGTTTCACCACCCTCCTATTGAACAAGTTTCATGTTCCATGCACTGTCCCTGTGGGCAGAGGCGCCGCCCCCGCAGCTCCCATTGGTTGTGGTTTCCGGCCAATGGGAGCTGCGGAGCCGGCCCTCAGGGTGAGGGCAGTACATAGAGCCTCCCTGGCTGCCCATGCGTCTAGGGGCTGCAGGGACCTGGCGGCCACTTCTGGAAGCCGTGCAGAGCTAGTGCAGGCAGGGAGCCTGCCTTAGCTCCGGGCCCCCGCTGTGCTGCCAACTGAACTTTTAATGGCCCAGTTGGTGGTGCCAACCAGAGTTGCCAGGGTCCCTTTTTTGACCGCGCATTCTGGACAAAAACTGGACCCCTGGCAACTCTAAGGGGAGGGGAGGAACTGAATCCCTGTACATCTGCTTCAAGCCTGGCCCTGACACTCAGCGAGGCTCTGGACTTCCCCAGAGTGCTTTCAGGATTGGGCCCTTTGTAATGTTGCAATATTTTCTGATAAAATACCATATGTTATCATACCAGACAGCCATTTTCTTAGGATTTTAGACTGACGAGACAAATTCTGTTGCTCTACGTTATTTCTACCATCACAATTCTCCCATTTTCATCTTTTTATCATAATTCAGGAACAATCATTCTCAAAATGGAAAAAAAAATAGAAACATTTCTGAGGAGTAATTGGTTGTAGGATGATGATGATGCAAAGTCATGTAAGAATATATGGCATTTGCTTTCTTTGCTTTATTTTTATGGTTGCTATGGGAGAATGTAAGAAACGTTTGTGAAACGTACAATTTTCTAGAGCATGATTATGAAACTGATAGACATGTGAGTACTGAGGTGTATTTCTTATTTGATTTCTTCTAAAGAAAATCTGCTACTATGTTAACTTGTTAGAGTCTGGTATCAGGTATACATCGACATACACAAGCCCAATCCTGCAATTTATATACACACAAACCTCCAGTGGAGGAGGAGGTCTGACTGCAGCACCATCCCCTACAGATTGCACCATAATTTTGCTCATAGATAGGTTGTACAGTGAGTCTAGGTAATTCATCAGAGATCTTTTGTCAAATGTGGAACATTGCAGTTCAGCTACTGGAGCAATTGATACTAACAGCAAAATACTTTGGACAAATACATAGTAAAACGATCATTTAAAATAAATATTGGCTTTTGTAAATGCATATTACCAAACAAAATTCAGTGTTAGAAATGTATATGGGTATTAAGAACATCCAAAAATAAGTTAAATAGAATTTTAAAAAAAGGATTATAAACCCTGATGCTGCAAACCCTAATAGATGGGGACTAGGAAGAAACTTATGAACAAGATATTCCATAAGTGTCAACTTTGCACTTCCTCAGAAGCCCTTGTTCCTGACTGCTGCCACAGACAGACTGCTGAGCTAGATGGACTGCTGGTCTAATGGTATGGCAATTCCTGTTTCTAGATGTATCAGTATATACTAGCATTTCTACTTACTAAAGGTCATAAAGCCTTGATGTTTTGAATTGCATTGTCTATTCCATTTGCCTTTCCGCTGTGAGTGTGTTCTGCATGATGGTTGAGAGGCAGCTGTCACTGAATGCCCTCGTCTGTTCAAACCAGTGTCAAACTGACAAGCCCAAGCTATCCTGCTGCTGAGTTACATAGCAATCTACATTTTGATTTGCTTATTTGTGATAGGAAATCGTAGCTGCCCTGGCCAAAGGAGTCGTGATGCTTTTTGAATTGGATGCACTTTGTATTGCTAAACTGACTATCTTGTGAAATCATTTGGGAGGGAGAAAAAATCAATGCCAGATTTTTCAGGATGAAAAGGCAAGCTAGACATGCAATTAAGCACTAGAACACAGTTTCTGCACTCTTCCTGTCACGTTCTCCTGATTCCGTGCCGTGGCTATTCGTCAGAAATAATTAAACTCTCTCCCATGGGCAACAATTAGTAGCTTCAAATATCATGAGTAAAAGGAATGTATTTATAATTACCTACCCTTTTTGAAGGTGAAAATGGACATTATCCTTTGTAAACTGGAAGAGGGAGTTCCTGAATATACCAAAGCATTGGACCTTATACTGCTCTGAATACACCGGTTTTGTCAAAATCACCCGGATACACCTAATATTCTGTAGCCAGTCCTCTGGTTTATGTTGACGTTGAAGAACCATTTGTAAGGTTTCAGTTTGGGTTTGGTATTGAGGCTGAACTCCTATGCATTCAGTAAGGGATGTGCAGTCAGGAAAATCTGCTTATGGCACATTTTTAAGCAGCCAGAATTATGGAGACAAGATACCCAATTTCTACCTATCAAATAAGTCTCTTATTTATTCATCCTACATCTTCTTTTTTTATACTAAGTTTTCTTTTTTCCTTTTGCCTATTATTCACGAGGGAGTTTGAGCGCTGAAGGGTTTTTTGTTTTTCATTTTTCAGAACACTGTTTTTATTTCAGATTTGCTTACTGATCCGTCCTTCGAAAGACTTTTGAGTGAATGTGATAGGAAGGTTTATTAAAAATAAAATATTCATCAGGATATCAGCTGCAAATATGCTGTTCTGGTTAAAATTCAAATTCTAATTCCTTCCACCTTGACATAAGTTTCTCTTTCACTTAATAACCTGATCCACAAATTTGTGAGCTAATTTACTCTTTAAACTTACACTTATTTTAGTTCATGCAACTTGTTCTCGTCTGCTTGATAGTATCTAATAACATGACAGTGGTAAAATGACAAACTCAGGATTGCAACAGATTGACTGAACTGAATGTCTTTTATTAGAAAATGGTTACCAAAACCAATTCATTAACTTCAAAATCACGACTGTTTCCTTCTTCTGTCAGTCACTGACATTGGGCCTGTTTCTAATCTCAAATTGGTGTTTTAATACTGTATAGATTCATCGACTCCAAAGCCAGATCACCTTGTTGTACCACGTGTATAACACAGGCCGTAGAACTTCCCCCAAATAACTCCTAGAGCAGATCTCTTAGAAAAATATCCAATCTTAATTTAAAAATGGCCGGGGATGGAGAACCTACCACAACCCTTGGTAAATGGATCCAATGGCTAATTACTCTCACCATCAAAAATGTGCACCTTATTTCCAATCTGAATTTGTCCAGCTTCAACTTCCAGCCTTTGGATTGTGTTAGACCTTTGTCTGCTAGATTGAAGAGCCCCTTTCCAAATATTTGTTCCCCTTGTTCTTATGAACTGTGATCAAGTCACCCCTTAACCTTCTCTTTGTTAAGCTAAATAGATTGAGCTCCTTGAGTCTAGCACTATATGGCACATTTTCTAACCTTTAATTGTTGTCGTGGCTCTTCTCTGAACCCTCTCCAATTTCTCAACATCCTTCTTCAACTGTGGACACCAAAACTGGACAGGATATTCCAGTAGAGATCACACCAGTGCCAAGTACAGGGGTCAAATAACCTCTCTACTCCTACTCCAGGTTGCCCCATTTATGTATCCAAAGATTGCATTAGCCTTTTTGGCCACAGCGTTACACTGGGACCTGATGTTCAACTGATTATCTGTCACAACCCCCTAATCTCTTTCAAAGTCAATGCTTCCCACTATAGAGTCCCCATCCTGCAGATATGGCCTACATTGTTTGTTCCTATGCATGCATTTACATTTAGCTGTATTAAAATGCATATTGTTTGCTTGTTTGCTTTGCTTGTCACTCTGTATCAGCGACCTGTCCTCTTATCTATCATTTCCCCATTTTTGTGTCATCTGCAAACATTATCAGTGATGATTTTAAGTTTTCTTCCAAGTTATTAATAAAAATATTAAATTGTGTGGGGTCAAGAACTGATCCCTGTGGCACCCCAGTAGTAGCACTCCCACTTGATGACGATTCGTGATTTACAGTTACACTTTGAGATCTGTCCATTAGCTAGTTTTTAATCCATTTAATGTGTGCCATGTTCATTTTACATTCTAGTTGTTTAATAATAATGTTGTGTGGTACTAAGACAAATGCTTTCCAAAAGTATTACCATTATCAACCACACTTCAAATCAAAAAAGATATCAAGTTAGTTTGACAGGATCTATTTTCCATAAATCCAGGTTCATTGGCATTAATTATTTTACTGTCCTTTAAGTCTTTATTAATCAAGTCTTGCATCAGCCTCTCCATTATCTTTGCAGGCATCAATGTCAGACTGACAGGCATCCAGTTTACCCTTTTTAAAAAAGCGGTACAACATTAAGTTTCTTCCCGTCTTCTGGAATTTCCCTGGTGTCCCAAACCTTATTAAAAATCAACATTAATGGTCCAGCAAGCTCCTCGGCCAACTCTTTTAAAACTGTTGATGCAAGTTTTCTGGTCCTGCTGATTTTAAAAAGTAACTTTAGTAGCTGCTGTTCAACATCCTCCTGAGATACTATTGGAATGAAAAGAGTGTTATCATTGAATGATATGATTACATAATCTGGTATTTTTCCCAAATATAGAACAGAAATATTTATTGAGCACTTTTGCTTGTTCTGCATTATTATTGATAATTCGATCATTTCCATTTAGTAATGGACCAGTAGCATTGTTAGGATTCTTTTTGTGCCTAATATACTTTTAAAAAATTCCTTATTGTCCTTAATTCTGCTGACTATCGATTTCTACTTCTGTTCATTTGTTTCCATTATCAATTTTCTCCAATTCCTAACTTCTGATTTATATTCATTACTATCAGCTTCCCATTTCTTCCATTTGTTATATATTATTTGTACAGCTGCCTTCACTTCTCTAAACTAGCTTTTTTAAAAAACAAAAAACAAAAAACAAAAAGAACCTGTATAGATTGTGGGGTTTTTGGCATCTAGTAAAGTGTTCTTAAACAATTCCCAATTATCATTCACATTTTTCTGATTAAATTCTTCCTCTCAGCTGATTTGGCCAATTGTTTGCAGCTTTGTGAAACTGGCCCTTTTAAAGCACCAAGTATCTATATTATCATTACCGGTGTGGATTTTATTCTGTTTGCACATTATACATGTGATCAAGTCATGATCACTTGTACATAAACTACTGTTAATTTTTAGTTCTGTGATCAGTTCTTCTTTATCTGTCAAATGTGGTCTAATATAGAATTTTTTCCTATAGTGGCTAATATTTAAAAATAAAACTGGGACAGTTCCTCAAAGAAGCCAAGGGAGAAGCAGCAGAGAGAGTCCCTGGGGAGCGGTTTGGGGGTAGGTGGGAATGGGGGACTCGATGATTCTGGCCTGGACCTGGTGGTTGCTGGGAGAAGAGCCACATTTTGTGGAGCTGAGCCAAATCCCTCTGAAGTTATTGAGAGTCTTTCCATTGACTTCAGCGGGCCAAGGAGTGGAGGAGTCACTCTTTCCAGTGCAGAGAAGCAGGTGCCTCTGGCTGGTGGAACTGATGGCTTGACTAGACTGATCGAGACTGGCCTGGGCTGTTGAGCTCCTCCCCCTCCAGGAAAAGAATTAGATAGTTCCATTAAAACAGCTAGTGGCTCCAAAGTTGGGTTTGCCTTAATGACTGTTTTCCTGGAGAGAGTGAGGAGCCACAGAGCAGAGCAACTTGAGCTTCTAGTTCTTTTCCTGGACAGCTCAGGGCTGCAGATAATGAGGAGCAAATCTGCCCCAAAGTCTTGCAGCAATAGCCGAGACCTCCATTTTAAAACCTTACACTGTCCCAGCCAAGCTGGAACTTCAGAGGAAGTCAATTAACTTCAATGGACCTACACCTGATTTATCCTGGCATAAGTCAGATCAGAATCCGGTCCTTTGCATTGATTTCTGATGAAAAGCAAAGTGAATTAAGGCTATCCTAAACTCTTGAGTTGTGTTAAAGTGCTGCCATGCAAAATGGGCTATAGTTAGTCCAAAGTGTGTGTTTCCCTCTTGTTTATAATGGCATAATGAAAAGCTGTTGTTTAATGAGGTGATTGATTCTATTTTGGTTTGATTTCTGTATTCCTGCCTAGCTGCTCCAAGGTCTACAAAAACATTTGGGGCAGAGACTTAATCTGGGGTCAAGCTAACCAAGGAGGCATAGAATAACCAGCAGGCTGACAATAGCTGGCAGGCTAACAAAGAGAGCAGCCTATCAAATTACAGATCAACTTGTCTTTAGTCCAGTGCTCAGAATCTATGCCATTCCTTCACTAAAACACATACAATACGTCTTTCCTATTTATGGACCTGATCCTGAGTGATATCCAGCTCTTACAGCTCCCATTGATTTATCAAGCTCGAGCCCTTTGTTCATGCTTTACCCAGTGAATGCCTTTTTCATCTTCACACTCAGTGACTTTGTTCTTAGACTATGGTACTGCAGCTTCTAACTAATTCCCTGGTACTCCTGCATCAGCACACAGCCATGGATTTATAGAGTTTAAGGTCAGAAGGGACCATTAGATCATCTAGCCGGAACTCCTATATATCCCAGGCCATTAAATTTCACCCAGGCACCGAGGGGCACAATGAACGAGGGGAGGGACAGGGACTCACAAGCTCTGGCCCCTGAGCGAAGCTGGAAATTTGACCCTGGCACCCCTCCATCCTGATGGTGGGGTGATGTGCCTGGACCCAAGGTCTGGGTTGGTTGCACAGAGCTATAAGAGGGGATCTTACTCCCCTGGGCAAGGTGCAGTCCAAGGCATGATCTAACTTTAATTAATTTACTCTGGTGTTTCTCCAAACTGCGATTTTTAAATTCTGAATTCTAATACTTTGTTTAACTCAGATTTCAGGTGATATATAACTGGGGTTGTTAGATTTGCTTTATTCAGTAAAATGTATGCTTAAACCTTTTGGCTATCTCATTTTGGGTTAGGATGCCATATGGTGACTCTTCCCACCATGGTTCACTAGTTAACATAGCATGTGTGATAAGCAGTGCTATAGTTAAGATAGAGAGTGCATTTCTTCCCAAATCCTTGTTTTCGGTTGCCTATAACATATGTGGGGATGAAGGGGGAACTAGAATGCTCTGTGGATGCAGAAAAGCCAGCCAGCCCCTCTGTGGCCCATTTCCATCTCCTGTATTGGCTTTTATAGCTGCTGTAGGCTTGTAATTGTGAACCCACTGGCTGCAATTCTATCCCTCTTTCGGCTCACCCAAATTCTTATGCTGTCAAAGGCAGAGTTAGTCCAGTGTGATGTACTACAGGGTCCCCCATGCATCCTTCTGCACAGCCTTTGCCTCCCCTGAGCCAGAACCATGGACATGTCACTGCATTAGAAACCATCCACATCCCCTTCACTGTTGGGTGCAGAGTGAAAAACAACTGTCATTAAAATCAACAGTTAGACCAAAAGGAGAACCTCTTGGTCTGTGTGCATACTGCTCATTGATATGGGAAATCTGTGTACGTGCTGCGTGGAGAAGACATCTCTGAGTATTTTAAGAAGCATGAGATAGGCAAATAAAGAGTGTGGGGCATGTTTAGTTTTGAGGTTCACAATCAGATTGATTCAGTTTGAGTTATAGGATGCTTCCGGAGCCCAAAGGGTATCCTTAATCCCAGTACTGGGTAGTTTTATTAGAAAATAAATAAAAGGAGTACATAAAGAGGCAATTTTTGTGTTCATTTTTTTCTTTGTTCAACTCCAAGTCTCAGCTAACATAGAATGCCATCACTTCTAAACAGGCACCTCCTTCCAGGGATCAGAATTGGCTGGAAATCTGCCTATTCCATGCATGTCAGTCAGGTTCCTTATAGGGCTTTTATTACTGCAGTCACCTGCAGGCAGCCGAGGAATAAGAAAATAATTACATTTTTATTGCATGCAGTTTCTCCATGGCTCCATTTGCTTCCATTCAGATCTCCCTATTGAATAACTGAGAGGATATCAAAGGGCAGTTTTTGAAATATATGCACACAATTGTTAAACCATCTTTCTTAGTTGGAAATCACTATTATCGTATAGACGGGAGAGTAATTTTCTTTCTTGACCGTGTTGTCTTTCACAACAGGAGACAGTGATTGCCAAGTCTGCACAAAACCTTGCTCACAGTCAATAGAGATAAGCATTCCTGCAGCTGGTCAAAAATCTTGCTGGTTCATGAAGATCTACATGCAGGTCTAATAGTAAAACTAGGCTTGGAGTAAAATGTCTCTTTTGATAAATCTGTCCCCAAAAGGCCAAAACTAATGACTTCCCATATGGATGGCACTCTGGGAAATGCAGTGTAGAGTCATGGTTTGTTTACTACTAGTTTGTGTATCAATCTGATGGCAAATGTAAATAGTTTTCTTTACAGACAGGGGGCCTTGGGAATAGAAAACAGGGATAATTTACTAGTCTCAGTGTATCTGTGAATGTGCATTTCTGTCTGATAGCAAATGTTAAATCAGCCTTGGAGTCAGTCACCCACCATAAACTTTCCCCATCCTAATGGACAAAGAAATGTATGCAGATGCCAGTGGAGAAAGCATTTTGAATTAGCTTTAACAATGTGCTGTTTCAACATTGCTTCCGATAACAGCATAATAAAGATGCATAATATGATATTTGATAGACAATGAGTGATTGAAACATAAGGTAAGTGAAGTATTTGATTTTCTCGTCCATGTAACAATATTATATGGGAAGCAAAGACTGTCACACCTGTATTTTTTTCCCAAGAGGTAACCTCTCTTGTGCATCAGTTTTGCCCTTGCCTGTTGTAAAATGAAGGTTTCTTCATTAAAAGAGAAACGTATTTTTATTTTAGATAATTCCCTTGAACCACCTTAAGTTAGAATTTAATAATGTGATAAAGATAATGTTAACAAAAAACCATATTTTTTCTAACAATTTCTTCACTGTTGATATGTAGATATTTTTATTTATATAGAATCTTTTACTTTGCACCAGAAAGGGCAGATCCTGCCTTTATTGCATACTAAAGTAAGTAACCTTATTGACTTCATGGGACTACCCCTGAGAGTGAAGTTTGTCGCATCAGGCCCTTGTGAGGTATACATGTGGGGAATGTATCATTACTGAAGGAGTGCAGCCACCTTTTGGATGAAAAACAGAAACTGCTGTTATCTTAGAAATGGTTGGAACAGTAAAAAGTTTTATGGCTCTCTCAAATCAAAGTGTGGATGATCACATTCTTCTGTTTACTCTCCATGTTTCCCTTTTCTATAGATCAGATTGTAAAATGTCTGCAGTCCCTGATAAATTCCATAATGCATTGATTCATCAAAATCAATTGCGCACTTATGAATTCGTCATTTGGTTGCCCACTACATCTGTGAAAATTAAGTGCTTCCCCCTGAATGTTGATCCTTCATCTCGGGGCTCTGGAGCGAATGCCTCTGACTTGCTCCTTAATGAACCAGGATGTTTCTGATTTAGCATTGGCTTGTGTAGAAAATTAGAAAATTATTTTCTTGGGCTTAGGATTTTGTTTGATCACCTGTGAGCACCATCGAGGACATCTGTGAGAAATGGATTCAGTGCATTTTAGTAATAATGGCTGGGAAGACTGGATCAGAGATTTTCAAAGGCACACCTATCACTGTTTCATGCAGTGGTGTTGTAGCCATGTCAGTCCCCGGATATTGGAGCGACGAGGTGGGTGAGGTAATATCTTTTTACTGGACCAACTTCTTTCGAGCTTACGCTGAACTCTTCTTCAGGTCTGGGAAACATATTCAGAGTGCCACAGCTAAATAGAAGGTGGAACAGATTGTTTAGTATAAGTAAAAAGAAAAGAAGGACTTGTGGCACCTTAGAGACTAACAAATTTATTTGATCATAAGCTTTCGAGAGCTACAGCTCAAATAAATTTGTTAGTCTCTAAGGTGCCACAAGTACTCCTTTTCTTTTTGCGAATACAGACTAACACGCTGCTACTCTGAAACCTGTCGTTTAGTATAAGTAGTTACCACATATTCCAAGGGACCATTCAAGGGGAAGTGGCCTGTTAAGACCTCTCCAGTCAGAGCGGGAGGTAGGGAGAAAATCATGGACTGAACAGAGACATGGACAGCTACCGTTCCCCCCCACCTCCCTTACTCCCTCCCCCACCCCGTGACTGGAGGGGTGTTAACAGGCTACTTTGAATGGTTCCTTGAAATATGTGTTAACTACTTATGCTAAACAATCTGTTCCAGCTGGTATTTAGCGGTATGGCACTGAATATATTTCCCAGACCAGAAGAAGAGCTCCATGTAAGCTCGAAAGCTTGTCTCTCTCACCAACAGAATTTGGTCCAATAAAAGATATTACGTCGCCTTCCTTGTATCTCTAACTGTAGTTGTTTATTATTAATAATTCTGTGTTTAGCACCAATAATGTGTTCGATATTGTAAAAAGCACAAAGATACAGACAAGCTTTGCCCCAAAAGTTTAGGGTGAGGTGTTTTTTTTGTTTTGTTTTGTTTTTTTTTAAAGTGACTTAGGAGCACAAATCCTGTTGATTTTCAATTACACTTGTTCTCCTGACTCACTTGACACTTCTGAAAATCCCAATTTAGAATCCAAGAGGTTTGGTGCAAGTAAAAGAAGATACACTGGGAATTGTTATTTACCATTATTTGTATTTTTGTAGCACCTAGAAATCCTAGTTATGGACCAAGACACTTAGGCGCTGCACAAACACAGAACAAAAAGATAGTCCCGAATTTCCCCCCGGGTCAGATTGGCAGGGACCATAGGGGTTTTTCCACCTTCCCCTGCAGCATGGGGCACGGGCTACTTGCAGGTTTAAACTAGTGTGAATGGTGAATTCTCTGTAACTTGAAGTCTTTTAAAACCGTGATTTCAGGACTTTAGTAACTCAGCTTGAGGTTAAGGGGCTATTACAGGAGTGGGTGGGTGAGGTTCTTTGGCCTGCAGTGTGCAGGGGGTCAGACTAGATGATCACAATGGTCCCTTCTGATCTTAAAGTCTATGAGTCCCCCAAAGAGTTTAAAATCTAAGCAGCAGAGAGTAGGGAATAATGTATTATAATAGTTGTTATGAACTGCTAATAAATACTAACTTTTTACTTGTGATCAGTCCATCTTTTCTCATCTGTACTCACGAGCTGTGGGAATGAATCAAAGCAGCATTGTATCACCAGAATCTTAGGAAAATAGGATTTGCCATACCAGGTCTGACTGTTTATCTGTGAGAGGCAGTATGGCTTAGTGGATTTGGCTTTGGACTGTGAGCCAGGAACTCAGTCAGTAAATTTAATCCCCACTCAAACTCGCTACATTGCCCTGGACCAGTATATTGTGCTACAGTTTTTCCCATCTGTAAAATGCAGGATATGATGCTACCTGACTGCACTGGGGTGCTGTGTGGATTCCTTAGTTACTCTCCGAACAGCACTTTGAAGATATAAATTGCTAGGCAAGTAGTAAAGTATTATACGTTAAGTCCACAATCCTGCTGTGGCCAGTCCCTGATGCTTCAGAGGAAGATATACCTCCAACTGCAAATAACCAAGCTAGCCAATATGTGCAATGCAATGTGAGGAAAGCCTTCCTGATTCCTGTTGTTTTGTGCCCTGAAGTATGAAATTGTAATCACCATTATCATATTCCACTCCCATCTCCCCCGATGTTGTCCCCCAGCCCATCCCCTTCTCTTGGCAGATATTGTTGATCAAAACATCATCCAGCCTTTATAAATCCAGCCACAGCGTTCTACCTGCTGGCCTCCTGTAACAGAAAATTCTATAGACTGGCTTTATAGAAGTATTTCCTTTTATTTGTTCAAAATTTACTAGCCCTTATCAACTGACCTCATTGCGCTTGTGATATAGGACAGTGTGAAAAGGGAGGGATCGATGAATTTTCACTGTATTAGCCTGAAGCAGGTTAATGATATTTAATTTTCCTGTATTATGGGAAAGAGAAGGCTCTTTCTTTCATTGCATGTCTGATTAATTTCTAAGCTTTCCAGGGCAATTCAACTTACTGAACTTTACAGGATTGCGAAGAAGAAGGTAAAAAGGTCTAGAGTAATTGATGAAATAAGACTTTCTTCTTCTTTAAAGAAATATAGAGCTGTTTATTTTGGATATATTGCTTTGTGTCTAAATAAATTAGAATCAAAATGGTCCAGCTAAGGAAATGCAAGCCTCCACCGTCCTTGCTGCATAAGATCTTCCGGCTACATTGATGGAATTGGAAAATAATGTTTCTGGTAATAAATGGTAGAAATATTCCATTCCTGCATCAGCAGATATGAGGATTAAAGGATTTGACCATATTAAACATTTTTGCCCAGCTTTGGCTCTCAGGGTTTGCAGACTGCATTATCAGAGTTCATCTCATGGCTATTCCAGACCTGATTTAGGAGAGAATACATTCCTGCTTTGCAAATTGTCATTCCCTAATTTAGCCCTTCTTTGACAGAATTAAAAAGAGAGAGAGAGAGAGAGGTGATTAGCCACCTCTTGAAATCTGGATGGCTTCCTGAGTGATCGCTCCCAATCAGCCATTTGAAGTGATGGAGATAATTGAATTATACTGTCTCCTATTTCCCCCACCCCCAAGCTTTACTTGTGTTGAACTATAGCATCCGTATAGACACTTGAGAACAATAACAGTTGATCCCTGTTTCTGAGAGTGAGAAGGTCTGTCAGTTGTTTGTCATGACCAAGCTCCTCATTCAGATTCTGATGCTGCCCTTCAGTGCTGGGATTGCTACCAGTTGTGCTTCCATCTAGATATCCTGCCCCACACGCTTGCCAACCCATTGCCCCTGGGGGTCCTTCAGGAGGCTTTTATTTCTTTTTCTTTCAATCTAAGCCCATTTAATCACATTTGGCCATTGTGTCAGCTATTCAACATAAAAGCACAGCACAAATATCAAAAGAAACCAGAAGACACTCTGGGCCAAATTAGATTCCACCCTAAGCTTACACACCACGATGAGAGAGGCCTGTGAAATAACTAAGATAAAGATTCTGGACACTTCCATGGAACCAGGGTTTGCTCTCGTATGACTAAGGCTTTGTCTACACTACAGACCTTACAGTGGCACAGCTGTACCACCGCAGCTGCGCCGCTGTAAGGTCTCCCACTGGCATAATTAAACCATCTCTAACGAGTGGCAGTAGCTATGTCGGCGGGAGAGCGTCTCCTGCCAACACAGTGCTGTCCACCCCGGCACTTCTCTCAGTGAAACTTTTGTCCGTTTCCCCCCCCACACACACACACACCCCTGACCAACAAAATTTTTACCGGCAAAAGTGCTAGTCTAGACAAAGCCTCAATGTAGTGTTTGGGCTTCTGGTACTCTTTCAGTGGAGATTACTTTCTCTAGTGGATTGTCTCCCAACAGCAGCCAGCTCTTTCTGTACTCCTTGGGGAGTTGTCACATTAACATCCCCCGTAAATACTGGATTTAATATGTTCACATTTTCTGATGGGCCTTTTGTCTAGGCTGTTTCTACCATCTACAATCCATTTTCCTACTCACATCCCTTAGTCACACTGCTTCCTAATTCCGCAAGCTTGGGGCTAGATTGTGCCTTCAGACTAGAGTGGGACTGTAGGATGGGTGTAACTGGGGGCAAGTAGCTAATGCCCAATTAAACCAGACATGTCCCTTAGTCTGAATCAAGGGCTTTTCTTTTCTGAATGCTTATGTAACCATCGAGGAAACATCTGCTACATTTGGCAAAATGGGGCAAGTTGCAATTTCTATCTGGTGCCTTTTTTTCCCTTTTTGAGAGGCTGGGCACATTAAGATTTACATGTGGGCCTTCCCCTGCCATCCGAAACTGGGGACATCCATGCCATTTTCGGGTGCCGCTTTCACCGTTTGGTTGTTCTCTGGCCTCACAGTTCACCCATCACTTGTGGAATTTGAATAAGGCACATTCGGTCCAGAAAGGACTGTCCTGCTGTAAGCAGCATTCTTGCTCTGGTGCCACAAGACTTATGTAATACATGGTTGGTCTGTTGTACTACATGTGTATACTGCAGAGAGATTTTTATGGTCCAGAGGGGAAGTTTTTCATTTGTTATCATTTTATGCTTAATGTGAGAGTTTATATTCTACAGAATATCATGTAAGAGACCCTGGAGGGTTGTAAAAACTGGTTTTGTTTTGTTTTGGTTTGTTGGGTGTTTTTGTGCAATGAAGAAGCAGAAAGTTCTTGGGCAAAAATCATAGAGACATCCTTTCAACTACACTTGAGTTGACATTCCAGACTCATCCTCCCCCACCCCCACCCCTGCATGCTCCAGCTTCCTGTTCCAAAACAGAAAAATGATACCAGACCCTTTTAAAATTTCTAGCAAACTATCCTGTGTACTGCGGCATTAGTATTCTCTCCCAGTACTGGATGTCATTTTAAAAAGGTTCTTTACCTTTAACTAAGAAGACTGTTAGAACTTTCAAAAAGCCCTGAATGCAGCTATCTTTGCACATTAACTCTTGCTCTCTGAAAGGATTAATCAAGGCTGTCTCATATCCAGCTGCAAAAGCTTTAATATTTTAAAAAGTTTAACTGCTGTGAGAGAAGGCAGTGATGAGCACAAAATGCCTGTTATCTACAAAAAACTCTAGATATTAGGCTGAGATGCTGCTCTTTGGTGCTTTAGCCAATAACCCTATCACCTCCACATGTACACAGCTCCACTGCATTTAATGGGAATGCCACATAGGGAACAGATTAGTAGATTCCTCCACAACAATACAATCAAACATAGGCCGGGGTAGTGTACTCGCTATTCCAGTATATGATGTCTGAGAAAATCCCAATCTCTACTTTGTCAGGCTGCCATATGAGAGATTTGGCATGAAGCTGTTGATATGTTCAACTGGTTTCATGCATGTATACCCTGTGCCCCATGCTTAAAATGTACAATATAATACTACCTAGCTCTGACGTAGCACTTTTCATCAGTAGATCTCAAAGTACTTTCCCAAGGACATCCGCATCATCACCCCGTGTTTAACAGGTGAGGAAACTGAGGGTCAGAGAGGTGAAGTGACTTGCCCTAGATCACCCAGCAGGTCAATGACCAAGCCAAGCATAGAATCCATCCAGTGCTCTTTTTAGTAGGTGACACTGAGCAGTATGGTTTTACTTTTAAATGCGGATATAGAAAAGCCACTGTTTTATAACTGGACATAAAATTGGCTATTCACCAAAAAGCCCTAGTGGTATTCTAATAAGCATAAACATAGTGATTGGAAAAAACATCCCAATGCGTGCAGGCTCCATTGGATAATCACCAAAAATTTTTTGGTTTGTTCAAACCTAATCCAAAATTCTTGAGTCTGCAAAACTGGGTTGGAAATACCACAAGGAGAAACTTTCTTCTTCCATTTCTGAACGTCTGCTCCCAGCCCTAGCCAGAGGTTTCCTCATAAAAAATTAGGAAACAATCAAATTAACTTCATTCTTTTTACCTTCAAACTGTTTCTTGTTTGGGAGAAAGTTTGGATCCATTTGTTCATCCCTCTGTAAAAGTACTTTGAAGGATTTAGGGGCAGTAAGATACAGTACGCCAGATAGAATACTGGACAGTAGTATTTGTAGGTCTTCTCTACAGAGGAAAGCTATACTTGTATAATCTTCACCTGTGAACACTCTTATTCTGCTATAAGAGGACCTTTTCCTTCAGTAATTTATGCTGCTTGGGTAGGGTTGCCAACTTTCTAACTGCACAAAATGAACACCCTTGCCTGGCCCTGCCCCCTTGTCCCACCTCATCTCCAAGGCCCCGCCCCTTCTCTGAGGTCTCACCCCTGCTCACTCCATTCCCCCTCCCTCTGTCGCTCGCTCTCCTCCACCCTCACTCACTCATTTTCATCAGGCTGGGGTAGGGGATTAGGGTGTGGGAGGGGGTGAGGGCTCCAGGGTGGGTCTGGGCAAGGTTTGGAGTGCAGGAAGGGGTTCTGGGCTGGGGTGTGGGCCTAGGAGTTCGGAGTGTGGGAGGGGGCTCTGGGCTGGGGGTGTGGGCTCTGGGGTGGGGCCAGAAATGAGGGATTCAGGATGTGGGAGGGGGCTCCAGGCTGGGGCAGGGAGGTGAGGACTCGGTCTGGGGATGTGGGCTCTGGGGTGGGGCTGGGGATGAGGGGTTTGAGGTGCAGGAGGGGGCTCTGGCCTGGGGCCAAGGGGTTTGGTGTGTGGGAGGGGGTTCCAAGGTGGGGTAGGGGGTTGGGTCATGGGAGGGATTTGTGGTGTGGGAGGGGGCTTTGGGTGCGGGGTTGGGGTACAGGAGGGGATGCGGGCTCTGGGAGGGGGTTCTGGGCTGAGACAGGCGGTTGGGGTGCAGGCTCCAGGAGGGAGTTTGGGTGTGGGAGGGGGCTCAGGACTGGGGCAGGGAGATGGGGAATGGAAAGGGGGGCGTTTGGGTGCAGGCTCCAGGAGGGCGTTTGGGTGCGGGATGGGGCTCAGGACTGGGGCAGTGGGTTGGGATGCGGGAGAGGGTGCGGGGTGCACTTACTTCAAGTGGCTCCCAAAGTGGCTGGCATGTCTGGCTCCTAGGTGCAGGGGCCAGGGGGCTCTGCGTGCTGCCCTGTCCGCAGATGCCATCCCTGCAGCTCCTATTGGCCGTGGTTCCCGGCCAATGGGAACCGCGGAGCTGGCGCTCAAGGCGGGAGCAGCGCACAGAGCCACCGTGCCTGCCCCTGCCCCTAGGGACGTCGCTGCTTCCGGGGAACCATGTGGAGCCAGGTAGGGAGCTTGCATGTGCTGGCCAGAGCCACCGGGTGTTCCAGTTGAAAACCGGACACCTAGCAACCCTACACTTAGGAACTACACTTTAAACTAAACAGAAAAAACCAGCTCTTATATGGAATGAGACTGTTCAGACTCTCCACATAGTGGTAGTATCCGTATAACTATACCAACATAACTAGCAAAATCTCCCCCTGTAGACAAGTCCTACTTGCATCAATCACTATCAGACAATAGACTCTGCTTAAATATTCCTATCCCACAAGAAAAAGTGATTGCAATTTTCTTTAAGTTTTAAAGAGGCCATTCCTAGATGACACTCAGCAGCTCCTGAAAGTTTCCGAGTGCCCTTGCTTCTCAGAGCCTGTAACGGGAGCTGAGGACAGTTCGCACAATAAAATTCTACAAAAGTATGCAAGGTTGAGAGCCTTTGTATATCTGAATTCTTCCTTGCTCTTTTTATGTAATCAAAGCATTATGATGGCTACATTTTCAAAAAGGTGCCCCTGTAACAATGGCAATTATATGATTAATTAGGCATGCAATTGCAGTTGCTTTAAAATTTTCAACAGGTGGTGCTTTATAGCAAAAACCAAAAAAAAAACCCAAAAAACAAAAACACACATACAAAAACCCCCTGCCTGTGTACCTAAATAAAAAAAATGGAACAACCAGGCAGATCTGGGGGCGTGTGTGTCCATTTAAATATGTCATGCCAGCATCAATATAATTAGTCGCCTAATTGTGTGCCCAGACTTGTCCGGTGCCTTTTGTGTGCAGGTATAATTAATTATGATTTATTGAAAAGCACCCTCTCTGCAAATGCTTTCCCCACCATTCCCCAAAAATCAATAGCTGAGGGACAGATCAGAATCTGGTTTTATACATACATATACATACAATATATTTTAGAATTCCCTTCTCCTTATGTTTTTACTAAGTTACAACAGACAACTACGACCTGTGCAGAGGAAATAAGAATGGCACGTTAATCATCAAAAAAATAAATACAAGGGTGGGGGCGGGATGTGTGATACCATAGAATCACGTAAATAATGGACCTAATGTGTATAATGAGACTCTTTCACACTAGCCCTGACCAATCCACTAATAATAGTTAGCCAGATGTTCCCCTCTATCTACACAGGCAGGGGGAGGAAAAGCAGGAGTAGATGCAAGGAGCAGAGAATAGTGGAAGCAGCACCTCCAGTTCATGTTCGCCCTTTCCTGAGAGCTCCCCCAACCCCCCCACTCCTTACCTTGCATGGTGCTGTGTGTTGGGCAATAAGGGTTAAGCAAAGGACCATCCACCCTCCTGATTTATATATTAATGCTCCCTTCTAGTAGCAGCAGCAGCATGAACTCCTGCTCTGTGTGGCAGCCCTTTGGGAAGAGGGTTATCACGCAGCATGAACAGCAGAGTTCCTAGTGGAGCTGTGATGCCAGCGGGGAGGGCAGAAGCCGGGCAGCACCAGAGAGAGGTAGCCTAAAGGGTCAGTGCAACTTTCTCCTCCATAGATTCCACAGGGTTTAGAAACCCCCTCCCTGCATCCTCTATGACCCAGTGTGTCAGAAGCTCCGTGAAGTCTTCACGTCAGAAGTTCAAGTAACTGTGATTATTGCATTTCAAGTGACCCCAAAGGAAAAGTCCTATAGGTTTTAATAGAAGACAATAAACTTATTGTAATAAGTAGTGGTGGTGGTGGTGTTTTTTTGAACAACCCAGTAGAATTCATTGCAGAAATATGTCCCTGCTATAGAATGCTATTAAAAGAGGGGCGGGGGGAGGAACCTCGAGAAAGGAGATCATTCTCTGTTAATTTCTCCCTGTTTTTAGAGCAATTCCTATAGAAACCTATTGGCTTCATCCGTGTTAAATTCTACAGGTCATTTTGATATGGGAGAAGTGAACAGAGTGCCAAGTCTGTCCATAGAAACCCAAACAGTCTCATCAGTTTCCATCCTATTTATTGCGGGGGGGGGGGGGGGCAGGGAATTGCTAGCATGTCAAAGAGGGAGAAAGGGAAGGGTTTTTAACCCTTTGGAGAAACCACTGTTTCCTAGGCAGAGATTTCATAGACAGTCTGGGCCAGATCTTCAGCTTTGTGTACGATGTCATAGCTCAGACAAAGTCAGGAGACATGACCATTTACACCAGCTGAGGATCCAGCTCTCTCAAATTAATTCCTGTGCAAGAAAAAGGAGGATTGATAGAACAATAATGACCCCATAGCAATACTAACAATTCTGACTCTGCATCAGTACAATAAGCTTTTGGGCTGGATTCTCTGGGGTGGTGTGGCTGTTTCATCCTGTACTGCTGCCTTGTCTTGGCCTTAAAGCTTGTGTATGTACCTTCAGGGTACATCGCTCCATGGTATATAGATGATGCAGAAGCTCTGCGGCCACTCCTAGTCCCGAGTGATCAGGACACCTTTCTGCCCTGCCAGTCCTTGCCTGTGGCAAAGCTGAGTCACTAAACTCCCTGCTGCCCTTCCCAGCCTCCACATCCGTTCTATTCCATCAGCCTCCCCTCTGCTCCTCCTGGACTCTGCGCCTCCCTCTCTGGCAGAGTCCCCTCTCCCCCAGCACATGCTGGGTGTTGCAGGGAGAAGCAAAGGAGCCATCCCGTTGCTCACAGGAGGGAGTGCAGGAGGTGGGAGCGGAGCTGCCGGGCTCTTTCTGCTCCCTCCTTTCCCCTCCCCTCCTGTGAGAATGGTGGTGGCTCCGGAGTGGTCCAGGGGAGAGAGAGAGAGAGAGAGAGAGAAAACTCTGCCTGCCCCATGCAGCAGTGCCATAGGCTGCTCTTCCCCAGAAGGCAGGCAAGTGGGTAGAGCTGCCAATCGGAGAGCATTCCCTTCCAAGCAGCCCTAAGACTGTGAGCCCCTCAGCAACCTGGCTCACTCTTAGAAATGTAATTTCCCAGAGTCCCTGACCCATTTTGAGTCAGTGCCCTTTGAGTGCTGGCTCCTCCAGAAGCAATGGTGCTGTTGCATTCTCCTCTCTGTGGTACCTCCCCATTCTTATCATGGATTCTGAAAGCTCCTTGAGCTATTTCTAACCCGCTCGAAAACCATCAAATGGCATCCTTATGCTTTCTAACTTTCTGCCTGCTTTCCTCCAGTGTACCCTTTTCCTGCAGTGGGAGGGCCTCATGGTTTCCTGGGCATCAGGCACTTGTGGGTGGGAAGGTGGGAAAGTCAAATGATGTAGTAAAGCTTGGCATAAAAATCCTTCATGTTTCCCAATAGTCTTTGCTGCAGTAGCTCTTTCATTTCTATTTTTATGCAGTATAGATCTGTCATTGCCCTTCTTTCATCTTTCTTCCTAGTATTTTTAAGCTTTGGTTTTCTTCCTTGCTTTTCTTGCCGGGCTCAACATTGCTTCCCCTGATCTTCTGTTCCTCTTTGTTTTCACTGACATGCACAAATTCTCTATTCATTCTGGCATACAGATCTCTCTTCATTTCCCTTCTTTCTTTTAACAGTCTTCTCTCATCTCTTTTAGATATGACTTCCGAGCTGTCTGGCTTCTTCTCCTAGCTACCTTTCAATACAGTGAGAATAATGTATACTGTTTGTAGCAGGTCCAACAGGGGGAAAAATAGCAGAGTTATTTATGGCAGAATTTTTCTTGAGTTCTCTGCATGCTGGCTCAAATTTGGATTGGATTAATTGTTTCATTTATAATTATGTGCATTTTCAAGCACTGATCAGTCCTGCAGATACTAGTCTACCCTTTGTGTTTAAATCAGATCATCCGGTATATGTGGGCAATTTATCACCATCAGAATTCTGTTTACCGTCGTCATGTTATCCCCCCCCCCCCCCCCCCCCCCGTGTTATGTCCTTATTGATGTTTACAAGATATAAGTAGTTAAAGGAAAATTTCAAATGTATAGTATAACAACGAGTAATATTATATATTTTTGGGCCTCTATGCTGAAAGTTGTAATGTGTGAGCGGGCCTGTGTGCAGCACCGTTGATTTCAATGTGGCTTCATGTGGGAACAGCCCAATTTCAAGATCTGGCCCTTAATAACCACAAGAATTCAAAAAGAAATTTAATCGCCCTAGTAAACTGAAGCCCTCCCGTCTCTCTGTCCTGTTTCCTCTGTATACTTAGACCAGGGCTACCTTTGATATTTCTCCTCACTTAGTATTATTAGAGGGAGCTTTATGTTTGCACTGCAGATTTAGTAATGCTAAGGCAGTATGTTGACTGGTTAAATAAAAATTAAAGTAATGGCAGATGGATCAGTAATAATACTTAGAACTGCTTAGTGCATTACATCTTGAAAGCACTTTACAGACATTAACTAATTAATCCTCACAGTAGCCATATAAGGTAGATCACTCTTACCATCCTTATACAGAGGGAGAAAGTGAGGCAACAAGCTTAAGTCACTTATCTAAGGCCTCCGAAAAATCCGTGCTAGGGGAAGGATTAGAACTCTGGAATTTCCAGTGAAACGTGCAGGAAGGTTGGGATTTCATTTACCAGTGCTTTTTGTGACTCATCAGAAAATGCCAATGCTGACTAAATACCATATCTCTTTCCCCCCTTTGGCAAGTTGTTGGTTCTTTTTTTCTTTTAAATAAAAGGAAAATGTTTGAGATGTGTATGTGCAGTAACGTGGGGGGAGTGTAAAGGTCAGATATTGTATGCTGGCAAACTGCATCTTCTTGAATTTCCTCCGTCTGATGAGTCATTCATTGCTATGACACATGTCTGGTTGTGTTAGTCATGTCATGTTAGAATGATTCTGCCTGTTCCTAGCTAGTTGATTTTATGAAAAACAAAAATCAAAAACTTAAATTGAGAATGACACTAAAGTGCAAAAGAGTAATCTGAGGGAGTGCAGTTAGCTTGCTTCAGATCTTATTTATTTTGTATATTGGAATGACACAAATGTTTTCCTTTGCAACCTTCAGTTCACCCCCAGCTGTGTTCTAAGATTATGCACTCTACAAAAAAGTGACACATTTTTATATTAAATTAAGTAAACAATTTGTTACTCTGAAACTCCATGGTAGTAATTTATTACAAAAAACATAATTGTTTTATAATACAGGACAAATGAGCCAATGAAATGCATCTAGCTAATTCTAAATTCCAGGACAATCAAACACTTTGCTAGATTAAAATATGATTTATTAAATGAACCAATTTAACTTGGCACTTTCTAGAGTTTAAATATTGCAACAACAAGCTACCAATTATTACTTTAAAAACAAGCACATTTTTTTCCTTAATACTTTCAGTTAGGTCATTATTCTCCTAAAACTGAAGATGTGGAGTACGTGCTAGTCTAGTCTATTCTGTTCTACAGAGCTTCTTATTCTTTCCTCATCACAGTGGTATCTGAGCACTTTCCAACAGTGCATTAAGTAATAGGACTAGCATTTGTCACATGTGGCTCGTTCTCTCTCTCATCCTCTCCAAGGGAACAGTTGTGTGTGCAGTGTATTGTTTTGTTTTTAAATGTACACACTGTGGGGTGTGTGTGTTAGAAGAAGCACGTTGAAGATGTGCATCTTGAACCTGGAATGGAAGGTGGTGGGGGTTTGGGATGGTCTGTAGTTCCTGGGGGAGTTTGTTCCAGAGTTTCTAATTATTTTTTGAGAATTGTCTGTAAAAGACAGACCTGTTTTACCCTTACTGTAGAGTTTTATTTTAGAGAGCTCTACTATACTAGAGGAGCAAAGGTGTCAACCATAGTCTTCATCCTGGAGATATAGGCGGTCTTTAGATATGCTTGACCCAGGCCTTTGAGCACCTTGAAGATAAGGACCAAGACTTTGAACTTGATTCAGTATTTTATAGGAAGCCGGCATAGAGAGAAGCGGAGAGTTCTCATCTGCTTGCTATAGCCTGCATCACTTAGGAGATGTACTCCTGGGTTCTGTACTCATTGGAGTTTGGGGCTGATGGTTTCATGACCAGGTTTATCGCATTGCTGTAGCCCAGAAGGGAGGTTATGAAGGCATGTATAACTGAGGCCAAGACATCATCTACCACGCTAGGATGGAGTCTTTTAGCCAACTGGAGATGGTAGAAAGCATGATTTGTGGGTGCTGCTATGGATTCACCAGCGGGGAATCCAGTAGCACTTCTAACCTACAGATGGAATTGACCCATTGTGGATATGTACTCGCAACCAAAGGAGGATGCAGTGCTTTCCTCTGCCTTCCATCAGATCCTCCATCTTGCTTGAGTTCAGCTTCAACCATGGGTTGCTCATGTTGTGGCTTGGATACTTCATCCATGAGCTCATCTTATCTAAACACTGGGCTAGCTTGGTGTTAGTGGTATGATCATACGTAGAGCTGTGCTCAAGTTGAGCATTGCCAATGTATAATTGTGCATGCAAAAAAGCTTTTATATTATGTTAGAAAATTAAAAGACAGTGATCCATGTATTAGCCTCCATTTTCTCCAACAGTTTTATATTTTTGCTCATTTAACGTGGTCGTTTAGATTCAATATATCCCTAAATTCCTCTAATTTTAAAAAAAAAAGTCAGCTTGTGTTAATTTGTGCAATCTCATCCAGGCCTTTAAGCGGAAGGATGGGAAATAGGAGAGGACCGTCACATTTTCTGAGGCTGCTGCTCCTTAGGGGAACACCACTTTCATAAAGAAGAATGCCCCCCTCCTTTAACCTCTTGGCAGTAGGAGTTGGATTTTTCCAGTGTGAAGTCCATTACTGCCAATAGATGTGCCTGGAACTGACTGTGTGATTAATGATCCTGGTTATGGGTCTGTTACCAGCTGAGAGTTCAATTCATCTCACTTCATGAGCGTATTACCCACCATGTATTGTCATCAGTGAGGATATGGTCTTTTGCAATTACAGTAGGTAAATTCTGTCTTTCAGGACATAAGTGGTAATTCCATCATTACCTTTCTCTTAAGAACTGAATTGTCAAATGGACCCAGCTGTGTCTCTAGGAAATGAGCCACCTAGAGTTGATTCTTCTTAAGTAAGTGGCTTTACTCTGTGGGGGGGAGGAGAGCTTTTGTTCCTTTTCCTAGGGGGGATGGTGGAGATGTGAAAACATTTAGGCCCCTGTTGTGTACAATTAATAAATATACATATATTTAATAGTGGATGTGGTAGCAACTGGCAGAGTTGCCATTTATATAATGGTTTCCATTTTAATCTCTATCTTTTTTGAAACTTTTGTCTTTGAGTTGAAATTTTTCAGACTTAGGATCTGCCAACAAGTGAATTTAAAAAACAAAAAAGTCGTCTGTCAATTCAACCACTTTTGAAGAGGAGAATGGACTTTTTTCTACAAGATACCCTTTTCACACTATTAAAAATACATAAAGAAAGATCCTTGCAGCAGCTTATTTAACTGCTCTACAGCCAGAACAGCTGGAAATAAGAAGTTGCAATGTGGCAGGGAAATAGCCTCAGACTGAAGTCCCCTATGAGTGTTCCAGTTAAAGTGGGTTTGAATTTGATGAATGTTACAGCCAATGTTCACTCTATTTTTTCCCTGTGTGTAGAATGAATAGTTCCATGAGTGCAAGTTTAAAAATATGTAAACAGCCTCTCCCAGTGCCATTCCATCATGCCCTTCTTTTGCTCAAGGAGGGGGAAGGTAGGGCAACAGGGAGAAGGTGGGGACCCGGAAGCTCTTCAAGACCCCCACTCTAGCTGGATGGGGGATCCCTGGCATGTTTCTTTCCCCAACCTCTAGTTCAGGGGCACAGGAAATAGACCCCTGGAACTTCTCCCAGTCTCCTCCCACCCTGCGGATGGCAGCATTTTGAGGGGAGCTCACCTGGTCAGTAGTCAGCGCGCTGTTCATGGTGCCACCAACACAACACATACCTCCATGGTGTATCTTAAATTCCATTTCTGAAAATTATCAGATCAATCCCATGTTTTTTTTCCCAATTAATTCTCTGCACAGGAACTTGACCTGAAAGAAAATTGACAGGAATTCTCAGATCGGAGGAAGGTTTGAACCATACAGATAGTAGAGTAGGTCAAAATTGTGTTTAGTAGAGAAACTGTTTTAGTTTCTCTTTGGATTGTCCGTATAAATGAAGTAGAAGCAGAGATAGGGGCATAACTGAAACTATTGCAGGATTGATAAGCTTTGCAGCAGTTTCTGCAGAACTGGTAAGACTTACAGAGTCTCTCTCCTTCTGTGGAGCTAGTAAATTTTGCTGGAGCCCAAGTACAGAATTTGTAATTTTTTTTATCTGGAGCATGGGTCTTACAAAAGAGGATTCACTTATGGTGCCTGTAATTCCCTTGCAATAGATCATGAAATTTACAAATGTTATGGACACCTCATGAAAGCTGTAACCTTTGTGGAGATTTTATGTAACACCAAAAAGTTTTTTTTTTTCCCCCCACCCAGCATAATTCAACATACCCCTCTGCACTAGTTCAACTGTAGCACATTTGGAATTCCTACACAACTCTGCTTGAGATATTTGATGGCAAAAAAGACCTTTACCGAAAATAAAAATACCAGTCACTGTTTAACTTCACATGCCTCACAAATGCTTACGGGAATGATTTTCAGTGAGACTTAGGTTCCTGAGTGCTAAAGTCACTTTGCATTTGAAAATTTTACCCCCAGTAACAATAAATAGCATGCAGAATTTCAGCTGGAAAAGACTGTGTATATGATTTGTGCATTTGGGGACTGAAATTAGCCTTCTAGTTGTAAATCTTATCACTTTAGCTATGGGACTATGTCTGATACACAATGGAAATTGCATGTGTGTGACAGAAGATGGTTGTAGGGTGAGGGTATTTGTGCCTTGGTTACTGTATTGAATCCACTTGGTCAACAAGCTATGTGTTAATTTATAGTAAATCAGAAACCTAAGTATAGTTAGTGAAACAGAAGCGTAGTAGCTAGCTAGCCAGCCGAGGCAGGAAGAACCTCTCATGAGCAAGCATTGAGCACAGCTTTTTCCAGACTCTCCCTTTTTCATGATTAAGGGATCGGATTGCTCTGCAGAGGGAAAGAACGTTAAGATACCTTGGGTCTACAGGAAAAACAACAAAAACCCACACCACAGAGTGACTGCTGCTCCCATGGCTTTGTCAAATAGCAAAGAATCATAGTGACAAACTGTATGCAACCTGCTGTATCTCTCCCACTTGAACTGAGGGTTAGTATTCTCTGTGTTGTGAGCAGTGGAAATACCAGTGCAAGGTCCTTTTTCTGTATATTTTGCAAGAATGCAGGAAGATCGGTTGTGTAGTTTGATAAATAGTTTTGTTTTAAAATCAATTTACTGATATTTAGCTCTCTCAGCCTTTTTAAAATTGAGACTAGAAATGGGTCAAGGTGAAAAATTCTCATTCAGACCCTGGCTTTTGGAATCCTCAAAGTTCTGCCGTTTTGAGGTCAAGTGTTTTGGTCTAGCCCATCCTTTGCAAAGTCTGATCCAGATTTGGGGCCCAATTCTCTGGTGGGGTAACTCTACTGAAGTCAATGGAGTTATTCCAGCAGAGAATTAGGACCCTGGATTTTGTTGTGTTCAGATATGGGGCTTTAGTTCAAACACCATCTTTAATTTTGAGACTAAAGGATGAAACCATCCCTTTAGTGAGGCATTCCAGCCTGCATTATATCTGGTACTCTGTTTCAGGAGGGCAATGAAAGATTGAGCTACCAGATGGAGTGCATCCTTTTTCTCATGGCATATGCATTGTTTGTGGAAGTCCAGCAAAATGACAGCGTTAGAGTTGCCACTGTGCTGCATATTATAGATTGCATTTACAGTTCTGTGTTTGGTATCTGTATGGGCTGTAAAGCCTCTGGACACTTGTACCATTATCTTTCAGTATTATTAATCAACATTAATGCTATTGAAAAAGGTGAGGGTCGATTTTTTTAAAAAAAAATCATGGCACAGTTTGTAGCCCATATAATCACAAAATAGTTCTGTAGAATTTTAAGCATTTGATGCAGAAGCAAACAAAAATAGATACAATTTTGATCTTACTGTGTTTGTACAACCTGTATTTTTAAGTGGGGGGCGGGGGGAGGAGAAAAGGGATTTCCTGAGTAGTTTCATTTTCCCCTCATTTGAAGTATAGGTTTTACATACAATAGGAAGTTACATCATACGCTGTGTGTATATCTTCAATGTGGATGAATGGTGGCAGTGACCACATTAATGAAATATAACGTTCACCACTGAGATATAAATAGAAGACAGTGGAAAGTCAATATTTGCCAACAGTTCACCACAGATCTGGTATTTGAAGTATAGGTAATATGAAACCACTATGTTGCAATTGTTAGAAAATGCTGGCTTTTTAATAACTGCTGTGCAGTTAGGAAGTAACATTCCCACCACCTGTGAGCATCTCAGCGCTTCTAGCCCAGTATGTTAGGTTTGGCTAAACACATACTCATTACTTGACTGTGGATTACACACAAGTCTCTTGATCTCCTGCCTTTAGACTTTACCAGAGATACCTGTGGGATCAAAGGCAGACAACAGCATGTGTTCAGTATTTGGCAACAAAGATTAACAATCAAGAGCGGCATATCACAAAGTGCCAAGAGCAGACTGGCTTCTCTGCATTATGCAGTGATTTGACTCATCACAGTCTGCTCATGCTCCTGAGACACCAAAAGCTACTGCCTTCAAATCTTTTGCAGTTGCTCTCGTCTGCAGCACAAATACTCCATTATCAGAGTTCCATTCGACCGGAACTTGGAACGGAGACATTACTGCATGCAGTGGATGAGGGAACAGTGTGACAGGGTTGGGACTCGCCACCGCAGCGCTTCCCGCTGGCACCTCAGGGAATTAGCTCTGTCCAGTGCAGAGTGCCCTCTGCTGGTGGTGTCCCATCCTTCTCTCGCCCTGCTGGCATCTGGACCTGTGTTGTTCCTCGCACGGCAGCATTCTCTTCAGGACACTGCCCTCCGGCAGTGCCCACTGCTCCAGTCTAGCCCCCTTCTGGGGGTTGTGTTATTAGCAGTCCACAATCTGCACCTGCTGTAGTGGCCGGCTGCAGCCTCAGTGTCTAGCCCCCTTGTTGCAGGGACCAGCCACAGCCAGGATCAGGCCACGCTCCTCTTCAGCAAGGTGTAGTACAAGGGGGAGGGACACAGGCCCACCCGCTACTCTGGGTCCTGACCTAGGGACACTTTAGCGGCAGCCTCTCTGCCCTCCCTCTCTCCCCTTGCCCTACTATTATCCCTGGGCTGCTTCCCCTTCTGCCCTATGCACCTGCCCGGCCCTTTGTAGCTAGGCCGGCAGCCTGGGGTTTTCCTTGGCTGGAGTTCCCCAGCTCCTTCTGCCCTTCCCCAGCACTGCTCTGTCCAAGGTGCTACCTTTCAGCTCAGGAGCCAGTCCTCCTCCCTTGACCACCAGGGAGAGACAGTCTTGCTCTTTACTAGGCAGCCTTTATATAGGGCCTATGCCAGCCCTGATTGGCTCTCCCCAGGCCTTCTGATTGGCTGTAGGTCTGCACAGCCTCTCTGGCCTGGTTCAGCCCTTCTTCTCAGGGGGGTGGGACACCACCCCACCACAAACTGATATAGGCAGAGATTTGGAGAACGATGAGGCTGGGATTCTCAAATGGGCCTATGGGAGTGGGCACCCAACTCCAATTGGAAGTCAGTGAGTGTTGGGTGCTTAGCTCTTTGAGGCTGTGTTGAAAATACCAGCCTGGAGCCACACTTTCCTCTACCTCCATGTCTACTTACCTTGTGCTGTTCTGTTGCTCGACATGTTGAAAGTAGAACTCCCTCCTAGACACTAAGGGCTGGTCTACACTACAAAGTGGAGGTCAGCTTAACTACATCACTCAGGCCTGTAAACAATGTTTTACGCCCTGTGCAATGTAATTAAGCTGACCTAAGCCCCAGTGTAGACACTATTAGGTTGATGGAAGAATTCTTCCGTTGACCCAGCTACCACATCTCGAGAGAGGTGGATTTGCTACAGTGATGGAAGAACTCCTTCTGTTGCTGTAATAGGTATCTACACTGGTGCAGCTGTGCTGCTGTAATGTGTTCACTCCACACTAACCCCAGGCTTTGACTCAGGTTTGAGCCCAAAGCATCCTTTCTTCCCACTTAAATAAGTCTGACTTGGGTCAGTAAGCACTCAGGATCCTGGTCCTAGGACCCTGCTAGGGGTTTGGCTCAGAGCCCAAGTCCCGCTAAGACTCAGGTTCAAGCCCTGTCATTTTACAGTGTGCATGGCAAGCCACAGACCTGAGTTAGAAGGTCTACGTAGTGCAGTAGAGATGTGTTAGCATGACTGAAACCCAGGTCCAGCAGTTGTAATCCCATGTTTACAATGCAGCGTGGATGCTGAAGCACAAGTGTGGAATCATCAAGTCTACAAACCTATGTCCCACAGACACTACTTTATAGTGTAGACATTCCTCCAAGACTGTGGGTAAGAGCTCAGTCTTTGCATCTCAGATAAGGCATAGGATAAATCTTTAAATTTGCTAAATCTTTCCATGTTCCTCCATCCCATTTAGAAACCCAGTATAAATATATTTTTCCATCAGTGCACCATAGCTTTGTCTGCATGAGTGAGTGTGGTGACATCCCCTAGTAATTGGCCCACAGAGGTAATAAGGGGCCTACTGTAACATTTACAGGAATTGTTTTCACTTTTTGCAAGAGGCTTCTGCTTTGGAGACCAAGGTCCATGGGTTTAGTCCTGACTCCCCCTTGCGTGTGATTGACCAAGTTACTGTATCTGTTATCTGCAACAGTTTGTTACGGTTCTATAACTTCACCCTTTGCACTTCCATATTAGTGGTGGTTGTTTTTAACCCAGACATTTGTTGGTGGAACTGGAATGCTACACATGACTTTGCCTCTTTTGTGCTGGACCTGTCCAAATATCCCTAATTATCTTCGTGATGTTTTCCACCATATTGACCAAATTACAGGTACCTTCCCCCGCAAGACAAAGAGGCAGGGATGTTTAGCTCCTTACCCCAAATATCATTCACAGCTACTCCAAGACACTCACTATGTGTTGTAGAGATTACACTTAGCATCTGAATGTGCTGAAGTATGAGCGTGAGCGCAATTTGGGAACTTAAATATATTGATGGCCTGAACTTAGAATCATTCCTTTTTTTTTTTAAATCTGGAAATCACCTTACTCACCCAGGATGAATTATTCCTTTAAAAAAAAAATCTGGAATGCACCAATACTTACTGAAAATCTCACCGTCTTTTAAAAGAAGACTGCTATGCTATAAAGCAATCTGGACACCCTTTCTTGGGCTGTGTTGAAAGAGTATAGAAAGTAGGCCCCCCCCTTTTTTTTTTAGAACAGTATGAATTTGAGCCATCCCACTTTTACTCTTAGAGCTTCCTTTTTTCTTTCCAGCAGATCCTCCCCTTCATTAATGGAAATCCATGTTTGGATCAGATTGACATTACTTGTTCTTACCTACAGCTATATGCTCACGTTTTTTGTTAGTTTATCAAAGGCTTTCTTTAGCCCTGAGCTGAGGTGTTGTGTTTTCTCTGACTCTTGTTCTCAGTTGGAAGCTTTCCCATAGATTCCCTTCTTACTTTGTGTTTCAAATGGCTGATTTATATACTTGTTACTGAAATTTAATTTACGCTCACGCATAACTTACATTGAAAACCCTGGATAGAGCCCATATGCAGGTTGTTTGATTCCACTCGTATCTGTACATTTATTTTCCTCTCATATGCAACCAAATCTAAATTAGAAGGTTAAAAAACATGAAATGATAAAACTCCTGGGAACATTTAACCAGTCAGCTCCCTATTGGCTGCCCATTCATCCATCATCTATTGTCTTACTCTTGGACAATGGACAGCACCAGTGCTCTCACGCAACATCTCTTCACTGTCCCCCTCAACTCCCCAGGTTGGAGTGGAATCTCTTCTTCATGGCCACACTTCACTCTTCCCCACATCTTGGACAGGCATAACTATTGTGTGTCTGCTACTGTGAGTAGGAACCCTCTTTCCCTACTCTCCAGTCTGGGGAAACCAGTGCATACAAGATGGGGGTGGGCATGAGGGGAAGAATGAGGAGGGAGGATGACACAAACTCTCTACCTCATTGTGTTTTCTTGTGGGGAACTAGGGCAAATCCTGAACAAAACCCCAAACCTATAAATTATATAATGATACAAAGCACCACATTGTGCAAAAGAGAGGCAGACTGTGGTGCACCTATTAATACACAGAAAATGTCCTCATCTTGGTGACTGGTATCATCTTCCATTACTAAGAATGGAATTCTGCCAGAAGAATTTTTAAAGAGTCTCTTAATTTTTGCTATCCGTGCTATTTCCTGTTTGTCTTTCAGTCCCCTTGCATAGTTCGGTAAGTTTCACGTCCCGATTCTCATGCACTAATGCCGTGCTGCAGTGTGTTTGAGTTTCCAACACTGCAGGGGAATGTTGGCTCCAAAAACAACTGTGGTCTGGTTGCATTTAATTTCATGAAAACACTTCTCTCCATGTTCCAACCATCCCTTTAACTCGGTCTTTCAAAAACTACACTGGTGCAGTCCCTTAAAGAAAGCCCCTTTTATTAAGGTTACTCCAATATTACTGGGTCAGCATCTGTAGGAATAATGTGCCATATTTTTGTGGGTGGCCATAAAATAAAATTAACTTGTCTCAAGGCAGCTTTGACTTGCACACACAACATTTTCAGAGTGTTGCATTCATGAATCAGTATTTTTTGTGTATTCACAATAGACCTCCCCCTAACATGTTCCCCTCTGGCCTGGAATATGAACCCGCCCTCCCATCCATGCTAGGGCTGTACAATGTCATTTATAATGAGGGATACTGATTGCATGTAAGTTACAGAGCCAAGGGCCATTGCCAGAGGTGAAAGTGGGCTGGTACAGTATACCAGTAAGAAGTAAGCATCCTACTGGCAGGGCCGCCAACAGTGGGGGAGCAAAAGTTGCAGCTGCCCCAGGGCCTGGCATTTTAAATGGGCCTGGGGCTCCCAGCCACCGCTATCGTGGCAGCACCTGGAGCCCCGGGCCCTTTAAATCGCTGCTGGAGCCCTGGACGGGTGCAGGCCGGGAAGCACAGAATGGCTGGCTGGGGGAGGCTGACCCCCCCAGTCCTGCCCCTTCCACCTGAGGCCCCGCCCCTTCTGGGAGCCCAGAGCTGGGCCCCTGTACTGGTAAGTCTTATGTTACTTTCACCCCTGGCCATTGCACAAGCTTCCTTAAATAAATGAGCTTTCAAAAAGAGGACTCCACAGTTACCCGTTTGTGGTTGTAATCTTTTATCTGTCTGTAAACCCCCATTCAGTGCTTTAGAAATGTTGGGGGATGTGAGAATGTGTGTACGTGCTGCAGAATACACTATACTATTTATACATTGTTGAGTTCTCAGAAGTAAGTTCATTGGATTTCAGTTCAGCTATTCCCTTCCTAGGAGATTGACACAAGTGACCAGTTTTCATGAGGAAGACATATCTGAGTTCATGTAAGTTTGACATCTACTGCAGAGATGCCAGTCCCCTTGCTGTTCAAAGCCTCACAACCCAAATATTTTAAATTTCCAAATCTTACTGTCCTATGAGAAATGGCTGGCTTGTGTACTGTATGTCTGAGCAAACAGATCCTAGGTGTTAGTGAGGAAAAATAAGTTTGTCCATGTGACAGGGTTGGGACTCACCACCGCTGTGCCTCCTGCTGGAAATTAGCTCTGTCTGTTCTGGAGCACCCTCTGCCGGTGGTGTCCCATCCATCTCTCGCCATCTGTTGGCATCCAGACCCGCGTTGCTCCCTGCTCAACGACATCCGCTTCAGGACACTGCCCTCCAGCAGTGCCTATTGCTCCAGTCTAGCCCCCTTCCAGGGGTTTGGTGTTATTAGCAGTCCACAATCTGCACCTGCTGTAGTGGCCGGCTGCAGCCTCTGAGACTAGCCCCTTGTCACAGGGACCAGCCACAGCCTGGATCAGGCCACGCTCCTCTTCAGCCAGGCATAGCACAAGGAGGAACAGGGGGGACCCAGGCCCACCCGCTACTCTGGGTCCCAAACCCAGGGACCCACTAGCAGAAGCCTCTCTGCCCTCCTTCTTGCCCTGCTATTGTCCCTGGGCCGCTTCCCCTTTGGCCCTATGCACCTGCCCAGCCCTTTGTAGCTAGGCTGGCAGCCTGGGGTTTTCCTGCACCGGAGCTCCCCAGCTCCTTCTGCCCTTCCCCAGCACTGCTCTGTACAAGATGCTACCTTTCACCTCAGGAGCCAGTCCTCCTCCCTTGACCTCCAGGGAGAGACTGCTCTACTCTTTGCTAGGCAGCCTTTATATAGGGCCTAGGCCGGCCCTGATTGGCTCTCCCCAGGCCTTCTCTGATTGGCTGCTGCAGGTCTGCGCAGCCTCCCTGGCCTGGTTCAGCCCTTCTTCTCAGGGGGTGGGGCACCACCGCACCACAGTCTGCACAAACATTACCATTGCTAAATTCGTTTAAATCACACTAAATGAATGGACTCGTTGTAGAATGGGAGTTCAGTTTTCCCCTGTCTCATATGCAATATCCCCCTTTGCTGATACTGATTAATCTAGAGAAATCAGAGCTCCTCGAACTTTCTTAGTGTACTAGTGTCTTAAGAAGTGGAAGGGTTTGTGCTTTATTTAGTACCTTTAATCCACCATAGCTGATCTCATGAGATTTTGCTCTTAATTATGCTGATGCAAACCTGGAGTAACTACACTAAACTGAGTGGGATTACTGTGGAGATATACGTAGGTAATTGAGACTGGAATCTAACCAGGTATCCAGAGTCGGGACTTTAGCTTAGTATGCCTGGACCCCATTTAAATACCAGTCCAGATAATGTCCTATGGGTTACCCTTCACTCTTCATCTGGGGAAGACAGTTTACCCCTATTTATCCTTGCCCTCTCATTCTCTGAGCTATCCACATGTCTAGGGAAAGCAATTCCATAGTCACGCACCATTAATACTGCCAAGGGAATATTCCATCTGAGATACTAAGAAGGCCTGAGATACTAAGAAGGCCTGATGGCTTGCTCCCATTTCTTGCAACCACCTGCAGGATACTTTTGAGCTACAACAGCCTGGTCGCAGGAGGATTTTTCTTGTTAACAGAGAGAGGGCAAGGTGTGTGGATCTGGATTAAGTTTAGGCTAGTGTTCAGAGTGCAGGTGTGAACTGAACAAAGGCCAAGGTGTAAAATTAGATTTAAAATCAGCTAAATCACATTGTGCCACCATGCAGCTATAATTATCTGTTCCGTGATGAGTACAATAGAAAAGCCTAAGGACAAAAGACAGATGGAGATTCCAGCCCCAAATGGTGGGAACCTCAAAAAGCAGCTGATCTCTTGAGCTCTCCGCCATGTTGGGCAAAATCTGACCATATCTGGAAAACAGGCCTCTTTGGGTTTTAGATCCATCCAAGAGACCAAAACCTTATGGGTGGATTTGGGCCTGGGAATCTGCCTCTGAACATTACCCTGACCACTAAAATATCTGAGGATAAATGTTGAGGTTTGGGAGCCATTTGACATTTGATCTTGAGTCACAAATCTAATTTTCTGCAGCTTGTTCTGGAATAGGAGGAGACATGGAAATGTATTATGTGATATAAAAATGATGAAGTAGTTGTTAATATTTTAATATGCAAAAATTGTTTTAGCAGCAAGGATGGATTATGTATAATGCATATTTAAAATATTTCTGTTTTGAATTTCCTCAGCAGCTGACAAGGTGCATAATTAAAAAGCGAGCTGGCTAGAGCCAACTAGCTGTTGCTGTGTGGGGTACTCTGAAAGGATAATTGTTAAGGAAGGCTGGGTGTTGGATCTAATGCTGACTGATTAGAGCAGGGATGAGTAAATGCCATACATTCTAGAGCACAACAGAGGGAGCTTATGGAAGGAGTGAGGGGGAAGAAGAGAGACAAGAACAAGAAGGTGGAAAGCCATTATGTCACTGAATTTCTATCCAATGTGTTTGCTGGTGCCTCCCTTTCTTCTGCTCTCGCCACCAGGGGCTTTTTGATTCACTAGTCCAGGAATCTCATGACGCACCATGATGGCTGAGTAAGAGGGTAGACCAAGGTGCATCATGGGAGATGTAGTCCAGCCAGACTATAGATTGGAAGAACTACAACTCCTACAAGGCACTGTGATGACATTGCCAAATTGAAATGTTTAGTTTTCGGCCAAAAGTGTTCAGTTTTGAAATTCTGGCTGAAAAGTTGAAATTTTCGATGGGGGCAATTCTGAGCAGCTTTACTGTGGGCCACATTTGGAGAGGAGTTGAACATCGGTGACCTCTTCATTTCAAATGGCTCTGGATATTTTTAACTAGCTTTCTACTTTCCCTTCCCTTTTTATTTAATGTTTTCCTCATTAACAATGTAAGTTTCTGGGGCGGGAGGGAGGGAGAAACTGTGAGAGCTGGACTGATTAGCCATTCAGTTAGAATTTGACATTTTTTTGTTGGAGAAGATATTTGGCTTTGGTTTGCTTTACTAATTTCCTTAGTTGCACTGCAGGACACCCCACTGCACAGATCAACGCTTAGGTCACTGCATGAGAAATACTGAGCTGAAGCAAATGAGTGCAACACCAGGAGATATTATTTTTTCCACGTGTGTGTTGCAGGGCAAGAATGCAAGTTGTCATTCCCCCTTCCTCAGCCTGCCCCTAGCTCCCCTCCCCTGGAGGGTGTCGAGTGAGCCCCAGTGGTTACTGGGAGGAGACCGAAAACTATCACTGAAATTTCACAGTAGTTTAGGGTTGCCAACTTTCTAATGGCACAAAACCTAACACCCCTGCCCTGCCCCTTGCTGTGCCCCTTCTCCGAGGCCCTGCCCCTGCTCACTCCATCCCTCCACCCTCACTCACTTTCACCAGGCTGGGGCAGGGGGTTGGGGTGCAGGAAGGGGGTGAGGGTTCCAGCTGGGGGTGCAGGCTCTAGGGCAGGGCCAGGGATGAAGGGTTTGAGGTGTGGGAGAGGGCTTTGGGCTGGGGCAGGGGGTTGGGGTGTGGGCAGGGAATATGGGCTCTGGGCCGGGGGTGTGGGCTCTGGGTGGAGCCAAAAATGAGGGGTTCAGTTTGTGGGAGAGGGCTCTTGGCTGGGTCAGGGGCTTGGGCTGTGCGGGGGGGGGCTGCAGGCTCTGGGATGGGGTTAGGGATGAGGGGTTTGGTGTGCAGGAGAGGGCTCCGGGCTGGGGCTGAGGGGTTCAGAGCAAGGGACGGGGTGTGGGCTCTGGGGTGGGGCCGGGATGCGGGGTTTGGGGTGAAGGAGGGGGCTCTGGGCTGGAACAGGGGATTGGGGGGGGGTGCGGGCTCCGGGAGGAGTTTGGGTGCAGGAGCAGTCTGGGGAAGGGGATTGGGGTGCGGGGGGGGGATGAGGGGTTTGAGGTCCTGGTGGCACTTACTGTGGCTCCCAGGAAGCGGCCGCAAGGTCCCTGCAGCCCCTAGATGCATGTATGGCCAGGGAGGCTCCATGCGTTGCCCTCGTGCCCGCAGGAGCCATGCCCACAGCTCCCTTTTGTAATGGTTCCCGGCGAATGAGAGCTGCGGAGCTGGCACTCGGGCCGGTGCCAGTGCATGGAGCCTCTCTGGCCACTCATGCACTTAAGGGCTGGAGGGACCTGGTGGCTGCTTCCGGGAGCTGCGTGGAGCTAGGGCAGGCAGGGAGCCTGCCTTAGCCCTGGGGCCCCCACTGCACCCCCGACCGGACTTTTAACGGCCCGGTCAGTGGTGCCGACCGGAGCCACCAGGATCCCTTTTCGACTGGGTGTTCCGGTCGAAAACCGGACCCCTGACAACTCTACGTGAGTTATGTCATTTTTAATTTCCTGGGCTAACTCCTTCATGTTTGAGCCTATTCTTTGGTTTGCTGAATGGTGCACTGTATGTTTCTGTCACTCCGTTTTAGATCTGTACAGAGCTTGCTGCAATGTTGAGTATGGAATAGAATGGAAGTGTCTTACCTGACGATTTTCAATGGGATTATAGATTTAGGTAAAATAATCTGGTAGACCAGATTGGTAGGAAAACTCCACAGAAAAATCACTGAAACAGAACAGCTATTTAACTGGGCAGCCATTGTTCCACCATTCTTCAAAGCACTTGCTGAAGTGGGTTTATTTGCTAAACTTTGGGAGAGGGGGGGAAATTGAAACGTGCATCCACAAAATATAGGAATCTTCTCTAGGCTCAATAGGAACTGCAATCAGTTTTACATAATGTGTGTTTAACTGGCCTACACAGCTAGAAGAATCTATATGTTGCAAACCGCTGGCACGCACAGCACCCTGCTTGCCATTTTTCAAATCCACAGTGTGGAATGTGCTGCAGCTCTGACAACTCATTTGATCTTCATGCTGCAATAAATGTTAATGCTTACAATGGAAGAGTTGGTTTGGGTTTTTCCCTGGTTTCAGGAAGGAGTCATCAAGGTCCTCCTGTATATTCAACTTTAAGGCAACATTATCGGGCTTCTCTTGGTTGAAATACAAATAATAGATACTAGTGTATGGGTAGGAGGCTGGGAGATGTAATTGTACCTTAAATGAAGTGTTCTTGATGGATGATTTCCACTGGACAAGGTGAGGTGACATCTTCTATTTATGGAGAGAAGAACATAGATAATTGACAGATTTGACAAGACCAGAGTGGCAAACAAAATAACACTAAAACAGAATGATAATGTATTTCCTAATGGCCTCTTTCACAGCTGTATACACTGATTTAATCTTTCCAAAGCACTCCATTGTTTATGAGGCCTGTGGGTACAATTTTATGCCTGACTGAAGAGGTTACTAATAGCTGCCATATTTGTGTTTAAGGACCTACAAAGGATTAAGCAAAGTATTTTAAAGCAATGAGCCATAATAAACTAATAATATATTGAGAATAATAAATGTTTTTAATCCAATAATTGATGGCAGAACTGGCAAACGTTAAGTGACAAAAACACTAATTATAAATGCAGTTGCTAAACGTATATTCATTAGAGACAGTAAAATTAAAAACATGGTAGAAAGTTTCTGTAAGTCCCACGTGCAGCTAGTTACAGCGACAGGACAGTACCTCACTAGCTGTTTTTCCTCATTTAAAAAAGTAATCCAAAGCTAAGAGGGCACACTTTACTCTTTTTCAAAATACTGTATCTACTTAGAGGTGTTATGTCAATGCCTGAAGCTCAGACTCGACTGGACATGCAGTGGACTCACTTCCATTTTCCTGGGGTTTGTATTCCTAGAATCACAAGTTCAGGCACTGCACAAGTTAGAAGTAGCGATGGACCAAGCTCAAATGTTTGGGTGGTTTGGATAGTTATCATAAACTTTGCACTCTTCTTTCTCCCTTCTTACTTCTTACCTATGTTCATGTCATGTTACTGACCGCATCCGTGCTCACCCTCCCCACAGTAAGGATCCACTAAGGATTCTTGCTCCGACTGCCAAAGATTTGGGGGTTCAAGTCAGTTCCTCAAGATCAAGTTTTCCTCTGATTTTGAGTAGCATCTTCAATAGAATGGACTGGATACAGGTGACCCTGAGGTAAGATGGAGATAGGTGCCCTGAAAGTCCTCTCAAGTGATAGGTAGGAAAATCTGCTGGATTTAGACTAAGAAAATGGACTGTTGCCCACCAGAGCCTCAAACAGATACACCCACTAGTTTGTCCTGATTCAATGCATTTTAGAAGAAAATGATGCACAGTGCTTAATGAGATACCAATGTAATAAGATATTGTATGAAATCACTATATAGAATTTCAGCTTATGAAAATGAGCCTTTGTTGTGAATCAGGCAAGGTGTCATGCTGATGTAATGAGATTATGGATGCTAGGAATCTAACTGAGGTAAGGTCTAAAGTTAGCACAGGTTGTTAAAGCAAAGAGCCTTTTGAAGGGTGGTGAGTGCTTCTGACTCTGTGTGTTATGAATTTACCCATATTTTGCTAAATAACAAGTCATTCAGGTGGGCTATGGGCAAAATAAACTCTCCAAACCTCCAGGTGCTTAGCACTTGCAAAAGTCAAGACACAATATGAGTTTAACAGCCATCACCATGCAAGTTTTCTGCTAGTTAGCAAACAGGAAGCCATGAGGACGACAATGACAGTCTTCTCCACAGAGTGCTTGGGGAAGAAAATCTTTCACGCACACACTTTCTAAAGCACATCACCATTCACTTACAAATCCATCCAAAGCTGCTAGTGTACAGAAGCTGAGACCATCTGAAAGCAGTTCGCTGCTTCTAGCCCAGTTTGAAGCAGACAGGGTTTCACATACACCCACACATCACCCTAATTACTGGCACCCTCGTAGGCCATCTCAGCACAGAGACGCGGCGCTGAATTGGCCCAGCGTGCTGCGGTAATTTTTCACACCTAAGGATTTTCCTTCCAAGTCTGAGTTGAGATATTGGCATTGTAGTGGGGAAACTTGCAATGCTGCTGCCCTTGCTGTATTAAAGATTAAGTCGTGTGACAAAATCTCCAGGAATACATCCAACCACAACTGGCAACCCTAACAAGCAGGGTCCTGCTCATTTGGACTTTGTGTGTAGCTATTTGGATTATAGGGGCTATGCCGCAAATTGAAGGAGCACATAGGTAGGAAGTAGACCCAGGCAGCAGACTTGGACTCTCGACAGGGAGGGATCTGCTGGTGTTATTTCCCACAGGGCTCTGGGCTGGGACCCAGTGGAGAGGGAGGGTCTGGGTCACCTTACCACGTCCCACTTAAAAGCAAAGGTCTAGATGCAGAGAGAGAGGCTCAAACACTTCTGGCCTGTGGTCAGGAACCAGGCACCAATACCAACCCTGAGAGAGAGGGGGTGGAGGTCAGGTGTGCTAACCACTAGGGCAGCTGGCCCTACACAATACTACTGCACCCATTCTGTAGAAGAGGATTGCTCTCATATATAGTTCTAAACACTTATTTAATGCTTTGTGTTTTGGATCCTGTGTGTCTTGGTGCATTAGAATACTTCAGATCACATTTCATCCTGTTCCATTTCTGGGTTGTAAACAGATGCAAAAAGTGCTATTTTTGCATCTTGTTACAAACATCCATGTACAAACATTTCTATACAGTTACAACAATGGATATTGATTATATTACATTTGAGGACCTCTAGCTCCCTGTTTCTACACTGCATTAAATCATCTCCAAAAAGACTGAGCAAAATCTGTTTCTCCTCTTCCTCTTCCCCTAATGTTACCAAGCTGTTCTGGCTCGATTGTGCCTGAATTCATGCCAGATTCTCAGTAGGATTTATGCAGTTGGTGCTGCAGAGAGAATAAGTATCTGACAAAATGAAAAATGTTGAGGTACACCTGGCGTTGAGTACTCTCTGCTCGTAACATTTCTGCCTCCTGGTTCTAATAGAAGCCATTTACATGACACTATTTCTGAATATTTTCAAACATCCTTCTTATATATAAACTTGCTTGTAGGAACTGGCAGGACTTCAGTCTTCCCTTAATGGCCCGTGTACCCCAAGGAAGGTGCACATAGTGAGTTCGTGTAGAAACAACAATTTAATAGCCTTACGGAGAAGCAGAACATACACATGATTCATACCCTCCAGGAAAATACTTGTAGGTATAATAGCAGTCCAAGTGTTCTGATAATTTGCTGCAACAGTGTAGACTTTTTACCTGCAGCCTAGTTTGCAGCTGCTCCTCAATCATTCATACACTCAGTGTTCAAGATGCCAGGCAATATAAACTTGAATTAGGAAGGGAATTTCACAGCCACTGACTTTGAAAAATGGGCCACTTATATAGGTGCCCAAATACAGATTTAGGTGCCAAACTTTAGATGTCCAAGTTAGAACATCTTAGCCATCAGAGCCTCCCCTCCTAGGTTGTGAGTTCTGTGCAGAGTTCTCACCCCAGGTATCACACAACTGTCTCTCTCAACTGGTTGGTTGGTTAATGAGTAAGACGAAGCTGTTTATCTATCTAGCCTAAACAAGCGGGAATCATTTCAGTCACTCATGTATTGATAGTAGGAGATTTCCTTAATTAGACATAATTAAGGCCTCATATACATGCAGAACTCCCATCTACTTGACTAGGAACACATACAAATATCTGAGGGTAGAATTTACCCTCTGATGTTTGGAGGAAAACGATATGCGGGGGGTGGGGTGGTCCTCTGGGTCTACGTGATTTTGGAACGGTATAGGAGGAAAAATGGATTAAGTTTAATGGGCAACAGGTAGCTGGGGAAATTAGTTTGGTAAGTCTTTAACTCGCTTTGCAGCCATTAAATTCAGAGGAAAAAAATTATTATGCTTTTGCCATAACTGACAATCAGGGGAAATGGGTGAATGGCTTTTAGAATAATACAAAGCAATAAAATATGCAGGAACTCATTAATATGTCTGTTATGTAAAAGGCTGTGAATCATAAGCTTTTGTATTGTTAAACAAAACACTAGCAAGAGGTTTGAATTTCAATAAAACATATAAGCAGCATTTAATATAACACACTAACTGCAATATTATGAAGTGTATCCCTGTCTCACAAGAAATTCCTTTATAATGTAACACTTCTCATTTCAGTAACTTTATTTGAGATTTAAAAAAAAAAAGGATCTTATCATATTGAATATGCACTTTAAGGTACTTAATAAAATGTTATTTCAAACAGTGCTCGTTTAGCCTCCTGTTAATGCAAAAGTTGTCATACAGTCCCTGTTACGTCCCTAATTTTTCTTCATTTCTACATTTGAAATGACAAATGTTGTTAATTTGAAATATGGACCTCAAGTCTGGTCACTCTGCTTCTGCAGTTTCTACTCTAATAAATGCATTATGATGAGGGTTTGACCATTCAAAGGCACTCAGATACTACAGGGATGATGGGTACACCTGTATAGAACAGAATAGAATGGCCATGCTCTTGAAACTTTTGTCTGAGGTAACTTTGGGTTGACAACTACTGTAGTAGGAGATATTAAGACTATTAAATGGAAACAGGGAGTCAATCCATCTGCGTATATCTCCTTAGAGCTTTGAATTCTAGAAGCTCAGAACCAAAGTTCAGTCCTCTTTTTTCCCTCCTTACCAGTGTTGTGACTGACACAGTGTCGTGTCACAATGCAGCACTGAAACCCCTGCAATGCAACCACCTTAACATTTACAGAACAAAAACCATTAATCATAGCAACCCACCCCTGATTAGCAAGACACTTATGTTAGTCAAGCATCAGAGGGGTAGCCGAGTTAGTGTGGATCTGTAAAAGTGGCAAGGTGTCCTGTGGCACCTTATAGACTAACAGACGTATCGAAACATGAGCTTTCGTGGGTGAATACCCACTTTGTCGGATGCATGTAGTGGACATTTCCAGAGGCAGGTAGAAATATGCAAGCAAGAATCAGGCTAGGGATAACGAGGTTAGTTCAATCAGGGAGGATGAGGCCCTCTTCTAGCAGTTGAGGTGTGAACACCAAGAGAGGAGAAACTGCTTTTGTAGTTGGCTAGCCATTCACAGTCTGTGTTTAATCCTGAGCTGATGGTTTCAAATTTGCAAATGAACTGAAGTTCAGCAGTTTCTGTTTGAAGTCTGGTCTGGACGTTTTTTTGCTGCAGGATGGCTACCTTTAAATCTGCTGTTGTGTGTCCAGGAAGATTGAAGTGTTCTCCTACAGGTTTTTGTATATTGCCATTCCTTATATCTGATTTGTGTCCATTTATCCTTTTACATAGGGACTGTCCAGTTTGGCCAATGTACATAGCAGAGGGGCATTGCTGGCACATGGTGGCGTATATTATATTGATGGACGTGCAGGTGAATGAACGGGTGATGGTGTGGCTGATCTGGTTAGGTCCTGTAATGGTGTCGCTGTTGTAGATATGTGGGCAGAGTTGGCATCGAGGTTTGTTGCATGGATTGGTTCCTGAGTTAGAGTTACTATGGTGTGGTGTGTAGTTGCTGGTGAGAATATGCTTCAGGTTGGCAGGTTGTCTGTGAGCAAGGACTGGCCTGCCTCCCAAGGCCTGTGAAAGTGAGGGATTGTTGTCCAGGATGGGTTGTAGATCACTGATGATGTGTTGGAGAGGTTTTAGCTGAGTGATGGCCAGTGGAGTTCTGTTGGTTTCTTTCTTGGGCTTGTCTTGCAGCAGGAGGCTTCTGGGTACACGTCTGGCTCTGTTGATCTGTTTCCTTATTTCCTCGTGTGGGTATCGTAGTTTTGAGAATGCTTGGTGAAGATCTTGTAGGTGTTGGTCTTTGTCTGAGGGGTTGGAGCAAATGCGGTTCTACCTCAGCGCTTGGCTGTAGACAATGGATTGTGTGGTGTGTCTGGGATGGAAGCTGGAGGCATGAAGGTAGGCATAGCGGTCGGTGGGTTTTCGGTATAGGGTGGTGTTAACGTGGCCGTCACTTATTTGCACCGTGGTGTCTAGGAAATGGACCTCCCGTGTAGACTGGTCCAGGCTGAGGTTGATGGTGGGGTGGAAGCTGTTGAAATTGAGGTGGAATTCTTCCAGGGTTTCCTTCCCATGGGTCCAGATGATGAAGATGTCATCAATGTAATGTAGGTGGAGAAGGGGCGTGAGTAGACAAGAGCTGAGGAAGCGTTGTTCCAGGTCAGCCATAAAAATGTTGGCATACTGTGGGCCCATGCGGGTGCCCATAGCGGTGCCACTGGTCTGAAGGAATATATTGTCACCAAATTTGAAATAATTGTGCTTGAGGATAAAGTTACAGAGCTCAGCAATCAGTTGTGCTGTGACATCATCAGGGATACTGTTCCTGACAGCTTGTATTCCATCTGTGTGTGGGATGTTTGTGTAGAGAGCCTCTACATCCATGGTGGCTAGGATGGTGTTTTCTGGAATATCACCAATGCATTGTAGTTTTCTCAGGAAATCGGTGGTGTCACGGAGATAGCTGGGAGTGCTGGTGGCGTAGGGCCGGAGTAGAGAGTCCACATATCCAGACAGTCCTTCAGTGAGATTGCCAATGCCTGAGATGATGGGGCATCCAGGGTTTCCGGGTTTGTTAGTGTTTTCTTTTGTACTTTAAATTGTGCTTAAGCAGCTACCTAGCTGCTAATTATTTTGCACATTGCAAAGCTCCCAGTGATATGGGACTGAACCATTTAAGAAAACCAAATGGGGATTCTACGTTATTTATATTCTATTTCTGGTTAGGATTATACTTGGCACAACATAAATAATGTGTGTGGAGTGAAATCTAATGTGATCATGTAACTGGGATAATTGAAGGAGTTTCTTTTAATATTTAATTCATGAAACCTGAAGTCATTGGAGGGACTCCTCATTTACACAGGTGTAGTTTGGATCAGAATCTGGCTCTGGCACATGGATCCAAACCTGCCATTGGAAGAGGGGGGGTGCGGGAGGGAGGTAACCGAGGCGGGTGGGAAGATGAAGACAATCTAGACCAGGGCTCGGCAACCTGTGGCACACGTGCCAATTTTTAATGGCACGCTGCTGTCTGCTGGACCCGGGCAGACAGCAGCGTACCACTAAAAATCCGTCCCAGCCCAGCCTGCTCTTTTCCACCCACCACACTCTCCTTGCAGGGCAGGCAAGCTTCCCGCTCCCCCAGCCTCTTCCCCCAGCATGCTAGGTTCCTGCCCTTCCTTCTCTCCCTCCCTGCGGCCAATCAGCTGACGGCCCTTGCTACGGAGGGGGAGAGATAAAAGCGGAGCTGCAGCGGGCTCTCTGCTCCGGGGATCCTTGGGGAAAGGGGTGGAATCAGGGCATATCCCCTCCAGCCCCCTGCCGTGAGCCGCTCAGGGCAGGGGGCTGGGAGCACCCCTACGACCCCAGCCCACACCCCCCAGCCCTCTGCCCTCACCCCTGAACCCCCCACAACCCCAGCCCTGACTTCTGCACCCTCCTCACACACCTCCAGCCCCCCCACACCCCATGCCCTGACTCTTGCACCCCCCACATCCCCACTCCCACCCTGAGCACCAAACAGGAACTCCTGCACACACACACACACACATTCCCACCTGCATCCATCGCTCCAAATGGGAGCTGCCCAGGTAAGCGCTCCAAACCCAAACCTCCTGCCCCAACTGTGAGCCCCCTCCCTCATTCTAGCTCATGGCCAAACCCTGTACCCCAACCCCCAGCCAGCTCCTTCACCCCCAGCCCTGTTCTCAGCACACTCCCACCCTCATCTCAGTGCAGAGAGAGGAAGAGAATGGCTAGAACCAGGGAGAAGGCAGGTACCTACTCTGTGTGGACAGGGCTGGGGCTCCAGACTGGCAGCGGGCTGAGCGGGGCTGGCAGCCGGGACCCTGGCTGGCAGGAGCCGGCGGATGGAACCCCAGACTGGCAGCGGGCTGAGCCGCTCAGCCCACTGCCGGCTGGGGTTCCAGCCGCAGGCCCCGCTCAGCCTGCTGCCGGCCTAGGTGAACGAAACCGCAGGCCAGCAACAGGCTGAGCGGCCCGGTGATGTAAGATCAGCATTTTAATTTAATTTTAAATGAAGCTTCTTGAACATTTTGAAAACCTTGTTTACATGCGACAATAGTTGAGTTATATAATATATAGACTTATAGAGAGAGACCTTCTAAAAAACGTTAAAATGTATTACTGGTATGCGAAACCTTAAATTAAAGTGAATAAATGAGGACTCGGCACACCACTTCTGAAAGGTTGCCCACCCCTGGTCTAGACAATGAAACATTGTAGCCTAAAGTTATTTAGTTGTTCTTCAATATTTTGAAGTGAATTTCTGCTCTGGGAAGTGACTTCATAAAAATGGTATTGTGGCACCAAGAGCTGACTATCAGCTAGACTCAGTTCACAAGTGACAGGGTGTTACCACACACTCCCAGCCCTAGAAACTCAGTATGGGATCTGAAAAAGTGAGGCTAAGCTCTAAGAAAAGCTTCTGCATGATCCCCCATAATACAAGCTCAGAAGGCCACACTCTGCTCTCAGTTGCACCTGTGCAACCTTTTTGCCTTCACTGAGGGAACACAGGCATAACCAAGGTCAGAATATGAAGACAATGGGGTTTCACAGGTGTGTGGACAAATGGAACTTAGGTAACAATTCTCTTGAAGATGCATGAGCCAGAAAAGAATCCAGTGGACTCTCTGAAATGTATAGCCTCTGCAGGGTGTGACAGTAGAAAACAATTATTTCTGTGACTAAATTAAACAGTTCTGACTTTGAATACTAACAGGGAGCAGGCTGGCTGTGTAAGAAGGTGACGTTTTCAAAAGTATAGCTATGTTCTGAAAACCCAGTATCCTGTAAATCAAGGCCAGGTGCACCGTTCTGTTAATGTAAGTAAACTGTGAAAGTATTTGCAGAGCCGCAAGAGAGTAAATCACCAAATGACAGCAAGTGTCTTTGACTAAGCAATGCCAATGTGCCTTGCATAGTCAACAGTTCTGTTAGGTATAGTTTGTAAGAGCCAGATCACTGAAATAGCAGAGAATTGTTATTTTTGTCCCCAAGTGCGGGAGCTACAATTGTGGCTGGTACCTATTGGGGGCTGCACCGAGTCAGATGCTCCTTCCCAACTGTAATGTTGTAATGTAACATAATGGGTAGGGGTCAGTTACGATCCAGCAGTTAGTGTTTAAGGTTGAGGATTGCAGCACCTATACACCCTGAAATCTCATGTTCACGTCTTGACAGGGATGACAGTTCTTTCATCTTTTACAGGTCAATAAATTGAGATCTCTCCAGCAGCCTCTGTGTGATTGGTTGGTTTTGATTTGGGTTGCGTTTGTTGGTTTGTTTGGACAGGAGTTTTCAATTTCCAAGTTCTTGTCTGTGATTTGTGTGTTTTAAACTGCTCTAGCACTTTTCCGTGCAGGAACGAGTTTACATTAATGTCCTTGGCCAAAATTTCTCCTCCGTATCACTGTTGTGCAGTATGCTGTGTATGCCAGTTTGTCTCACAGCTCAGATCCATCTTTACTCTTAACTGCCCCGTGCTGTTTTCTTTCAAAGTAGTTATCCAAAAGGAATTTGCATTAGCAGTCAGCTGTCCTGTCTCAGCTCTCCCAAAGAAACTTTTGTAATGATCAGGTAGGGATTTTCCAATGGAGGTGTTGCAACACAGTCTCCTAACTACCTCTTCTCCTACAACACACAATGTATACACTGTTTCTATACCACCACTGATCTAGTGTGACCTTCCGCCTAATGCAGCCTACAGAGAATCTCACCTAGTAATTCCTGCGTCAAACCAGGCTCCCGATTGAATGAAGAGTCCAATCTCAGTTTAAAGGCATGGAGAATCCAACCCTAGGTAAGTTGTTCTAATGGCTAATTATTCCTTTTTTCTGACAAATGCTCATATCCATGCAGAATGCTGCTGCAAAGGTCATTTTCCTAGCCTGTCATTTGATGTCATCCCTCCACTGGCTCCCTCTTCTCTTACTTCAAACATAAGCTTCTAGTCTTTACTTTTTAGGCCTTTCATGGCTTACCTCTCCTTCACTATTGACAGGCCCTTGATGCTGGCCTCCATCATCCACTGGTTAAATTATCAGACAAGCTCATGCATGCTTTATCCCATGCTGCCCCCATGCTTGGAAGGTACTTTACATAAAAAAAGCCACTTCGTAATAGTGTGTCCTTGCCTCAAGTGCACCCCCTCATGTTGGGAAGTAGCATTGCAGGGCTTCTTCCCCTCTTTGCACCCGCCTTTGCGCTCCACTCACCCCTCTGGCTGAGAAGCAGCTAGTTCAGATTGCTTTCAGAGTAACAATGTCCAAGTGTAGTCCAAAGACTCAACCTATCTTCTGGGCCCTTTGCTCAACCTGTTCCTGGGGTTCCACTACCTTTCACCAGCTCTAGTGTCAATCTTCTCAGGTTGCCCATCCTAAGACCTCCTGAGACCTCCAGCCTCCAACAGTCTTTAGTGCTTTGTCCCTTCACGGGAGCTAGCCTGCCTCACTGTTACCTGTGGCTTCTTCCTTGACTGAACTCTCTCAACCTATTTCTAAGGCCCACATGTCTGAGCTATCATCTGATCCTTCATTAGTTCCCCCGTCTCTTGCTGACAGGTAACTCCCTAATCATCACCCAAGTGAAAAGAACCAACTGGGCCTTTAACCCTTTCTCGCATGTTATGGGGAGCTTCACCCCATCACACACTTCATTGGTCTCCTTCAAGTCCTCCCTTAAAACTCTCCTTTGCAGTGACAATGGTTAGGTTGCTGGTGTGCTGACACCACTTCCTATCATGCTCACCAGTATGGTCTCAGTTTTGTCCCTGTACTTGCTGTCAGTCTGTGTGTATTCATCCATTGTCTCTTTGGGTCACGGGCTGCCTTTTTTGGTCTGTTTGTACAGCACCGAGCACATGACTGGGTGTCCTAGGCAATTTTGAATCCTTTGATGAGTAGTTTGTCAACACACTTCAGCCTATCGGTTGTTACCAAACAGTTCACTTCACTATTTGCCTAATGCAATCGGTAACAGAGGGCCTGATCCAGAGCCCACTGAAGTCAGTGGAATAATTCCCTTGATTTCAGTGGACTGTGGACCAGGCTGGTAAGTTAGGTGGTAGAACTCTTTTTTTTCCCCCCTCCCTGATTGCATGACTGGAACTCTGTAAACAGGAGAGTGATGAATATTGCAATTAACAAATACTCTGGGGCTACATCTACACGATGCACCACTGACGGCCACCACATGTAGCTACACGCTGCAGTGAAAAGCAAGCTGCATTGATACTGCAGCGTGTAGCGACATGTGCCAATGAAAGACGCCTGCCAGTGGGGAAAGGCATCAGCAGCCACTATGGGAGGGAAAAGTTCTGGAAGGGGGAGGCAGTGGGGAAACCCACATGCCGGAGCCTTTCCCCACTGCCTCCCACACTGCCAGAACCTTTGCCCGCTGCTGCAGTCTTTTCCCTGTGGCAGAAAAAGGCTCCAGCAGCCAGGAGGTAGCAGGACACTGCACTGCTAAAAGTAGCAGTGTAGATAGGGAGGCACGGGTTGGAGGAGTAAAGAGGCACGCAGGGGATGTGCTCACGTACATACCTGCAGCCATGTCTTTACTCTGCTTGTCCAAGCCATGCCTACACTGCTATTTGTACCAGCGCAAGGGGGGCTACATGCACATATACTTTATACACTGCCAAAAGAAGCATGCAGTGTAGACATAATGTTGATGACACATGAAGACAGGTGTTTATGAAGGGGGTAATTTCACCCTTTGCAGAAACCAAGCACAGGGCACCATATTAAGTCCTACCTAGCCCTATTTTGTGGATTGGAGTGGTGCACAGGGCTCGTGTTGGCCCAGCTAGGAGAGATGATATACCCCTGCAAAGAATCTTTTGTGAGCAATTGCCTATTTGTGCGATAACAATTAACAAAGGGTGCAAACGTGGTGGAAGAGAACTATTTCTCATTTTGCCCTGAAATCTGTTAATTTGTATCAATGTAATGGATATAAAGGCTGTTACATTTTTAAGTGTCAAAAATAGCAAATTTATGGTTGTATGACATTTACCTCCACATCCTCATTCCAAAATAGGGTTCGAAACTCATTTTAAGATAGCTACTTTAATAAGTGTTTAAGATAAGAAAACATATTCCTCCATGTCAGCTGTCCTGAAGAAATATACCATGTTCCAGGAGGGCAGCCAATGAGTCTGTTGCATCTCTGCCGATTGCTGCCCGTATTATCTAAATCATAGAATCATAGGACTGGAAGGGACCTTGAGAGATCATCTAGTCTAGTCCCCTGCACTCATGGCAGGAGTAAGTATTATCTAAGTATAATCCATACTGACCTACAGTAAGAAACTGGAAAGCTTTGTTTTCCTCCTAGTTGAGCCTCTGCCCACTCTCCCAACCTGCTTTCTCTCTTCAAGAATACAGTAACATTGGCTCCAAGTAAACACTGTTTTTAAAATCTGGAGCATGCTCTCCTATTGTAAGTGAAGTCAACTGCTGAGTTTAATTCAGGATGTGTCTGTATGGCCTGTCTGGATAGGATCTATACATTAAGGCCTTTCTTCTCTGTTCATTCAATGCCACTTTCATAACCTCCAGCCCTGCTGAAAGTCGGACAGTTTTGAAGGTTGTCCTGGTGACCTGAAGAATCTCCCCAAAGCGTGAGGTTAGGCACTGGGCAGGTAGGCTTATTCCTAATGGCATAATAGTTTTCTAGTAACCCTCTACTCTTTGTTTCTTCTACTGGATTTCTCAGCTGTATCATGCATCTTACAGAATGAATTCTTGCTGCAAGGAGTCAATGGAGTTCTTTTTCTGGGTACATTCATTCCCACTTCGTACTGAAACGTAAACCATTGCTAGATACAGGGATTTATTATGACTAAATGGGGCTAGGATCCAATCTAGGTGAAAGGTCCCTCCCACAATGAATCAAAGGTTTGAGACTCAGGTGCATACGCTTCCTTTAGAGAAACACAGCCTCATCGCTGTAGGAACATACACAACAGGCAGCCAGCAAAGGAGAACCTACACTCCTAACCTAAGAGAGATACTTAATATTTGAAACAAGCTGTTGCTTCCCAACAAATACAAAATACTGGCCACAGTACTGTGATGAAGTCTCATAATCTGAGCCCTATGGGCCTGTCCTATCATGGTTCACTATCTTGACCTTGCCTTTCGTCACTGCTCTGGTGTGGTGATAGCCACGTAGCGAGCCAGTTGGGCTGTAGGGAGCAGCAGGCATGCACAAGCTCCTGATCGTTCTGTGATTGACTCTCTGAGATCAGGCATGGACTGGCTGCTGCCTGATGCGCATCCTCTTCCCTCAGGTCACTAGGGTCTAAATATAGGGATAGGCACCAAACATTACCTCAAGTTCTCCTCTTCTAGCAAGAGTGGCCAATAGAAGCGAGTGGGAGGCTTCACTGAGCTGGGCAGAGAGAAGATGAATGGGGAAGTGGGGTAATTTTAGGGATTTTTTCCCTCCATGCTCCGTCTCCATCCCAGTACGGCTCTTGTTGACCATTTGAAAACAGCCATCTGCAGAGTCCGCTAAGGGAAGCAGCTGTGTAGTGATGCTCCTGGCCCACTGTGCTCCCGAGTGCACCCGGGTGTGCGACCAGTATCAGTGCTGGAATGTTGCTTTCGCTGAGGATGGGCTCTCCAGTCTCCCTGGCGCAACACAGCTCTCACAAGTGACTGGGCCCCTCGTGCAAACCACATGAGTCCAATGTCCCCCTGCCAGACGCGGGTCCAGGTTTGTGAATCTATGCCTGGCAAGGTGACATTTGGCAATGAGTAACTTGAATTTTTCTATATCTCTGTCCTAGTAGAGATGTGCAGATACTGAGACCAGCTCTGCCCACTTGTAACTGTGGATAGTTGCAATTATTTACCATTACTGGATCAGCTGGTATTTAAATAATCTTTTTATATTCCTTGCAAGGTTTAAATATGATTAAAAGTAGACCGATTGAAAAGCAAGTCTGGTTTATCTCTGGTTGACCCAGCAAACCACATCTTTTTAATTTCATGCATCACTGGGATGATACGTCATGCTTTTTGCAGTGCGACAGCTTGCTACATTGCATAACTCAACATGCTGATGCCATCGGGCATGCAAAATTAGTCAAACCCAGGAAATTCAAAACAACAAGCAGCTTCCCCAGAAACACACACTGTTCAACAAACATCGCCCTCCCCCTTCCCCTTTACAATCCTATTAAAACTCAGCACTTTTGAAAGATACAGCTGGGTCACAGTTCTATCGTGTGAATCATTTTGTGGCTTTTTGACACAGCCCTGCACTGGGGGGGGAAATAGTGTGGAGCTGCACTTCCCCACAGAGGCACAGCGCCTGTTGGGGCTTCCTGCTTGCACTGGGGAGGGGTATAACTTTACTACGCCTCCTAAAGGGATTCGACATGCTCCCCCTCTGGTGTTGCCAATTCTGACTGGGATACAAGGAAGGAGGAGCCATGGTTCCACTTACTCCCCACTCCTATCATCCCAGTTGCTCTTAGTGAGGGGGAGGGAGGAATCTCAGGGCAGGTCTACACTGAACTTCCATCGGCATAGTTACCTCTCTCAGGGGTGTGAAATATCCATACCCCTGAGAGATGTAGCTATGCCAACCTACTCCCCAGGCTAGACATGGCTGAGTGGCAGAAGAATTCTTCCGTTGACCTAGCTACCACCTCTGGGGGAGGTGGATTAACTACAGAGATGGGAGACCCCCTCCTGTCCCTGTAGAGAGCATCAACGCTGAAGCAGTACAGCAGTGCCACTGTAGCATTAAGTGTAGATGTAGCTTTAGGAACAGCTGCCACACTCCACTGGCACAATGGCTGCAATTCTGATATGGGCCTTTATATAGGCCTTACCAAGCAGCGAGGCTTTTTATATCTTCCCTTCCCGCACCATTCAGCCATATAAGGGCCAGCCACAATCTGGCCTTTGTGGTCAGTGTTTTTACTGAGACATACACAAGTGCAGCTCCCTGAAGCGCTTTTGGTCTTTTGTGGAACTGTAGTAAGGCCAGCTGGGTTATCTGCAGTAAACGTAGGTCGTCTGGGTTTCCTTCTCATCCCCAGTTCAGGGAACTCAAGTATCCTTCAGACAATTCAGTGTTCCTTTCCTTAGTACCATCTCCATTTAAAAACCTGAACTGATCTACCAGCACAAACTTGTGGTTTGGGTTGTGCTCTGGATGCAGGGTAAAGCTAAGCTGCCAAGAATAAAGGATGGACAGAGGGATTACATATTTTCTGTGTCAAAGGTTATAGTGTGCTGTTGGGTAGGACTCACATTATACCCTTCATTTCTGGCAAAACTTCCTCTTAATATCTGACCTCTGTCATTCACTCCTTGCATGTTCTTGATATGAATTACATAATATGAATTCTGGCATGAGGAGTTGCACACGTAGCTGCTGGAATGAAAAGCACTGAGCGTTCCCTCTTTGTGACCATGCTTAGAAATATGGAAGGTGGGAAGGATTCTATGTAAGCCTACCAGCTTTATGTATCATGGCACTCTGTACCATAGTATCTAAGTAACTCTGGAAAGAGGTCCAGCAATGCCTGCCCCAGCCCTGTTCTCAGTCATAGGAAACCTGTTATGAGGGATACAATATCAAAAAATATAATCTGATCACAAAAAATAACCCCATCTCATGCTCCAGGGATCTTCTTCCAATGTGGTGTTGGGATTATTTAAATTGGAGAAGAGCTTTGTGACATTTTTCAGTCTTCAAATAAAGGCAGCAAGCACAGGTTTGTGGACACTGGATGATTAGATTCGGAGGGATAGCCGATGCTGCTTTAATGGGAAAGATAGCTCTTTGGAGCAGGTGCCATCCCTGATGATCTGTTTGTACAGCACCTTGCACAATGGCACTCAACCTGGTTGTGTCCTTGAGGTGCCACTACAATATAAATGTTAAGTAAGAGATGATAAATAATGTCACTAAATTCATTTCCAGCATTCCCACCCCACACAGTAATCCCAGCACCAAGCAGTTGGGATCCTACCAATTAACAAGAATTACTATAAATCTCACTAGTGGTTTTGACAGGACCCTGCCAGCATGGAATTTTTAGACATTGGTTTGCTTTTTCTCAAGTGCACTGTGCCCTCTGGCATAATATACATATACACTGCATCACTAAATGCTGAAACTTCACATCTTAATTCTATGTGAGTGGTTTTCTCCTGGGGCTTTGATGCATCTGTGGAAAGGAAGCCTGATAACACAGAACCTCCTCAGCGCTGCTAAGTTGGAAAAATTTGATGATGCATTTAAAAATATTGTCACTAATGTCTTTTTTTGTTTTTGTTTTCCGCAATCAAACTTGAAGTACATCCACTTTGAGGTTCAGTGAGGAAAAGCCTATCTATTTGAAGTTGTGGGTAATATTTGAATGAAGAAAAGCTAGACTGTAGGCTCTGGGGTAATTTACTCCACTTGTATTTCCTTTCCTTTTTATCTGGAATGCACATAAGCCATACAGCAATATTATCATCACTTTGCACTTTCCTTAGGATGTATCTTAATATTCTATAATCCTCTTTTCTACAGAATGGGGACTAAAGTAAGATGGAATTATATTTTAATATTTTAATGTAATTCCTTGTGAAACAAAAGGGGAGTGTGTTCAGTAGCTGCCTAGATGTATGGCAAATGGGAGCTAAGCAAGCCGTGTAACATGACCAGTTTCTATGGCAACAAAAATGTCAGCTATCCTTTTGGCTGATTCTATTAATCTGCAGTAGAAGCAGTGATACTGACACATTTGGAATTGATTTAAACAAGAAGGTGAAAAGATAACCCCACTGTAGTTTAAAAACAAGGGGAAAGTTAAACCACTAACATAATGCTATCTGACATGTATATGTGCAACAGACAAGTGAGACATTTCCATACCAGTCATTCTGAATTTTATCTGAAAAGTGATTAAGCTATTTACCGGAAGGAGTTATCCTGAATTGTTTAGACGTACATTCTGACGAAACTCCAGATTAGCCTGTAGGATTCAAAACTTGCAGGTCTCTCTCGCAAAATTCATTTGATGCTCACAAAAGATCCACTCCTTAAAAAATCCAGGATACTATGTGAAATAAAACTGTACATGGGACATTTTAACACAGTTCTCTAATTCTCTTTCATAGAAGATGACCCATTTCTTGTTTTCATATGTGGGGCAAGATTAAAATTGCTCATCTGAAGAATGCCAGGTGAGCACTTGTTAAAATTCAGGGCCTAGCTAATGAAAGATGGCGTCACATTAAACAGCAGCTACAAGCATACAAGGCAGATTCCCAATTCTATCTATGTGGGTCAGATATTTTCCTAGGGATACTCAATGATTGTGTTATGCTATTTTCCCCAGTGGTGCTTTTTCCTTTATCCTCTGATTCTTTAAATAGAGAAATATTTTCCTACTTTTCAATGTACCATGACAATACACACAGCAAATTGCTGTTGGAGCACAAAATAAATATGGATGCAGATACTTGTCATTATGATAAAACAACATCTTTTCATCTTTATCTTTGAACTACAGGCTTCTCGGGAAGATGAGTTTCTTGTTATGGAAAATGAATTTGCAGTACTAGAAAGATATCTCTCAACTTAGTCTTGAGTTTTTCTTGTTTGCCAGAGGCATGTAGGAAAATTAGCTGCTTTCTCAATTCTTTTGCTAGTTTTATTAAAATTCATTGCACAAAAGAGAAAATATATAAAACATGTTTGGTGTGTGACTAAAATATACAAAAGCCAGAAATGCGTAGCCAAAGTTGTTATGGCATTAACTGATGGCTGTCCTAGTATTAATAAAAGAAATGGACACAAATCAGACGTCAAGAATTATAACATTCAAAAACCAGTCGGAGAACACTTCAATCTCTTTGGTCACTCGATTACAGACCTAAAAGTGGCAATTCTTCAACCAAAAAACTTCAAACACAGACTCCAACGAGAAACTGCTGAATTGGAATTAATTTGCAAACTGGACACAATTAACTTAGGCTTGAATAAAGACTGGGAGTGGATGGGTCATTACACAAAGTAAAACTATTCCCCCATGTTTATTTTCCCCCCCCACACACACACACACTGTTCCTCAGACGTTCTTGTCAACTGCTGGAAATGGCCCACCTTGATTATCACTACAAAAGGTTTCTCCTCTACCCCCCTCCCCTGCTGGTAATAGCTCACCTTACCTGATCACTCTCGTTACAGTGTGCATGGTAACACCCATTGTTTCATGTTCTCTGTGTATATAAATCTCCCCACTGCATTTTCCACTGAATGCATCCGATGAAGTGAGCTGTAGCTCACGAAAGATTATGCTCAAATAAATTTGTTAGTCTCTAAGGTGCCACAAGTACTCCTTTTCTTTTTGCGGATACAGACTAACACGACTGCTACTCTGAAACCGGTCATGAAGAGTTTAAGTTCTCTACATTTTTGTCAATGTCTGATTTGACATTTCAGATTGGGTGGAACATTCCTGATATTTTTTCTTGTTAAATGAAATTTGCCAATTTCCAAAATTCCACAAAATTACAGCAATCGGTGGGAAATTTTGCTTGACTGAAATGGAGTGCAATTTTTTTTAGAGTTTGGAAAAGGTTTTTACAATGTTGGCAACTATGAAGACTGGCAAGCATGAGACCTGACTTCTCACCCTTGTTTGATATTGCTCTACTGTTTGATCTTGGGTGTTAACTGTGTCTGTGCCATAGTTTTTCTGTCTGTAAAATGGGTAGAACTATATTTACATACTTCAGAGGAACCTTTTGAGGCCTGCCCAAATGATAGTTGTAGAGTGCACTGTAAATGGTAAAGTTATCTTGAGAACCAGTTCGTGGGAATGGGCAGAAATAATAATTGGAGGTCTGGGGCTCCCAGCCTTGTGGTCAGTCCTGTACAGCAAGAAGCCTCAAGAGGAAAAGGCAGTGACCATCCTCTCCTCTGCTCCTCCTCAAAAATTCACACACAGTTTTTGTGTAATGAGTTTTTCTCTCTCATTACAGATCTATGAAAATTGGCATTCTAATATCTATCTTTGGTACCTATATGGCTCTCTTATCGTAGTATCTGAGCAAGAGACAATCTTGAATGTATTTATCCTCACATAACCCCTGTGAAGTAGGAAATTATTCACTCCCATTTTACAGATGAGTAACTGAGGCTCAGTGACCCAAGCTCACACAGGAAGCCATTGGGGTTCGGTTCCCTGTCCACCAGTCTCCCAAGTCCCAGACAAGCACCCTAACCACTGAACAATTCTTCTTCTGATTGCTCAAAGCCTTCATCCTTTCATGAGTTGTGAATTGACCCAAAAAATGGCTTGGCTAAAAATGTGTGCAAATTTTCATGAAACACTTTTCCAATTACTAACCATAATCTGTCAAAAGTAACTATAAAGTGAACAATGTATATTTGTAGTGATATTATCTGAGGTAAAACAGTGATGTTTTTGGCAGAAGCTATAATGTGGGTGTATAGTTAATGTAACCCCACTTCATTACCAATCCTAGCATTTAGCATCAGATTAGGTGTGAAGCCTTACCCCTCTTTTAGCACCAACCCTCTAAATTTGTCTCCTATATCACTAGTGCAGGCAGCTTTTCTTCCCCAATTTGACTATATAGTAGTAGACATACCCCTTGCATCCCGGGGTGACACATAAAGAAGATGCTATGTAACACGAAAGTATCGTTGTATCAGAAAGCTTGAAATAACATTTCCAGTCTCCTGTTAGAGGAAAAAATCTAGTAAAGGCTTATATTTTTAAATATATATAAATAACATTTATAAGATCTCCTCCTGGCTTTGTATAGAAGCAAATAAATGTCTGTCTTCAGAGACTTAATTACCATCTTTCAGAGCTTGTACTAATGAAATAACAGATAAAATTAATGTCACAAGCACTGGGTATGACTGCAGAACTAAATCTCTGTGAACAAGACCATGCTCTCTCTCACACTATCAAGCATAACCACTTGAAAGTGGGTTTGACTTAAAACCTATTGTTACAACAACAAAATTAGACTTGATATTTCAGAAACAAGAAAACTTCCTAAAACATCTGTCTATGGGACTGCAAATCTCTTATTGATCAGAAACTGACATACAGTATACAGTGAACATCAGTAATGATAAATGATCTTAGTCACACTATCTAGAAAGAGAAGCAATAGATGATTCTGAGAGGAATGCAGACTTGTCTGTCTGGGAGGGAGACATTTTGAAGTGGGAAACTTACAAAAAGAAGACTGACCTTTTGATAAATCACAGACATTAACTTTTGATTAAGCACTGTATTTAATTTCACTGATCATCTAACCCAAGGGTGGGATCTAGCTAGTGGACTTTGAAGTCAAGTGCCCTGCTGGTCCTATCAAGATCAAAATACATTTTTCAATCATAGAAATTAGAGATTTGAAATACTTTTTCATACTCCCTCAGCCTGCGGCTGGTGCAGATATATGTTCTATTGCTCTAAATTTCTTCATTCTGATTTACAAAGTTTTAGTTGGGATATTCCTAGAACTCTGATCAAAATTAAGATCCTGCTTTATTGTTTCATAAGCCAAATTCAAACCTAGCACAAATGAGTGACTCCACTGAGGTCAACAGTATGTATATCAGACCTGAGTTTGGCCTATTTTAATATTAAGTTGTACCAGGATCACATTTGTTTATCTTTTCTCCCCTTTTTTTCAAAGTTGCACACAATTTTACAGATTGATATTTTAGATATCAACATGTCTTGACTGGATATTTAGGATCCGCATGTTTTCCATCAATAATTTAGCAGTGGGCTGTCAGATATATAGCCAACAGGCCAGATATTGCCAGAGGAATAATTTAATGTAGCATGCCAAACTACTAGAAAATCAACCTTTTTTTTTTTTTTTTTTTGGCAGGCTCAATCTGTATGCCTGAGGCAGCACCTCCTGTCAGTCAGAGAGAGACAGTGCTGAGCTTCAAGCATTGAGTCAGAACAGTGAGTGACACTGGGTGGGTTGGGAGGGAGAAGAGGAGCTGTAAGAAAATGACTAAAATGGTATATTCAAATGTGGTATGGGAGAGGGATGTTCACATCTAAGCAGATTAGTAACCTTTATTCCACCCTCCCCCCAAGATGAAAAAAGAAACCTAAGTGACCTTTTGGGTCTTACAAATGAAGATCAGTCAGTATGAGTGATCCCTGCTCAAAATAAGTTGGTCAAAATAATGACCTGCCTCTAATAAACTGTGGCTAGATTGTATGTTTTACCCCTGCCCTCCGTAGGATATGTGCAGAACCACTTGATTGTGTGCTATCTACTGCTAATGACTAATGGTTATTCTCCTTTTGCTCAAGTGGTGGGGCCTGTGCTTTTGAAAGAGGAGGATCTGTGTTCTTTCCATTGCTGACAGAAAGGTCTGAGTAGCCATGGGAGTCGCACTTAGCCAAGTCAGTTTCACAGAATTCCTTGTCTTATTGCATTTTATATCTGTACCCTGAACCACCAGGACAAATTCTGCAGTCCTTACCTGAGCAAAATCAGTATTGCTTTTGTGTATGTACCATTATACACCATTTTCTGCACTGATAAGGGGTGTGTTGGGAACAGTGAAAGGTTTGTTCAGGATCATGGCTACATTTGCAGAGTCATAGTGATTTTAAGAAATAACCTAAAATTAGGGTTCTAGATTCAAACTTAGGCACCTAAATCAGTTGTGAGATTTCAAAAGGGCCAAGCATCCTACATCTCTTACTGAGGCTAATGGGAGTCACAGAGCTGAAAGCCAGAATGGCTCACCAGATCCTCTAGTCTGACCTCCTGTATATCACAGGCCACCAACACTACCCAGCACCCTCACACTAAACCCAACAACCAAAATTAATGTCCCCCCCCGCCCCCGACGTATTTATAGGGAACAATCAATCCCTTCTCAGCCTTCTTTTTGCTAAGCTAAACTAGCCAAACTCCTTCAGTCGCTTCTCATAAGATTAAGCCCTCCAGTCCCATGATCATCCTACTAGCTCTTCTTTGCACCTGTTCAAGTTTGAATTTATCTTTCTTGCATGTGGGTGACCAGAACTGTAGACAGCATTCCAAATGAGGTCTTACCAGTGCCTTGTGCAATAGCATTATTATTATTATTTCTCCTTCTCTTTTGGAATAGGGTGACCAGATGTCCTGATTTTATAGGATCAGTCCTGATATTTAGGGCTTGGTCTTATATAGGTGCCTATTACCCCCCCCCACCCCCATCCCAATTTTTCACACTTGATATCTGGTCAGCCTACTTTTGGAAATGCCTTGCCTGATACATCCTAGGATCATGTATGTCTTTTGCACAGTCACATCACATTGGTAGCTCATAGTCATCCTGTGATTGATCCACACACCTGGGTCGCTCTCTTCCTATGTCACTTCCAACTGATGAACCCCCCAGCTTGCAGCAGAAATTCTTATTAGAGGCTAGGTGCACAATCATCTTGCACTTTATACTATGGAATTTCATCTATTTCTGTCACTCCAGTTTTCAGGTCATCCTGATCGTCCTGTATAATATTCTGATCTTCCTCTGTATTTACAATCCTCCCAACTTTGAATCATCAGCAAATTTCATTAGCACACTCCTACTCTTTTTGCCGAGGTCATTAATACAAATATTGCATAAGATTGGTCTCAAGACCGATTCTTGAGGAATTCTTGAGGAATTCTTGAGAAACCTCTCTCCAGTTCAATAGTTCACCTTTCAGCAGAGTCTGTTGCCTTCTTTCCTTTAGCTAGTTCCTTATCCATCTAACAGTTCTTGTACTAATCCCCGTCTTCTCTTATTTAACTAATTTCCCATGAGGTACCGTATCAAATACTTTACTGAAGTCCAGGTATATTAGATCTACTGCATTTTGCCTATCTCAAAGAAGGAAATCAGATTAGTCTGGCATGATCTACCTTTGGTAGATCCATGTTGCATTACATATCCTTTAACGTTTACTTCCATTAATTTAATTTATTCTTTCTTTTGCAATTTGTTCTAAAACTTTGCATGCTACTGGGGTCAGACTAAGAGGTCCGTAATTGCCTGGACCACTTCCCCCCCGGCCCCTTCCTTAGATATAGGTACATTAGCTATTTCCCAGTCCAATGGTAGTAACCCTAAATAGATTGTCAGTTTGGTAGCAAGGATTTTGAATAAAGCTATTTCACATGCCAGTTCTTTCAGTAATCTGGGATGGAAATTATCCGGTCTCCACAGTTTGAGCTCATTAAGCTCTTTTAAGTTTTTTCTTCCACCTGAGATGTGGTAATTTTCCATTACTATACACTCATTTCCATCACCCATCCTACTTCATGCCCATGTTCCATATTATCATCTGTACTGAACACTGAGACAAAGTATTAATTTAGTAATCTCATTTATCCTTATTCTTTTTATATCGATAACTAAAAAATTATTATTATTTTATTTTAATTTTCCTGGCAAGAGTTAATTCAACTTGACTTTTAGCAATTCTCACTTTATTCCTAAAATTTTCTAACGTCCAAGTTGTAGCTTTCTTTGCTGATCAACATCTTTTTTCATTCCCTAGAGACTCTTTGCTTACTCTTAATAACCTTTTTGAGGTGGTTATTTATCCAGCTGGGTTTGGAGGCTTTCCCTGCAAGTGTTTTCCCCTTGTTTGGGGTGCAAATTTCAGATATTTTTTGTATAGTTGATTTGAAGAAATTCCAGGCCTCCTCCACATTTAAGTCCTTGAGCTCTTCAGTTGACTTATATGAAGTCCCTTAATTTTCCACTGTTTGCCCTCTTTGAAATGAAAACTCAAGTGGAGTCTATCATTCAAGAAAAATCTTCCTCCTGTGAATGCCCCCCAAATGGTTGATCATCCCCAAACTTTCCTCATACCTCCAATCCTGGAACCATCTGTTGATCTTCATTATCTTGTCACACTTTTGCCCTCCTTCTGGGGACCAGAAGTATTCCACTGAAGATCACCTGAGCTTCCACTTCTTTTAAGTGTCTTACCCAGCCGAGTGTAATCATCCTTGATCCATGCCAGTGGGAATCGAGCAGTGTCATTCACCCAGACATGCAGCAGAGTCACTGAGTGGATTTTTCAGAGTGGATTTTTCCCCCTCCCATTAAGATCCTTTTCAGCCTCACATCCATGTCTCATCTTGTTGTTCCTGGCAGAGAGCACATTCTTCTGTTCTCTGGATCTGGTGACAGGCCTGTCGGTTCTACTAAGTATAGAGTCTTCAATTGCACAGGCCTGTCTCTTCCTGATTTTGGTTCCTGACATTTTTGTTTTCTCTCTATCCCCTGTACATTGTACTCATTTTCCCTTAGACTCTGGTCCCTGGCTGTCTCCTCTATCTCTTCTGCAGAGACTAGCTTCCCTTCTTTTCTTCCTTGCCATCCCATCTTCTCCCTGTTTTTCCTCCTCATTCCCCAGTGCAGCAAACCTGTTACTCAACTTGATTTTCTCCATCATTAGCTGGTCTCTTCCTCTGCCTTGTCCTAGTGGTCATGTTCTTCCATGGATCACCCTTCTCTTGTAGCAGTCCACCCTCTAGGTTCTTTTGTGCAACATGTCTCCGTAAATCTTAAATTGTCTGTATCACATCTTCTCTCCTTTCCTGCATTATACCTTCAAATCCGGGTCCTAATTACATCATCATCTCTAGATCCATCTCTGATCCTTGGATTTTCTCTGCCATGAGCTCTCTCAGGTACCATTTTGTGCATAAGTAGATTCCCTCAGATACTTATTCAAAGATGATGTACATCCCGCAGCTTCTGTATCAAACCATCTTCTTTGTCTCCTCTTCTCCTCAGGTCATTTCTAGTGGTGCCTCAGTAGCCATTATTGTCTTCACTTCCTAGAATCTATTCTTGTGGGGGAGGGAGTAGGGGAGAGGACAAACTTCCACAGAAATTTGACTGTTTAGATACCGGCTGTTCGCTAGCAGGGGTCTAAGCTCTCTTGAAAATCAGGCCACTTACTTTGGTACCTGAAGTGCCTTTGAAAATACCAACCCATGAAAATATCTCTTTGCAGATGAATATTAAAGAAGGGGGGAAATGTGTAGTTGCTAACACATGTCCACAGAGTTGTTCTAGCTGAATCAGGCAACAGTTTTATATTCAGCATTTCATAATTTTTAACTCCTCTCACCCACACCCACCCCACATATCCTAGCTGTGGAATCCTGAATCGTCGTTAACTTCAGTGTCTAATTCTTTGTCTTCCTTGTTGGGTATCAGAGGTTTCCAGAGAACATGTAGGGAGCCTTTTGATGTGTTGACTATGGAGTAGCTTCTCTGTCTGACTGGCAGTGAGCCACATGTAATTGAATATTAATAAAGAAAATGTTTTAATTAAACAAAGAAGACCTTGTCCTGACCCATATGTTTCTTGATGTTTAAAATACGTCCACAGTTTAGCTTGTTAGGACCATGATGCTGCCTGGCAATACGTGGGGTAGAAAGAGGAATTTATTGCATCCTTTTGCTCTAGTAACTGCCTATCGGAATGTATTATTGATTGTTGTACAACTAAGGAATATGCTTGGTTTTTTAAAATATCTGACTCGCTGATTTAAGAAAAAAGTACTGCCCAGGATCTCCTCTGCTTCATAGCTCTCCATATCCTTAACCCGCGGAGAAAAGGCAGCCGACCCAATATGCTAAAATGAGTCCACAGGGTCCAATTTGACAACATATATAGTATTGAATTTGCCCCATGGAAGCACAGAAAAGCAGATTTTCCAAAGCTTTCCTAGAGGGCTAGCTGTATTTTAATTGAATCGGGTACTATGTAGTATAATCTTGGGGAAATGCCGGGTCAGCATTAATGACAAATGACAGATGCACTTCAGAATCTACATTTATTCAGGTGGGAATTATATCCTCTAAAAATAACTTTTCATTTGGCATACAGAAAAAAAGGACCACTTCTGCTGATACTACTTCAAGAAAAAAATATTCATATGTATGCTTTAGTGTGTGTATCTGAAATATACACACTATATCTATGTATTGTGTGAATGGATATATAAAATACACACACTGTAGATATATGAAATATTTACGAACAAAATCTCCCTAATATGCACAAATATTAAACTGTAAAATCAATTTTGGACTGAAAAAACAAATTGTTTCATAAAGAATCTTGAATGCTTTAAACTTCTAGCATCGATTTTTAGGGAAGTGTGCTTGCAACTGTTGGCATGATGTGTGTCCATAATTATGTACACAGTCACTCTAAGTATCATGCCCTGAAATGAGGACTTAGCTATTGGACTGCCCTTTGCCCTGTGTGATTGTCTTTTTTTCCCCCTTAAAGCACAGAAAGTTGCTTTGACTTAACATTGACCAAGTAATTTTAATAGAATATATGGGGTGATGAATCTTCCCTGCACTAGAGCCTGATTTAAGCCACATGCAGTGATGAGTCATTCCTGTGCTAAGCTCCAGACAATTCAAGAACCAGGAGCTGGTCTGGTGACTCTCAGGGCAGGTCCTTGCGGAGAGAAACAGCCGCTTATTCTGACCAACATCATTCATGGCGTGGAACTCTCCTCTGCCTGATAACGGTGACAGGTTCCGCAGGGCGTAGCCTGCTCCAGCCCAGCTCCCAACCCTGCTCTTGCTTTGTTTCAAACCTGCTCTTGACTCCTGACTTTGGCTCCAACCTTTGGCTCCAGTTCCTGGACTGGCTGCCACTGCACTGATCGGTAGGCCTGGCTGCTGCTGCGCCAACCACTAAGCCTGACCCTCCATATCGTGGTCTCTGAGAGTATAACGAAAAAAGAGTTATTCCTAACAGTCATCTGTTTCTTTCATTGTGGAGCTTCTGCTTAGAACCTTCCTTAGCCCCTTCTGTGCTTGGCTGCTTGGTGTCGTTTTAAATATATGGTGCAAATATCCACACTCATTTGCACGGGCCATTGCTACCTTTGCCAACATGTGGCATGTGCAAATGCTAATTAGTTGTGAAAATGCTCTTATACTTTAAAAACAATAAAAAATTATCTGACTCTCTATTGGACAGTTCCTGCTCCCATGAAAATCAACGAGACCTTTATATTGAGCAGCAGCAGCTCATTGATTAGGATTGTGTGTGTGTTTGTACATCTTACGTGCAGAACTGCAAACGACTGTGTGTGCAGATATGTATAATAACCCCCGCAGAAATATCTCATATGAAGATATGCAATTTTCAGCATAAAAAACATCTAGATGCCACAATTAAAATATTCATTTGCTCACTCCCATTCTTATGTTTCTTAAGACAATAACTCCTCACTTAACGTTGTAGTTATCTTCCTGAAAAATGCGACTTTAAGTGAAATGATGTTAAGCGAATCCAATTTCCCCATAAGAATTAATGTAAATGGGGGGAGGGGTTAGGTTCCAGGGAATTTTTTTTTTTTGCCAGACAAAAGACAGTATATGAGCTGTGAGTAGGTAAGTGAATATCCTCTGGCCCCAGAGCTCTGGTGAGGGTGTGGGCCAACAACACCCCCACTCCTAGGCCTGCAGAGTCCTCCCCATGCAAGCTCTGCAAGGTTGGGCTCGTTACAGGAGCCAGGCAGAGCAGGCAAGTGACAGCACATAGGAAGGGACGCTGTGCTGCATCCTTCCCCAGCACCCAATGGGGATGTGTCTGCTAGCCTCTGAGCAGCAGATCACACAAATGCCTGCTCCAGTTAGTCACTGAACACCCCCCACCCCGTGGGGTGCTGGGGAGACCAGTCATCTTCTAAGGGAACCAATCTGCCATGTTTCACGGTACGCTCAAGACATACAATGCAGAGGCACTGGGCCTGTAAATCCTTGCAGAGCTGGAGACAGCCATAGGCTTCTGGGGCCACAGGCGCCGACTTTTCAAACGGCCAGGGGGTGCTCCATCCCCCCACAAGGCCCCAGGCCCCGCCTCTCCCCGCCCCCGCTCACCCCCGCCCTGCCTCTTCCTGCCCAATTCCGCCCCCTTCCCCGAGCACACTGCATCCTCACTCCTCCCTCCCAGCCTCCTGCACGCCATGAAACAGCTGATTGTGGCAGGTGGGAGGAGTGGAGAGGGAGGGGGGATGCGCTGATCCGCGGGGCCTGCCAGCGGGTGGGAGGTGCTGGGGTGGAGGCCATTCTAACTAAACGTGGCACAATTTTGATTGAGCGTGTTCTGTAATAGGACAGCGACTTAATAACTAAACTTTAACGGGGATGACTTTAAGCGAGGAGTTACTGTAGCTCGCTTTGTATTGCTTAGCCTAGACAGAGAGTGCTGATTAAAAAAAAATAGTATAAATCTCTTTGCTTTCATTAGGTGCTTCTATCTGAAATACAGACCATACAACTGGTGACGGAAAATTGCTGGACCACATTTGTAAGGGAGTTCCACAGTGTCTGTGGCTGAAAAAATTGGTGTTGTCTTATTTGCATGACACTGCATTTTCTCACTTCCTTATCTGCAACTCTTCTGTTCCACTGTATAGTCAATAGCTGCCAGCACTAAGGCAATCATCTAATTCCTCCTTGTCCTATCAAGCTCTGTCAAACACTGGGGGACTCTGTTCATGCACAACCATATTCTTTCACTGTTTAAAGAAAATAGGGACAAAAAATGTTTATTTTGTTTGGCATTAACTCTAGGTTCTTTTTCATTATCCTAAATCCTGAGATGGAACCACTTCTTCAGCTGGTGTAAATCAGTGTACCTCTATTGAGTTCAATGGAGATCCATACACTTGTACCAGCTGAGAATCTGGATGCAAATTCTGGTTTATTTTTGCCCCCGAAACTATGACCAGCAGGGAAACAGGGAACAATCACAGCATTGCAGAGTGGTGTCCCAGGGTCAATGGCTGTAGCGTGGACTCCATGTCCATGCTTCCCACCAATTACTATGTACCCTACCTGCTTAGATCACTCATACTCTTGGCCTGAGTAATGTACATATAGTTACTGTGTAGGGCCTGTGACTGGCCCAGAGCCAGCTATGATGTGGGTGCAAATCAGTGTTGCTTTGGCAGTGGTCGTTTATGCCTGGATTGGGATAAACTGTGCAGTGAGACATAACATGGGGCATAAACATTATTGCTTGTGTTTTGGCACGAACTACTGATACACAGAGGACTTGAAGGTTTTAAAAATACTTCCACAAGCTCAATTATAAGGCACAACGTGAGTGCATGTCTGTGTGTGTGTGTGTAACAGGAAATTTTCCCTCCCTCACGTTAAATGTTAACAAATATATTGTGCTGGCTTACTTGGATAGAAATTCTCCCTAACGTCACAAGACTCCTTGTCTTTTCCCCAGTGGCTCTGTCTGGGTGCATTTAATATCACCAGGTGAATTTCAGGTGGTGACAGAAGGTGAGGTTTCTTTTATTTGTCCCATTTTCCCATTTTTTAGATGCCTCATTTGGTAGGAGAATAGTGCGTTCTAATACTGGTGACTATACAGATATTCTGCAGCTGTGCTGGGGTGTACAAACCCCACACTGGGGAACAGGAGGTTAAGGAGCAGCTCTGGTTACAGGCTGCTTCACCCGGCTGTGCCTTATGTGTGTGCGCTCTCAGTGGAGGTGGAGCTTAAAAGGGAGCAGCATAACTCAGTCAGGGTGATCGGTGCAAGGGAGTAGACCTTCACTGAGAGCTCCTGCAGGAATCCAGTAGGAGCCCCACACTGCCCTGAAGAGGACCTCAACTCAGAGCTGCAAGCCACTGCAGAAGAGAGAGCTGAGCATAAGCTGGTGAGCGAGGAAGGTAACCTCTTGATACCCTTTGGGACATGTTGTGGGCCATTAGCCAGGCCTTCAGCATGCTTCTGGAGAGTCAGGGATGTGGCAGGGAGTAACCCAGGAATAGGCTGGGTGATACCGTGGCCCGGGTCGTACACCTGAACTGCCTGCTCAAAGGCCCTGGGTTGTAACCCGGAGGAGTGGGAGGGCCTGGGTTTTCCTACTGCCAACCCTTGGGCTTTAACACACGAAATCAAACCGAAAGCAGTCTTTTAAACTTTTTTTAGCTCTGTCATGTGCAGAGAAGAGGATTTTGCGCAACTAAGAGCCAATCATGCTCTCCAGTGGGAAATTAAACAAAAAACAAAACAAAAAAAGTAGACGCCCTCCTCCCGCCTCCCCCCCAAAAGCCCAAAAACATGCAACAAGCAAATGTATACACAATGCCGCAATTAAAAAAAAAAAAGGCAAAATCTGCTTACTGTCCGCTCTAATCATATCAGGGCCCCAATGTGCAAGGTTCGGTACAAATACATAGTAAGAGGCAGTCCGCTTCCCCAGCAAACTCAGTCTTGTAAGCCATTATCAATTGGCAATTCACTATAGGCATCATGGTAGAAAGAAGATCAGCATCTTTGGGGGTATTTTAGTTCCAGGAAATACTGAAGCCTGCAGACTTTTGAAATCTAGAGCCCCTCAAGTTCACGCTCTCCAGTCTTTCCTCCTGTCCACGTCAGACACAAAAGGTCATCCGTAGTCACGGCTGCTGGAACTGCCCCAGTGAAGGAAGTGGTGCTGTCATTCAGCACCCACTCACTCACTGCCTTAGAGGACTACCAGCAGCTGTTCTAAGTGCCCTCAACCAGCATATTCAGGGCCAGATCCTGAGCTTTGGTAAGTCTGCCTACCTCCAACTGCCATCGGGCTATGCCAGTTTGTTCTGTTGTGTGTTTTCACAGCACCTAGCCCAAAGGTCCTAATTCATGACTGTGCTCACAGGCAGGACCATAATACAACACAGGAAATAAATAACAATGGAGTCACCACTGCTGGGATTGGAGCCACCCCCTCTTCCTTTGTTGACTATAACAATTAGCCTACTGGGCAACTAATAGTTGCCCAAGCCTGCCTTGAAGGATGGGACACTCTTGTACCACAGCAATAGGTGCCATGCCAGTGGAGCAGATCAGGAATATTCCATTGGAAAACACCCTCTTCGCAAAAACCAAAATTTTCCGTGGGAGAATTTAAATTTTGGAAAAAAACCAAAAAGTTCTGGCACTGGAAAAATGAAAATGATGGCTGCCTGCTTGGAAGGCTCTTGCTGGCAGGGAGAAAGTGAATTAACAAGAATCTTCCAGGCAGGAAACAGACAAGATGGAAAATTGGGTTTCTGCTCTCTCAAAATGGAATTTCACTGGAAATCCTCTTTTTTAACTTTCACTTTTCATCCTGATTCAGGGTAGAAAAAACTTCCAAGGAACACTGAATGTTTCCAGGGAATGGATTTCCATTTTCCAGACAGCTCTAGTAGCTAGAACCTGAATAGAAGAGGTGATATAAAAGCTCTCTGGGTGATAGTTTGTGTTTATAGATTTTTCTCCCCCTTTTGAAGATTAAGATTTAAGCTAGTTGAAGGGAATGTAGTCAGCCCATGAGGGTGTTTGTTCCATTATTTTATTGTTGGGTTGGCAGGTTTGTTTCAACAAAAACACTGAAAAATACATCTGAAATCCCCAAGAGTGTTTTCCATTGACCTGGGTCTCTTGTGACATCTCTCTCCAGCTGCAGCATGGTAAAATACTTTTAAAACTGAGTACAAATGAAGAACCAACCTCTGCTCTCCTTTTAAGACTAGGCCCATTTCCTTTAAAAGAAGAAGTATCAAGCTGTTGAAGTCAATGAGTCAACCTGTTCTTATGGTCAAGAGGATCTGGCATAGGTTTCTTTTTAATGCCTATGCTAGTTTTCATAGCTTTGCAATTATTCATCTATGAAGCTTCAGTTTGTGTATGTGTGTGTTTTGTTAATCATGACATCATGGGTGGAAACAAGGCAAAGCCAACAACTCAGGAGGGAAATAAAATCAATCCAAGCTGCTCATTAAAAGGTAAACCGTCAATAATCCGTGTCAGGGCTTTTTATCTTAGGCTTTAGCACTCTGTGATCCCTAAGGCAGTATGTGGTATTGAGGTTTAAAATGGTTCCAGATTTTCACATCTCTATCAGGAGGATTAACCATTTCAGCACTGGCTAAAATTAACTTGATCCTACTCAGCATATAAAAATGGCAGGGGAATAAAAGGGATTGTTGCTTTACCAGCTTTTCTGTATGTACATTGAGCAGAAATTAAAGGTTAGCTTTTGACCTCCTTTGTAGTGGCTTAAATCTGGAAGAATTCTATTGGGGAAGTTTATACCATGGTAACCAAGATCAGAACCTGGCTGTTTTATATTTGTGAATATTTACACATATACAGATATTTAAACAGAATGGGGTGAGTTTTTCTATCGGTTGATAAAAAATTTAACTGGATGAATTAATGCCAGCAAACATCACAGCGGCTTGTTTGTTGTGTTCTTAAATTAAATCTAGTCAGTACTATTGTCAAACAGTTTTCCAGCGATTTTAGAAGAAACAAACTCTTAATTACGTGTACTCACTCATATGAAGTTTGGGTGAATTCCTTCCATCAGTCTGCTGGAGAGATGTGAGACAAGCAGTAAAAATGCTGATGATTTAGCTCCATTGCAATGTGTCTCCTCCAGATAGAGGTGAATCCCACGTATAGCATATTGTAAACATTTAACTTCCTGAGGACATTACTTTTGTTCTTCACCACACCACTTTATTGTGACATTGTCAGCTAACCTGCTATGGTTAGAGCTATTGAATTGGAAGAAATTATAGGTGCTCGGCACCACTCAGAACATGACTTTTGTGGTCTTACTCTGTGTAATACATGCCTGTTCTGAGAGGTTATGGTTAGTCAGTGTGTATACAAATTTCAAATTGCTTACTCCACCACTATTTTCTCATGTTTCAAACAGAGAAGTTCTCACTAAAGATGGAGCACCAAATCTAAATCTGGACTGTACTGTCTCAGAATTCCTTGCACCACGTGCAATAGCGGGCAGAAAATATACACCATTGCTAGGCAGAGTAACTTTTACGAGAGGTGGCGACATTAGGTTGATAGATACCATAATACTGCTCTGCTAATGAGACGGTCCCAAGCTAATCCTTAATAACTGGATGATCAAGTTAGTTGTCATCACTCAGTCCCTGGAAGGTGAGTTTTTCTTCAGGGCTCTACAAATTGGGTTTGGCAGCATCTGAAAGATGTAGTCCTGCTCCTGTCTCTCATGAAAGGCCAGCAGAAATTTACACTGATGTTCTCACCAATACTTAGAAAGGACTAAAGATTCTGCTTTCAGCATAAAGTAACAGACACAGAGTCGCAGGGCAGCTTCCCTTTCAACTGCACAGCTAAGGATGGAGCCAACAGCGACAGAGAGGTCTTGAGATTGAGCCTTTCATGATTTTTTTAAAGTCGCTGCCATTCACGTGTGCCAGTTCCACCAAAGGGCCAAATTCTCCCATTATTTGCACAGGAGCCAATCCAGGAACTTCATTCAGGGTAGCGGCAGTGAAAGCAAAGGGAGAATTTGGCTCGAAATTACGAAGTGCTTCAAGAAGTACAATAAACTGATCACCTTCCTACAGCCACAATTTCCTTCCTTGATGCTCGAGTTCCTACAGTGAGGTAGGATTAAAAATACAATCTATCAGAAACACACAGCCTCCTGAAACAGTCATCCAGCCTTGCAATACAGGTTTGAAGGATCACGCTAAAAGAACAGCAATGGAACAGAGTTTATATAGGAATCCTTCTGAGAACAGCCATTCATTTGCTAGAGCTCTCCCTTTCTTGAGGAAAAACAACATCCATCTAAACCAAGATTTGCACTTAGCTTAATCCCCTGTATTTAGCCAGTCAGTATGAATGCAGACCTGTAAAACACATTTCTGGTTTATTGTGCTCATTACCGCTGGATAATGTATGAAGATAATTATCCACTGTACGCATATTACTGCAAAGGTTTTGATCCTCTCTTCCCCCATCCACCTTCGTTTTGGTTACAAATCCTTAGAAACACTATGAGGTACTATAGCTTTTCTTTGTTTTGTTTTTTTTAAACAGAGGAGGGAACTGGAGGGTTTAATTTAGATATATAAATACCTGAATTTTGTTAGTGTGTGATATTCTTTTAGGGTAGATGAACTTATGCACTTGATACAAAAGATAAGGCTGACCCTTTTCCAGCACTTCCCTTTACAGTATTAGGACATAAACCCAACACTTCTGGTCAGTTAAGTACGAGATATATTTTTGTACACCACACAAAGGTCAAACATGCATTTTTACTTCCAGTTAAGAAAAAAAACCTTTTAACTACTTGGATTTAACTTGGATTTAAAGTGATATTTCCCCTCAATATTATGTTTTCCTGTCAAATATGTCCAGATATCAACTGCCTAATGATAAAAAATAAATAAATACAGTTGGACAGAAGAGACTAACAGAGACATGACGAAACTTGATATAAAGCAGCTCCCCATATCTCAGAGTCACTGTTTCTTCCAATCCAGATTACAACTTTGTGACTCATGACCATCTCTAGCTGCAAGCAAATGGAAGCCCAGAGATATAGTTCTAAAGATAATTTTTGCACAGCATGTCTCTGTTGCTCAAAGGGTTGAATGAACTCCTGCTCTCTTGGCAGGTGCAAGGCCCAGATGCCAAACCCCACAATTCCCCCAACCCTAACCCTGGTGGCCGATTCTTACACTTGTTTTTATACAGTCTCTTGGACCACTTTCCTGAGAGCACTTCTGGTGACTGTGAAACTGTCTCTGGAGTTAGTCCAGGGCCATGCTACTCCATGTGTGATAGCTCGGTGCGGTCATCCAGTTTCTAGCTGCAAAATTTGGATCAAAGAGGAACATTTCACCTAGCTTGATATCTCAAAGGAATGATAAAAAGAGAACTGCCATATTGGAACAGACCAGCAACTTACCTATTCTGGTATCCTGTCTCCAATACTGTCTAATGCCAGGTGCTTCAGAATAAAACCTAAAACTCTTAGAATTGTACAATATCATGTAGGAAATTTCTTCCTGACCTTACCTGGTGATCCATTTAATTTATGCCTTCAGGCATGAAGACTGATAGCCCTTATTATCCGAGAGGCAGAATGGTGTAGCTAATAGGACATTTCCTCCCAAAAGGAACTTTCTCCTGTTTGTCAAAACCTAAGGTGACCCTAAAGACAAGCAGGACCTTACTCACAATCACAAAAATCATACCATTCTCTAATACTTCCAGACAATCTTGAAAGTGAGTCTGCAAAGGCAGAAAATGCAGCTTTGAATTAGTACTTGTAATATGAAAGATTTATTATATTAACAAATTCCTCTCATATTGTATTATCATCAGATAAGGATTTGTTTTCACGAGCAATGAAGACGCTGCTAATATGATTTATTTTCATATATTGCCAACTAAAATGAGTGTTGGTATGATAGGATGTTGATATGAAATGACAGAAAATGGCTAATTTCATATAAAGGTGCTAATGCAAGATGATGAACCTTCTGCAATCATTTGGTGAACAGTACCTTCCTCTCAGTTTGAAATTCTCCTTTACTTGTTTGCAGGGGAGGGAGAAGGATGGAATTTAAAACAAAGCGTGAACAAAAGAGGGAAAAAACAAACTCTGTGAAGAGAATACTGTAGTTGCTTCGATGATGCGTAATCCAGCTGGTAGTGCTCCAGGTTTCTTCCTAGCTGGCAAGCCGTGGCCAATGTTCACTGTTCCAAGATATGTATTGTGATGCCCATCCCCCTTCTCTTCCCATTTCAACCTCCCGTTTCCCCCCACACACACCTATTGTAAAACTTGAGCCTGCAGTGAGCTCCGTACGGATAGACAGATCCCTGCGCCTATGTAGTCCTTCTGACTTCTATATAATAAGAATTTGTTAATATATTAAGTCCTTCATATCATATTTGATGTCAGTAGGCTCTGTATAGGTGAAGGGGTCTGCATACATGGAATTCATTGCAGGATTGGGGATTTCTACTGTAAGCAGCATGGCATGACTGTCCATTTAATAAATGTTTGTACAATGCCTAGCATAATGGAGAAATGAGCCCTGATTCAGTTCTTTGTTGGTCTCACTTCATCTGTAATAAAACATTCTCATAATAGGGTGACAGACTCTAAGACCTTGTGTAGAATAAGTCACCCTAGGCTCCACTGGGAGTTGAGCAAACGGATTAAGGGCAGTGTATGACCTTTACTTTTGAGTAGTGCATAGGCACAATTGGATGAAGAGGTGAGCGGGTAGCTAAAGAATACTGACTGTAATTTAATTAATTGGCATTTAGATCGGTGGTGATGAGTGCCTTAGAAATGCCTTAGCTAGATGGATATATAATAAGACCAAAAAGGGGGAAATAAGGGTGAGAGTTCAATGGAACAAACTTTGGAAAAATAGATGAAATGAAGAGGGGAAAATGTGAAGGACAGACAGGTAAACTACGATAATAGGTGCTGGACAATAAAGAGTTGTATGTTTGAGTTATGAGTCTCATCTACCTGAAAGCATGTGAAGCATTAAAACATATCCAATATAGATGAACATGGAAGAATAAAAAGTTATCAAAATATGGAAGAATAAAACTTCTGGTGGTGAGGAAGATTACGAATCAAAGATGGAGAATAAATATGTAAAGAAAAACAAATGTAGAGTGAAAGGAAGCTTGCACAAGAGAGAGAGACAAATAAGGCATTTTTCAAATCTGTGAGAGCCAGGCATCAGAGCCTGTAAGGCCTGGCTAGAATAATTTACCAAGGACCTAATACAGCACTTAAGCGTGTGTTTAGATGATTTGTTGTATAGGGATGGATTGATTAATTAGGGCCTAAAGACATATGTTAAAAAATAAAATAAAATTCTTGGTCTCAGTTACTGTCGCAAAAAGAGAGAGAAACTGATATCAATTTCCTAGGACTTGAAAAGAAAATGCTGAAGGGAATCAAAAGCAACATGCCCAAAAGGGTGGTTGAGAAATTAAAATGTTTAAACTATGCCCAAACTCTAGAACCTGACCCATTCCATCTTAGAACACTGAAGGAATAGAATTTATACAATAGAATTGAGATTGTGGAAAACTGCATTCGATTATTTCAGAACAGGGAAGGTATGGATGGAGTTGAAAGGTATTACTACAATATTGAGCCTGATCTTAGTGAAGGATTAAGTAAAGTGTTGATTTGTAAATTTGACTTCATAGTAGAGATACCAAAACACTTCTAAGGGACTAGATAAAGGGCCATCTAGAAATGTATTTGAAATGGGAATACTCAGCAGTAATTTGCAAATACCTAATTAATCCTTGTCACATTTTAGGAGTGTTCAGTGACTAGAAACAGGAACGTAATAAATTGTGGATTTGGTAGAGGCTTTTTTAGATCCAGTAGTGCTCAAAGGGCTAATTTCCTTTTGTTTACCAAGTATAGTAGGTGAAACTTTAGAGAACAGAACTTCAGTAGAAAGGCTGGAAGTAATTTTTAGTCGTGAGTATTGAGACGACACAAGGAATTGTGTGCACTTTATATATACAAATCTTGGGCCAGGGAATTTGCAGTATGATTTTAAAAAAATTGGTGTTACAGAACTGGGAAACAAGGAGTTACAGTGGAGGAGGTTAGCAAAGTACTGTACTTCTGAATGCATTAAGGGTACATCTACACTGCAGCTGGAGAACGTTTCCCAGCTTGGGTAGACAGACATGCACTAACTCTGCTTGAGCTAAGAGCACAGACAGATAAGCAAGGTGAACAATTCATGGTAAAGTAAGATAAGGCTTTGGGACAGACAAAGCCAGAGAAACAAGAGATGTAGGAAAATAACCTCCATGATTGTATTACGCCCAGCACAGCAAAAAGCAAATGAGAAAGGTTGATGCCTTCATTGCAAATGTTACCATCAGTGCATTAAAGCAAACAATATTAAAGCAAACATAGGAGAATGAAATATAAATCATATGAAATTATCTGAATGCTGTAGAAAGGACCAGGAGGCTGCATTTGCAATAATGTACATAGCTTTTGTTATCTGCGTGAGACAGAGTCAGAGAAGATGCAGCAGAGCGCAGCCAGTTTTTTTCCCTGTGCTCCTGGACCACTCATGGTTTCTGTTGTACACTTACATGTACCGGAATGCTGAGCAGTGTATTGATCATGTTCATTAAAATGAATCTGTTTATTGTAAAGACTCGTGGTTACTTGCCACAGTCTTGCAAACATTGTCTTCAAGAAGAAGCGCTGCAGTGTGCGCTCAGAGTCAGGACTTTCCGAACGTGGCGGCTTCCACCCAGGAAACTGGAAGAGCAGCTCTGATGCTTTCTTCCCCCAGTTTGTTTCCTGCAGCTATTTATCCTCTTAAACCCTATTGGCTATTGTTATGTTTGTGCAAGTAATTGGGTGACTTTTTATAAAAAGCAATGTAGAAACCAAGAGGACTTGCAAAACTGATAAAATATGGTGCGCTGCAAGTGTTTTACCAATATATTGCCGGCGATGCTCCCATGTACCTTAATGCAATTCAGAGAGACACAAACAAAATCTCTGGCTGCAAGGGTGAGCACTCTTTGTTTTGTTTTGTCAGTCTTCTGAATCATATTTGCTATGTACCTTTCTGGGTCTTGAAGGGCCTTCAGTCAGCTGCCAATTTGAGCACAGTCCTGCACTGGCAGCTGTGTGGGGCAGCAGTGCCCCAGGGGGCTTGCAGGGAGGCAGAACTCTCCCCCCCCCCCGCCCCCAAACTCCCCAGCGTGCGCAAGGGAATGCCTATTGATGCTGGCTTTTGTGAGCTACCTACATCCCTTCCTCCCTGTATCTCAGTCCCCCTTCACAGACCCTGCATCCTTCCCACGCTGCCTATGGGGTGTTCTATACCCCCTGGGGAGCATGAAAAGAACTGCCCATTTGGTCCCCCGAATGAAGGGGCTTAAATTGTTCCTGGCCCTTATGTAGACTGTGAAATAGTTCCAAAAGTGCTCAAGAGTAGGGTTCAGACCTTTGAACTGAGCCCCAATTCAGCAAAGCATATCAGCACTTCCTCAATGGCCATGGAGCACCTGCACTAGATGGTTCTTTTTGCACTTGGTAGCTCAGATAGCCACAGAAGCACGCTCTCTGCAGCCTCCCTTAGCTGTGCACTTTGAGCTTGGTGACAAATGATGTGTATGCACCCCAAGCAATTTTCAGAGGGTTAGAATGGTGACCGTTCTGCAGCCTTAAGGGGTTGCTGCTTCCTCTGTGGCAGTATTGAGGAAATAATGCCTTGTATTTACTCTGAAATAAAAGATTATTCTAAAATTAGGGGCTCAAACTACAAAGTATGGCTTGTGATTCACACCAAAATGTCGCCAATGTTTAAGGTGCTTGGATCCAGGATTTTGTAATCAAGCTCCATTCTAGTCAAAATGGGGTTAAGGAGTGTTAAACTGATCTCCCAAATACATGCATTTTCCTAGCAGGAATAATCTGTGCAATAATCTAGAAATGTTCTGAATCATTGTTCAGTGTTCTTGGAAGATATCCCATTTAATTTGGAGCTAATTCCACCTTCATTGCACTACGGATGCACTTGAGGTGCTCTGTGGTGTTTAATTTGGGTTCTTTTGAATGCCAGATGCAGAGAATTAGTGTAATTATAGTTTGTAACCCGCTTTTAAAGGCTATTTCCTTTTTAGTGAGGATAAAGAGTATATAAATTGCTTTAAATGTTTTAGTGAGTATTGATGTCACTGGAAAATTATCCAGCTGGAAATAAATTGAAAATTCTTTGTCATCACCGTAGCTGTCTTAAAAAAGGAACCTGTCTGTAAAGACTTTACAGCATGTGTTTTGCTGTCCTTTGTTAAATTAATTCATGGTCTCAGTCCACTTCCTAGCAGACAGATGTTTACATGGCAAAATCACTGCCACAACTGGCACCATTGCTGCACCAAAAGGACTGAATGGCCGTGGGCACTACAATAAAGCTCTCACCTGTACAACTAGCTCTTCCAGGTCAGGGTAAGGCTCATCAACGGGCCAAGTGAAGGGAAACTTGCAGTGCCACTGTGCATGGTGTGGCTCATGGTTTTGCTGTGCAAACATTCTGTGAATTAAGAGGGTCCATCTACACTACAGAAACCACAGTATTTTAGCTACTATGCTAGCATAGCACAGTGGAGGGGGAGGGGTAGCTCAGTGGTTTGAGCATTGGCTTGCTAAACCCAGGGTTGTGAGTTCAATCCTTGAGGGGGCCATTTAGGGATCTGGGCCAAAAATTGGGGATTGGTCCTGCTTTGAGCAGGGCGTTGGACTAGATGACCTCCTGAGGTCCTTTCCAACCCTGATATTCTGTGATTCATAACTCCATAGTGTAGTCACAGCCTACGCTAATGGAAGGGGTTTTTCCACCAGTCTAGGAACACTCCGCCCCCCCGCCGCCCCAAAATGATGGTAACTACATCACTGGAAGCATTCTTCCTTTGACACAGCCACATCTATGCTGGGGTTAGGATGGCATAGCTTCATTGGTCAGAATTCTGAAAAAAACAGCACCCCTGGACTGATGCAACTATGTCGACCTAACTTCTAAGTGTAGGACAAGCCAGTGATTTCAGTATCCCGGGCTGTCAATTCAGCACCTTTCATAAGCACTTTTAAGTGCATTAAAGTTTTTAAAAATAACCGATTAAAATCTAAATTTAGCTAAAATGCTAAAATTTAGCTTTAATACTAACAACCACAACTGCTGGATTTTAATACAGGATGGGGCCAAATAAAAAAACTTTGCATTTTCTTGTCCAGATAATTGGCTAAAATTACAATTCATTGCTGGTGCCTGTCTCTTCTATCAGTCAGATTGCTGACAGTCAGTCAACACTGTCCACCCAAGGGGAAGCTGACTTTCAGATTTTGTATACACTAAAAAATTGACTATCTTTGGAATACTCCTAAATTTCCTGCATGTTTGATCAGTCTCCCAGTGGGAACTGAAATAAAGAAGTTATATGTATTGCAAACTTGGATTAAACTTCTGCAAAATTGGGAAGCTTATGCTCCTGTGTTAACTATTTCCATGCTTCATAACTTACCAAGCATGTGGGACAAAATGCACTACCGGTGCTTCCTGATACAAATCATCACCTCTGATGTGTCTTTTTAAAGCAAGGCATCAGTGGGAATCACATGTGAAAGGAATAATATTTGTTTTGACCAGCCACATTTATCATAACCAGGAGATAGACCATTATGTCTACATTGAGTAGAGTTGTGAACCTGCAGTGGTGTGGCTAAATAAATATTTTTGTCTGTAATCCAGATTTATTTTTGCAGTACACTAATTAGATCTTTCACTAAGACAAGCTGAGATGCAAACTTTCCCACAAAGGAAGCCAGTGGTAAATCTTCCTTATCTCCCCTCGCTACTCTGGATGTACATCCTCCTGAATCCTCACTGGGCTATAAGTCTGAAAAACATCACTATTCTAAGGATAATAGGCTGCATCCGTGCTGAACTTCCATAGATATCTACAACGGTTCCAACATGGATGGGGGAGTGTATATGGCAGGCCATATGAACTGAAGGTCATGCATGTAGATCTCAAGAGGAAGCTTTCTGGAGTTTATTCTTATGGCAAGTGCCTGCTCATAAATTCATCAAACCTTTAAGGTGAGGGCAAGGGAAGTTGTGGTGTCTTTTGTGGAAACAGGGAAGCTCGAGCAGTCTCAACTGGAACATGGGCAGTGATTTTTCAGATATGTATATTTATGGTAATGCATACGACAACTGAATATGTTATTTGAAGGGATAAATGAGTAGGGATAGTGCAATGTCTATTTACAGAACTCCAGTCATCCTTGCATCTAGCAATCTGTGTTGCGATATATGGGCCTCGTTTTCACTTTCTGTGATGCTCCCGTTAATCGGTAGTATAATGAGCAGGGCCCTACCAAATTCACCGCCATGAAAAACTCGTCACAGACAGTGAAATCTGGTCTGCCCCGTGAAATTTGGTCTTTTGTGTGCTTTTACCCTATACTATACAGATTTCATGGGGGAGACCAGGGTTTCTCAAATTGGGGGTCCTGACCCAAAAGGGAGTTGCAGGGGAGTCACAAGGTTATTTTTAGGGGGGTTGCGGCATTGCCACCCTTACTTCCACGCTGCCTTCAGAGCTGGGCGGCCAGAAAGTGGCAGCTGTTGGCCGGGGGCCCAGCTCTGATGGCAGCGCCCCCCGCCACCAGCTGCACAGAAGTAAGTGTGGCAATACTGTACCCTGTCACCCTCACTTCTGCACTGCTGCCTTCATGGATATGAAAGGGAAGGCAACTTAGCTTTCACCACTCTGAGAATCTTTATTTTCTCTTCTTGAAAAAGGCAAAACTTTCAGCAGGATCACAGCTACAACGTGCCTCTAGAGATCACTGCATTACACAGCAAGCTTGGATCAGAGGCCTCACTCTCAAAGCATGCCTTTTACAATGGAACATTTAGAGACTTGCTCAATTTAACAATGAAAATTAAGGTCAATGAAAGGGTCAGCTCTGCAGGCAGCAGCAGAGAAGTAAGGGTGGCAATACCGTACCGTGCCATCCTTACTTCTGCGCAGCTGCTGGAGGTGGCTCTGCCTTCAGAGCTGGGTTCCCAGTGAGCAGCCACCTCTCTCCAGCTGCCCAGCTCTGAAGGCAGCGGCAGTGCCAGCAGCAGGGCAGAAATCAAGCTAGCAGTACCGCAACCCCCCCCGCGCAATAATCTTGAGAACCCCTCCCCCCCACACACACCCCTACCTCCTTTTTGGGTGAGGACCCCTACAATTACAACATCCTGAAATTTCAGATTTAAATAGCTGAAATCATGAAATTTACGATTTTTAAAATCCTATGAGCGTGAAATTGACCAAAATGGACTGTGAATTTGGTAGGGCCCTATGGTCCAAGTCTCTATATCCTTAGGCAGTTTACACGTACACTGCTTCCTCATGAACATACGAAATTCTGCCAGAGATCCTGTGCCCAAGATACTGAAATCTGCACAGTGATGGGCTTCTTTCTCTTTTCCTAGTGTAAATATACCACCGCTAGAAATGCGGGTAGAACCAGAGTTGGTGCTTTGCAAACGAAGGGACTGACCTGACTCCTATTGAAGCAAGTAGGGATTTACTATTAGCTTCAATGGGGGAGAAAAATGGCATTAGATGAGAAAATGAAGAGCTAACATCCCACTAACATCATTGGCAACGGTAATTAATTTATAGTGCCCCTTGTCCTTGTGAATATTTTCTAACTTTCCTGGCAGTGTCTCATCCCTGGCGTATTTGCATATAGAGGGAGACGAAGCTGCAGTGATGAACTTAGTGTGTGTGACCCTTTCATTGACCTTAATTTTCATTGTTAAATTGAGCAAGTCTCTAAATGTTCCATTGTAAAAGGCATGCTTTGAGAGTGAGGCCTCTGATCCAAGCTTGCTGTGTAATGCAGTGATCTCTAGAGGCACGTTGTAGCTGTGATCCTGCTGAAAGTTTTGCCTTTTTCAAGAAGAGAAAATAAAGATTCTCAGAGTGGTGAAAGCTAAGTTGCCTTCCCTTTCTCCTAATGGTTGCTTCCCCAAAGACGTAGCAGCATTTACACTACTTGGACTGGCTTATAGATGCTCACAAAGCAGTCGTTAAAAGGCCAGGTGTACTGGGCCAGATCCTCTGCCAGTGTAAATCTGCATCGCTCCATTGACTTCATTGGCGTTTACACTAGCTGAGTATCTGGCCAACCACACCCAGTGCTTTTGGAGGTTTACACAATTCTTTGTATTATTCATTGTGTCTCTTACAATAGTGCCGAGAAGCTCCAAATAGGTGGGGGCGCCATTGTTTAGGCACTGTACAAATGTAGTCATGATGGTTCCTATTTGTCTGTCATCGGGTTTGATACTGCTGCCCATCAATATAATATCTGAGTACCTTCCCCAAGAAACAGTTGCAATAATGAAGTCCCCAGTGGACTTCATGAAGCCTTTAGCACTTCTCTGTCTGCCTCTCCCTCCCTGCTGCTCTGGCTTCTGACTTCCAAAAGAACAAGGGGCTGGGGCCATACATAGAGCACTTGTGAGGACCAGGTGTTCCTGAGGCCTTCACTAGGAAAAAAAGGTGTGTTCTTAAATTGAGTTAGCCAACACCAGGTAAAATCTGAGTGCAGACAAGGCAGCTGGTAGTTTTCACAGGATTTAGCAGGTTGAGCTAAAGATTGGTGGAGGAGGCTGTGGCATACTTTGTCCTACCTTGAGTTAAGAACACTCCTTTTTCTCCTAGTGAAGACAAGGTCTTAGTGGGATCTGCTGGCTCCGGTGGGGTTGGGAAAGCAGGAAAAGTCAGAGAGCCCAGCTCCCCCTTGCCTCCATCCTTCATTGCTGCTGTGCTCTCTCACTTGTAGCGAGAAGCTTCCTTGTAATTCTGTATGGCTTTGTTTTGGATCCATTCTGCAGGAAAGATTAAATGATAACTTTCTTATTGCTATGAACAATCTATCTACTCCACTGGAGGGATTTGTTTGCCATGTGATGTGCTGTTGTAACAGAAAATTACTGTAAGTGCCTATTGATTTCCAATGGTTGTATGCTAGGGCAGAACCAGAGAGGTGCCGAGCTACCCCCACTTCCCACGGTCTTCAGTGGAAGTTGAGTGCACTTTGTACTTTGCAGAGTCACCCAGCACCTCATGGGAGCTGGATCCAGCTGTTTTCAGTGAACTGTTTGATACTAGTTTAGAGCTTGGTTCATAAATAATAGTTCATCAGTTCTTGGATGCTGGTTTTTTTGATGGCAAGTGAGCGTTAAGCAATGGGCTGGTCGCCTTGTTCACCAGTTCCCAGTGATGCTTCTTTTGCTAAGCAACATAAATCGGGGCAGAAGGCTGGACAGAAGGATCTAGCTCGGTTATTTCTAGGCTACCAATCACAAGAATATGAGGTACAGAAAATGGTGGGACTTGCAGGAAAAATACCATATCCAAGAGGGTTGGTGAGTGAAAACGGCCTAGGAATTAACTTACAACTGCCTGCAGGGTTGGAGGAGCTGGGGAGTGGGGGTCGGGGGTTCCTCATCAGCATACAGGGCAGCATTTAGCTGAAGTGAAGCTGTATAAGCAGGGCCGGCTCTACAGTTTTTGCCGTCCCAAGCAGTGGGAAAAACTGCCGCTGTGGACGGCAAAAGGGAGGAGCTGCTGCCGAATTGCCGCCGGCACGGAAACTCTGCCGCCCCTTTCCAACTGCCGCCCCAAGCACCTGCTTGGAACGCTGCTGCCTGGAGCCGGCCCTGTGTAGAAGGGTTTGTGAAAGTTATTATGAAATGCCTAGTTTATTTACTGTTTTTAAATGAAACTCGGATATTTTGCCTCCTCCCCCAAACTAAAATGCTAAAATTTGACCACTTTTGGTGGAATAGGGGTTTAGAGTCAATAGAAAGCAAGAGACAGATTGAACGAGTTCCAGTACCTAGTGACATCACATCATAGAACTAACTTTTCACACTCCCAGATTTTCTGTTGAAGGGAATAGAATCAGTTGTTGAGACCAGACTTAACTCTGTTCCCCTCCTAGACATTATTCTTGCTACTAGACAGAAGTAACTTTGAGGTGTCTCAGCAAGCTTTCACTATTTCATTCTCACTGTTCTGTTCATCACTTCTTACCTGGCACAGAAATGTGCATCGTTCTGTACCTGTGCTGAGGGGGATCCAGCCCCATTCATGTTAACGTTTGCATGGTTTTATCATTTGTTACTTCTGCAGAGTGGACTAGGAAATATACAGTCATATATTGTGTAAAAGTAAATCATGATGTCTTTGGTAATATGAAAGCTCATCACAGGGCAAAGCTGTTAAATCTTACACTGAGAGCCAAGGAGAAACTGCCAGTTTTTGAGTAGAGATTATAAAGTGTGAAGATTAGTGAGGTTCTACTGTATGTAGATTTCTGAGCCTTTTTAGTTCTTCCTCTGTCTCCTCATTCATTTAGGTTGAAATTCAGCCCTGTGCAGAAGGCCAACACAATCCACAATTTACATTCCCCTCAAACCCTCAAAATAGATTCAGTGGGTGCAAAATTACTCATGTGTAAATATTTGCAGGCTCAGAGCCTGATTTATCACACTAACATCTCTTGAACAAAGAGAGGATTCTTCCATGATTCACAGCTCCTGAAGTAACACTAATTAGTGTCTGAGGAATACAGAGTGTGTGGGGAAGCAGGCATTCACCAGACTATTCATGTGGGAGGGGTTTCAGGGATAGCTCTTCCTCACTGGACATCTGCATCATGTCGTGGTTTGTTTTCTTTGTTTTATTTGTTTGTCTTTGTTAGTTTGTGTGTTTTAAAAAGACAGTTCATTACCCAACAATAGCATTAACTAAGAGCAGTCACTGAGGAAGTGAATCACCTCCATTAAATCTCGCTGCGCTGACCATCAATTAGCGTTCAGTCTCTCAAAATTAGGATTCCTTGCTCCAGCATCTTCCTGTTAGATGTAGCGGTCATATATGTAGCATTCCAGGTATTGGGGGAAATGACAGGGCTGTTCTACGTTACCAACTGGAACTAGAAGGCTGTATACCAAAGCCCTCCAGATGCCAGCCTATTAAGGAGATAATACTAAAAGATGTGCGTTGATTGGTATGCAGTCCTGTGTTTGCATTTAATCAAAGTCTGTCCGCAGCCGTGTCCTCCACAGAAGTCAATACAGCCTTTGCCTGTGGAAGGACTGTCAGCTTGAACGAAAGCTTAAGGATGACCTGCAAAAAGGGGAAATGGGCTTGTGCTTTTTATTTTATTTTATTTTATTTTTTGCCTCTGTGTCCTGTGTGAAGAAGGCCTTTGGCTTCTCTCCCCCTCGCTTTGTTATTTTTAAACGAATATACGGAACATAAAATCTTGTCCTTCCTTGGTTTTGTTGAAGGACGTACTGGATGACTGAGGTGTCACGTGGGATATTAAAAGGAAGCAGAAAAGAGAAACCTTCCTGGCCCCCTTCACACCGTACACTGGAAAGAAGGAAATGTGGCATGAACCTAACTAACTTTTCTTTGCTGATCATCTTTAATAAAGTGTCTGAAACATGCAACCGCTTTATTAGCCTTCAGTTCTGCTGCGCTCTCTGGGTGTTGCATTAGTGCAAAGAATTCATTTGCCGTTCTGATCCAGTTGATCGAGCAAACCATTGGTACTGCAAACTGCAGGCAGGCCATGAGGAATCAATAGTGCCAGTATATGGCTGCCTGAAATGCACAGTTCTAGAACCCTCCTCACTACAGTGGAATTTAAACTTGCAAAATGCCACACTGAAATGACTAGTCCTTTGGGGACTATTAAGAAATCAGACTGTAGCAGCAATGTACGTATTTCTTCTTGTACGACAAAGATACTTCACGCTTTTTTTTTTAATACTGATTCTAACTCAAGTTTCAAAAATCTGACCTGTACTTTAGTGCCCTACAAATAGCTTAATATTCTGTGAAGTGTGTCACAGCATGACCTAAGCAAACTAATATATATGCCTTGGACTTCAGAAATCAGCTCACCTTTATATAAATTACAGCGCTTTCAGAGTGGCTGATGTTTGATCCTTTGTAACAGGAATTGAACCTTATGAATTGCAGATTTTTTTATTTATTTTTGCACCAGAACAAAAAAGGTCTCGTTACCAGTGCAATTTTACAACAGATGTTTTCTAATCTGTAACTGTTTAAACATTCTAAGAGATTACACTGTATGTTGCCAATGAATGTACAGTATTATCGTTTGTTTTTCTAGCCATTGTACTAGATTACAAAGCTAGGCTCACGTGAGTGTCCATTTTATTTCTCACTAAGTTTTTCCCTGCAGAATTCTCTTTTTAAAGTTATGTTTGTCCTTGAGAGTGTGAATATAATCAAGGCAGCGAAAAGGACCAGATGTACTGTTTTGGAGGTTCTTTGTTCTTTCCTTCATGATAAAGTATAAAAATCCTCCATAGTTTAACACAACTCTAGCATCTAGTCCTAATTGCCATAAGGAAAGCACGTGTGATCTAAATGTTAATCAGATTTCTGCATTTAATGAGGAAAAAGGCAGCTATTGTATGAAAAATGTTAAGGAGCAGGTCCTGTTCATGTTCGAATCAGGTGATTGTGCATTTGAATCGTATTTCCATTTAAATAGCTTTATCGCCCTGCTGATTCCTAAACACTGAGTCAAAACAAAAACTAACAGCTAATGGATATTATTGCTAAGGAGGGATGAATACTAGGCAGTAAATCCATACCTGCTGGGAGCCTTAAATATATGCATAGGCTATGTAGGTGTAAGGGTTTGCATCAACATCACAGAACTGTTAAATTTACAGATGGGCATTACAGGGACATAATTCCATCCGACTGAGTTCAAGTTACATTTCCATTAAAGCCTTTACCAGGATCATTTCTACTTATGACTCTCATGAAAATCTTTAGTCATGCAGCGGGCACTCTTCAAGAGTTCCGTCATTTGGAGAGCGGCATGTCTTTCAAACGTACACATTTAAATCCTTAGAGATGCTAGAGGACACATACTGACATGAGCATGGTTTCTGGAGACGGTATCTGCAGGTAAAACGTTTTTTTGGAACGTCAGTTTGAATCTATTGCCTTTGCCATTCTGGAAGCCCCATATTTGTTAAAGCTCCTGACAGGATTATATTATAGTCTTACTTTCTGAACTCAACCGCAGTAAACCTCGATATATTGCATTCCCCATGGGCAACTGAGTTGCGGGGGTGACCAGATGTCCCGATATTTGGAGCTTTTGTCTTATATAGGCCCCTATCATCCCCCAACCCCCTGTCCCGATTTTTCACGCTTGCTGTTGGGTCACCCTAGTTGGGAGCCACTTGAACTACATCCCAGTGGAATTACATTGGCCACAATAGAAAAACTATTCTTGGTTGACCTGTGGTTACGGTTGATTCAACGCAAAATCCTTCTCAGGATGTGCTGTACCCTTTCTGTTTGTTTAAGACATGCATAAGAGAGGGTGATAAATCTTGGCTGAGTAGCAAAGCGACAAGCTCTAATAATTAATATATGGACCTAGCTAATTAGGCAGATACTTGTTTGTAACAGGATTTTCTTTATTGTTGTTACTTTTAGTTGTATGCAGTAGCAAATTGAGGCCTCAGTGGAAATTGGGACCACATTGTGTTAGGCAACAAAGCCGTTGCCAACTGTGTCCACATATCTATTCAGGGGACACCATCATAGGGCCTAATCACATCAGCCACACTATCAGAGGCTCGTTCACCTGCACATCTACCAATGTGATCTATGCCATCATGAGCCAGCAGTGCCCCTCTGCCATGTACATTGGTCAAACTGGACAGTCTGTACATAAAAGAATAAATGGACACAAATCAGACGTCAAGAATTATAACATTCAAAAACCAGTCGGAGAACACTTCAATCTTCGATTACAGACCTAAAAGTTGCAATTCTTCAACAAAAAGACTTCAAAAACAGACTCCAATGAGAGACTGCTGAATTGGAATTAATTTGCAAACTGGATACAATTCACTTAGGCTTGAATAGAGACTGGGAGTGGATGGGTCATTACACAAAGTAAAACTATTTCCCCACATTTAGTCCCCCCCCACCCCCGCTGTTCCTCAGACGTTCTTGTCAACTGTTGGAAATGGCCCACCTTGATTATCACTACAAAAGGTTTTCTCCCCCCCGCTCTCCTGCTGGTAATAGCTCACCTTACCTGATCACTCTCGTTACAGTGTGTATGGTAACACCCATTGTTTCATGTTCTCTGTGTATATAAATCTCCCCACTGTATTTTCCACTGAATGCATCCGATGAAGTGAGCTGTAGCTCACGAAAGGTTATGCTCAAATAAATTTGTTAGTGCCACAAGTACTCCTTTTCTTTTTACATAGTAAAAGTATCTCTGCCCCGAATATATTGCAATCTAAGTCCTTTATGTTGTAATGTATAATGTAATTGACTAGAGCCCCACTGATGTCTGCCCCAGCATTGTAAATGGCAGGACCAGGGACCAAATAGATAAGATGGCTATTAGCCAGGATGGGCAGGGATGGTGTCCCTGGCCTCTGTTTGCCAGAAGCTGGGAATGGGTGACAGGGATGAATCATTTGATGATTACCTGTTTTGTTCATTCCCTGTGGGCACCTGGCATTGGCCACTGTCGGAAGACAGGATACTGGGCTAGATGGACCTTTGGTCTGACCCAGTATGGCCGTTCTTATGTTCCTCTGTAAGATAGAGAGAAAAGTAGCATTAATGTATGCACCCCCGCATATGTAGCTGTAATGTGTGAAGGGGTTTTACTGTTCTCCTCATTTTACAGATAGGGAATTGATGCACAGAGAGATGCACACAAGTTTGGTGGATCCAATGGGAATTGAAACTGGATCATGAGTCCCAGTTTAGTGCTTTCGCCACAAGTTCCTCCTTCTTCTCTACTTGTACATGAAAGTGCAATAACCTCATAGACAATCAGAGGTTCATTCTTAAAGCACAGGGATCTATTCTTGAAAAATATTTCCCATAATATGAAAAACTAGGAGAGGTTAATCAGGAACTAATCAGAAAAATATACATTTTCTCATGCATTTGTATCTGAAAAATATCTCTTTTATTATATCTTTTTTATCATTACCCATCTGAAGTTCACACTTGCTGCATGCGGAAACCCACTGGATATTGGCATTGCAACTTAACATCTGGAAATCAATTCTTATCCATAATCTCTTTTAAAAAGTGAAATGGGAAATATTTTTTGGACATCTAAAGAAGCAACAATATCCATGATTAAAACTGGAAATGTTTATTACAAATTAAATCAATACTGAACTCCAAAAAATGTCTGTTGATGGATTTGAAAATCTGGGATGGATGCTTTTCTGTTTTCCCATTAAGTATGATTGCAGTTACTGAAGAAAACAATAGTGTGATCATAGTGGGGAAGTGGAATAAAATGATGAGGCAAAAAAATTAAATATACATTTCATTTGCACTTGAGCTGTGCAAAATTCACAGGCTTGGAGTTTCAGGGGTTCATGTGGACCCAGTTAATCTGTCCATGATCACAATGCCTGATGGTTACCTTTGAGTTTCAGGCCTTGTGTACACTACCATGGTAAATTGATCTAAGTTATGCTTCTTCAGTTACATGAAAAACATAACTGAAGTGGACATAGTTAGATCCACTTACCACGGTGTCTACATGGGAGACACTCTCCCGCTGACTTACCTTACTCTTCTCCGGGAGCTGGAGTACAGGAATCCACGGGAGAGTTGTCTGCCATCAACTTAGCGGGTCTTCCCCAGACCTGCTAAATTGACACCACTGTATCAATCGCAGCAGTGCCCATCTAGCCATAAGTATAGACAAGCCCAGGTTCAAAAGGAATTCTCCAAACTCAGTAAACACTATTGAGTTTCATCTGGTTTTGTGTTGAAAGGACAAGTTTTGCATGGTTTTGACTAGAGATGGGCCTCAAACAGAGCCCTAGATCTGGAATGCCGTAAACGCACTTAGAATTCGGATCTGCAGTTTACCTAAACTGTGCCTCTCTGTACTGGAACCTGGACCACCAATGAGGTGGCAATATGTTCGAGGTGACTCAGAAGACATAGGTTCCATTTCTGGCTCTCCCACAGGCTTTTGGTATGACCCTGGCTAAGGCAATTAACTTCTTCATACCTGTTTCTCCATCTGTAAAATGTGGACAATAATTTTCACCCATGTATATATTTTTTCTGTTGTGCTGCGCACCTCGCAACATGAATGAATGTATCCAAATCTAGCAGAGTTATCTTAATTTTATTTTATGATTCTCACTTTTTCAAATCTGTCATTAAAATGAATGGATGGAGGAGAGAAATGGGGTGTGTTCTGTCACAATTCATCTTTCCCTGTCTCTCTTTTCATGGTCCCTTTGCCTGAAAAGACAGTTGAGACTTTGCTCTGCTCTGACTACATGGAAAATGTTGATGGCCTAGAATTCTATAGGCAGAGGCTTCTTTTCCTTCTAAACTGTCACATAAAATAAAATAAGCTAACCACATCTTCTCAACGTCTTCCAAAGCCTCCTGTTGGAACACATCCCTTCTCAGTTCACACTTCACGCTCTCCTGTTGGAAAACCAGGGCATCTCTTTTGTATGTTAAACAATAAAGTTTCTTGAGGCTAGATATGCCGTGACAGGGGGAGACGAATGGGAAGAAAAAGCTTGAGAGGAGAGGTGAGGTATAGAGTGAAGTGAGGGTGACATTGAGCAAGGTAAGTGCAAAGGAGTCTTACTGCTATTTTTTTTTTTTAAAAAAAGCCATATTGGAAGTTGCAACTCTTTTATGAGGTGATGGGCCGGGGGATGGGGGGGGGGGAGAGTGGTTTTCTTGCTGTTTGCAAAATGCCTTGAAGATGAACACTATAATAATGCTAAGTATTACTGTTGAACCTCAGCTGAACTCTAATCCCTAAACAAAACACCAAGCTAAACCAAATAGCTGGGTCAGTAGAAATTAAATCAGCACTGAACCTCCAGATTATATCTGATTGTGGGTTTGTGTCTGGATGGACGGTTGCTTTGTTGTTCTCTCATTATGTACTGATTGCTGTCACTAAAGAAATCAATACTATGTCCACAGTCGGGAACTGAAATAGCATTCAGCACAAGGACTTCATAACACAAGAGCTTTCCTGGGGACTTACAAATCATTATCCCAATCCTGCTAGCTCTGAATGCCCCTCGTGAGGCTCTGAGTACCTTCAACATAGATGTTGAGGACTCTTGGAGTCGTGCAGGATTGATTAGAAAACATGAGGAAATGTGTTGCCTAATGTCACACCCAAAGCTGCAATTTCATAAACCTGGGTTTTATAGACCCCTTTGGTATTGTATAATCAGTGATGGTATGAGGCCACAAGTCAAATTTTAAAAAGGCCACTCCGTTGCATCTAAATCTACATTAGAGATGACAAAGCAAAGCTCGTTACAGAATTCTTTTCAGCCCCACAGTAAAACTAAAAAGAGGAAACTATATTTTTAATAGCAAAAAATATTTAAAAGCTGTAGTGTGTGACTTGCCACTTCTGTAATCTTCTAGGAATAATAATTGAAATTAAACATTAGAATTCACCGTGTTTCATAGTAAACTTCTTTAAATGTCAAATTAAGCCTTTCCCAAAACAGCCACAAATCTTATTGAAGAAGAGCTTATTTTGTTCACAGCATTCTCAGTTTTACTGTATTTGTCATCATTGTAATCTCTAGTTTGAGATTTTATGTGGTGTTTGAGAAGCGCAGCAAAAAATGTTCTATAACATAAGTAAAATCCAGTTTATTAGGTGGGGATGAATGACTATACGCTAGCCTCTGCTTTAATAGATTTTTAAAAAAATCAGACTTGCTTCTTAGCCCAGGGGTCTTAATTCCAATGGCATGAATTTTATAAACATCGGTCTTATAGAAGCTACACTGAGACATTGATGTCGAGAAACTTGCTTATATCTCTTAGAACGCCAGTCCAGCACTTCTGTTTACCACTAAGGCGCACTTCCCTACAACCCGAGAGCTGTATTTAGCAATTGGATAGCACATGGCTATGTTTCTGAAATGTAAAAAAGAAAAATAGGTAAAATGCTGTCACTTATGTCACTTATGCTGTCACTTGAGTCCATATCAAACTTTCAGGGTTGAAGTGATATTTTTACAGTAAAAGTGGTACATTGTCTTTTGAATGTAAATACTGTTCTTCTGCTTATCAGCTTTCTCTATTTGTAAAAGACCAATACTTATTACGGATGGCAATTCATTGATGTCAAATTTACTCTTTTTAATGGCAGAATTGGTTCGTTAAAATTAGTACGTGGATATTCTCCACCTCCAATTCTGCAAAATTATATGCATTTGGACCTCAAGTGACTTCATTGGGGCTACCCGTGCATAAAGGTAAATGTGCGTAGGAGCCTTGCTGAATTGGGGTCTTCATTCGTGCCATTGTGGGCTGGGCAGGGCTCAGGCATTTTTACCACTTCCTGAGCACAGTCGATACTACAACTTTCACTACTAATACCATCAATGGAGTGGCACAACTCCTATTTTTTCAACTGTAGAAGCAGCCAATGGCAGTTTGTGGTGTGGGCTTAGAAGCAGGGAAGAAATGAGAAGAGATTAGTTGATTATTGCACACATTTTGTTGTAGGAAAATATTCCACCTCCCCTTATCATGTTGTACTAGCAGTAACCTGTGATATTTTCATGCTATGTAATACTACTATTGTAATGCTATTGGGATTAATACCTCTGGAGATTAAAGGCAATACTAGGCAACATTATCTGATGAACTTGTCAAATCTGACATCCAGTCCAGTAGGGGGCAGTGAAAGGCCTGTGGGAGGACAGGCAGACTAACAAAATTAGCATAGTGTTACATAGGTTTTTAGCTAGGAGAGAACCCTTTAAATACATTATAACTCTTTGAGTCTGAGATTGAAATTTAGAACTAACTCTTTTTGGACAGACCTACAGTGTATGTTTATGCCTAGGATGAGTGGCAGCTTAATTTGTCTCAAATGTTTTTCTGCCCTTTCTTCCCATTGCTTATTATTTATTCTGCTTTAATATATTCACGAGATTAAGTGGGTAAACAACATCACAACTACTTATTACTACACAGTCCACTAGGCATAATGATGCCAGTTTTAAATGCTGGATGGTGTTGATTAGAGCTGTTATGCTAATATGCATTTGTTTGTTTTACCTTTACCACTTAACTTGCATACTTCACAAATTAGGGTATTAGCCTTTTTTTCTTACTGTTTTTATCAAGTGAAGGTAATTTACCATCTTTTTCCATTTGAATTGTAAAGCTAATTGAACTTAATGGCTTCAGAAAAATCAATAATTTCCTACTGTTATTGATATAATGAAGCACATGTAAGAGATTATCCAATAAAGACACAAACCATTTAAATGAAGAATTCAACAGCACAGTGAGCTATTTAAATGCTGTATATAGACAATTAAGGGGAGGTTCTTGCATGTGAAAAATAAAAATACATTTTAGTATGTTAAGGTTATGACATAAGCCATGCAATTCATATATAAGGCTAACACTCCATTTTAAAATCACCCCATACTGTCTTGATGATGTAACACATTTAGAATGCATTCCTTGGGAAGTTAAATCTCCCAAGAAATGTAGGTTTAGGCCCCCAGCTGGAACTAAGTAAGGTGACTATTCCAGTTCCAGCTCAGCTTCTGCCTCTGGTTGGTGGCACACATTTAGGTTTTTACCCTGTAATGTACACCATTCAGAGGGGATGACCAAACATTTTCTGTGTTGCAATTTGAACACGGCCCTTGAATTTTTGCAGCAGCGGGATCTCTGGCATAAGCTGAAGGGAAATATCCATTCACTGTCAGTAGCAATGGCCCCGTTATAGTATCCTTCCAGATCCTCCCTCTAAGAGAAGAATCCTGTGCAATTTCACGCTATTAAATCTGCAATACAGTACCTTGCAAAAGGGGCAGGGCATCAGTAGTTAATAAATCTCACTTTTGTCAAAACCTAATTCTTTAACATAGGGTTATTGGGGGTTTTTTATGACTTATTAAGCTTTATTTTTTATGGTCAGTTTTATAAACAGTTATAAAAATCCCATCTTGAAATGCATTTCAGGTCACGAAAAATATAACAGTTATGTATCTCTGCCAGTGCGTCTGCTGCATGTTGGCACTAAATTTGACAGCTGAAAATACTTTTGAAATAATATTGGGAGTGGGAAGAAACATTGTGCTTGTATAGATGACAAATATTAAGATTTCCTCCCTCATTTTATTTGTAATATAAAATTTACAAACAACCTGTAGCCACCGGCAGTCCCAACGATAATGTACTGGTCTGCAAAAAAAAAAAAAAAGCCACTTCCAAGCCTTCAAATCTGAATCAAAATCCCAAAGTGGCATAAAAGGCATTAAAGTCCTCAATTTAGGGATAAAGTGTAGTAAAACGGGAATGACAGATATAAAATTAATGGCATTTAAATGACTGTTTCATTCGAAAACAATTCTCTTGCAATATTTTATTGAGTTTAGGATGCCCAGAGATCAATAACAATTCCCTTTAGTTAAGACACTTGTGCTGTTTATGAAGTGATGCTTGGAAACGAGTCGCTATTCATAATAAAGTTCTCTATAATAGCCAAGGAACTCGATTGCACTCTAAAGCAGTGCTACTCAAAGTGGTGGTCCATGGACCGGTGCCGGTCCGCGAGCCACCGGCTGCCAGTCTGCGCGCACATTGGGGGAAAAAATTGCCAGTTCCCCACATCAGATAGCTTGAGAAGCACTGCTCTAAAGCCAGGCTAGTTTGGCACCTGGAGCCTCTGAATTAATTTATGTGATAGAGGAAATGTTGAAGTTACAGAAAGCTGTCACTGTATTTGCTAGATAGAAAGGACAAGTCTGACGCATAGGCTGCTCAGAATATTAGATGGTGAAAAACAGAGCTGGTTGGGAAATGGATTTATTTTCTGGAGGGGAAAAAAAATCCAGCTTTTCACCAAAAAATCAAACTGCTAAATATTTCAGATGAAAATCAAATTATTTTGTTTCAGAAATGCTGCTATGGTGGCTCATGCTCCACTTCTTCTCTATATGCTGGGATCTCTGTTTTGGACTACATCTCTCATGATGCATTGGGGTCTTAGTCAAAGTGAGGGGAAGCAGTTGCACCCCAGGTGATTTAATCCAGCTGGATAGCCTGGGTCGCACTGGAGAATGAGGATATGATACAACTGAATTATAACACACGTGAGGCATCAACACAGGATATCTTCATTGAAATGGTTTAAAAGCCAAAATATTTGGGGGGGAGGGAACCATTTTCTGTGGAAAGCTGACACTTTTTGTGAACATTTTCACATAGTTGAAAACCCAATTTTCCATTTAAAAAAAGTTTTGATAGAAAATTTTCAGCCAGTCCTAGTGAGAAGGTTCTGACTGAGCTATAAATTTCATTCTTTACTAGATGCATTTAACCCACTCAATAACATAGAAAAGGATACTTTGTGTTGTAATATGCTCGGTGCCCAACCTTGAATACACTGGGAGTTTTGTCGCAGGATCACACTCAAGGTCTTTATCCGTTGATCTACGTAACACTTTCAGGATGATGTTCACTGGAGGAAATACACTGGTAGAAAAAAGAGGAATAAAATACTTCACCTTTTTAACACTAGAAAATTGTAGCTCTTATCTTTCCACCCACCCTTCAGCTGAATGGTGTGAAACAGGAGGAATATTAGGATTTCTTAGTAGTATATTTGCCTCATGACAGCATTCTGGGTTTTCGTTCTTTACCGAGATTGAATTGCAGTGGGCTAAGTGCAGAGAAATATTTCTTACCATGGTATACTGATCTCTCAGCCTCTTGCACTGACCTGATAACAGGCTAGCAGGAGAGAAAGCTATTGATTTTTTAATGCATTTATTTATATATAATATATACTTTAAAACTTGCAGATGGCAATAGAGGACACTGAATATTTCTACAACTGAGACCTTTTCTCTCATTAAAAAGGTTAGGAAATCTGAGAGAAAATTTGGGGCGTATATCATTGGGATATTGAAGGGGTTTCGAAGGCTGGCTGATCACTCTACAGGTTCATTTACCTGATAAACTGAAGCATTAAGCTTCAAAAGCCACAGCTCTCCAGTCCTGTCTCTACAGACACCTCTTACTTAGGATGAATAATGTATTTTGCTTCAGCGAGGAAGACACCGGCTAGGCCTTTGACTGTTATAATCTTTGCTTCTAAAAAGCCTTCATCCTGGAAACAATTGATGGAACTGAAAAGCTATCTGGGGGTCTCCATTTTTCCCGTTTCAGCCTGGAAAAAAAGCCAAAGAATCCCAAAGGTTTAAGGGTTGTAATTCTTGTGGGGTTTGAGAGATTAGACAGTGCTTTCCTTTTGGGCTAATGTGACAAACACTTATGATTATCATCTTTGGCAGTTGTGGAGATGTAGGATTTGGAACTACTTTCAGCTGGCTTTGTCTAACCTTGCTGCGGATCACAGTAAATCTAGAAAATTTTGCTTTCCCAGCACAACATTAACATCATGTTCTTTTTATTAGGGAGACTGTGTGCCATTTTTCAGTCTTTACTGCTTATGTAAATCCATCCAGCATCCATTTGCTGCTGATCTTCTACACAGCTCATTGGCTGTGTAGTCTGCCCTTCTTCTTCCTATCATCTGGGCCCTGATGTTAAAATGTTCCTATTAATCTTGATTTTAAGACATTCTACAGACACTGCATGCAAATGTACTGAGCGATTTTAAAATTGGTTTTCTCTGTTTGTAAATGTAGTGTTCTGTGACTATTCAGGGGCAGATCTAACATATGCTCCTTGATATCTGACATTTTTCAAAGTTTCTAGCTAGGAGAATATTTGTAACATAACCATGTGTGCCTGTTACACTCCTTTTTCTCTCCTCCCTATGTCTCTGAGGTGTGCCCACCGAGACCTTGCGTAATGTCAGGGTTGATCAAAATGTGTAAAATATTTGGGGGAGGGGTTGCAAAATGCTAATTTTCTGTAGTTTAAATAGAAGAGATTCATTATATATTCTGCCTTTCAATTATATATGATGCAGAAGGCATAAAGTGAGAATAAAATCGTGAATCCTCCCTCATTACATTGTCTCTGCAGATTGCCACTCTTGAGGAGAGATGTGATACTCGGCAAGAAGAGAGCCCCAGCTGCACTGCATGTGCTGTGGCTCCTAACACCAGATCCCCACCTCCAGTGAGGCATGGCATGTCTGTTGGCAGGAGAAACCAAGGAAGTGCTCGTGCTCTGTCCTCCACCTCCAGCACTTGACCTCCCACTGCCCCACTCTGCTCCCCTTAAGGATTTGCTCTGGTGCCTAGCTGTTGCTGGGTATTCCAGTGAGAGAGGGGGATGGGAAGAGTGGAAGGTGTTGGTGTTTCTAACTGTTCAGGGCTGGACTGTAACTTTACAATTTTCACTGCGTAAGGGGCAAAGCATGGCTGCACCACCTCCTGAGCAGCCCAGGGAATGAATGTGGGCTCAATCATCATTCTTCCCTGCTCACCACTTCAAGTGGAGCAGTTCACTCCCCTCTGAGTACCTGGGCTTAGAGGAGATGGAGTATTGGCAGGGCAGTGAAAGGAGCCAGAGGGATGGGCAGATGTGGGGGCGATAGATTGTTTTGGAGGGTGAGGGGAGCCAAGATGGGACATGTAGGAGGAGCCAGAATGTGTCAGGATGGAAAGTGTGTGGAGGCAGGAGACTACTGAGAGCTGGTTGGGTTTTTTGTTGTTGTTTGGAGCGTCTCAGGGTTAGGCAGTAGGGATCTCTGATTGGCTGACCAAGAAATGCTGGTGAGAGTGAGGGAACTTGTGAAGTTAGGGACTGATGAGGGTGTTTGCCTTCAAAGGGGAGACCTGCATCTCATTAGGTCATTTACTCTTCAGGAGTTTTAAGTCCTCACAGGAACAAGCAAACTCCTCAACCTTTAGCTTCACTGTTCCCTCCTGGTTGCAGGACCCAGTTTTTCCTGTGCAGGGACCTGCTCACACTTCTCACCTGCGGACATCACAGCACAGCCCCATAGGTTCAGTCTGTGGATGCATTTTAGCGAATGGGGTGTGTAAGCTCGTTGTGGGGATTTTATATTTTAACTTAGCAGGTGGATTTCCGCAGGTTTGAACATTTGCTGTTCATCAGTAATAATGGTTTGAATTGCAAGTCCTACCTTAGCTGCAACATAATATTTTTATGTGACAATATAGAATATATGGTAATATATCGCTGGCTACCTAGGTGACATCATGGTGGTTGCTGTGTTGCACAGCCACAACATCACAGGGATAGTGGAGATAGAGTGCAGGTCCTCAGGATCCAGAAGTACAATGCCCTGTCCCTTGAACTAAAGGAGAATGACGGTTAGTGTAGGGTTTATGGCACAAACTTGTGCAATGTTGATTCCTTGCAGCAGAGGGCAGTAACATGCTAACAAATAGTTCATTACGGTATGGTCTACTACTCTTGTTCATGCACTGCCTAGCACAGTGAGCCCCGTTCTTGGTTGGTCTCTAGCACTGCTGTTACATATATGACCAATAATTAAAATATCTGTTATCTTTTTATTAAACGCACAGGATTATAGGTTGTCATCATGTAGAAGTGCTAGCTTAGCTGCCTATTGGACACTCAAAGATGCCACACTGAAATATAGATAGGTTTCAGAGTAACAGCCGTGTTAGTCTGTATTCGTAAAAAGAAAAGGAGTACTTGTGGCACCTTAGAGACTAACCAGTTTATTTGAGCATGAGCTTTCGTGAGCTACAGCTCACTTCATCGGATGAAGTGAGCTGTAGCTCACGAAAGCTCATGCTCAAATAAACTGGTTAGTCTGAAATATAGATATTCCTTTTGTTGCCTTTACCTAAGGTTTAAAATTAAACCTCTCTGCTGGCTGCTGGACTCTCTTTTGCTACTGCCAGCCATGCGAACTCTTTCACATACGTTAATGAGCCTGAGTTGTTCCCATCCTTCTGTGTAATTCTTGAAAGAAGAAAAGTCAATCTTAGTCCTATTGCCTAATGGCTTCTATATATTGCAGTTAGCACAGAAACACTGTGAAGTGATGGAGATCAAGAGTTAAATACATGAATTAAACAGACACCCTCCAACCACACTCCATTAGAAGAGAAACTGTCTCTAGACAGACACAACAAGATTTCTCTCTATACATTATGAGAGTAGCTCATTGATCCTCCAGGCATTTTAACACATTGCAGGCACCCTAGCAATGTGGACAGAATATAATTTATCAATATCACTATTATATCAGATCGCTTCTACTAGGGATTGTGCTAGATTACGGATGTGCTACCTAGCATAATAAGATTTAAAGAAGTATGAGATGTGCAGTTTCTCTTTCCATCATGTACATGGCCATTCTTACAGCCTATTACTCTTCTGGGACTTAGACAAAAGCTTATAAAAAACTGTATAGATTTTAAAATATTAATTGTGTTTATAGTCATCTTTCCTCTGTAAAGGTTTCTGCTTGTATCATCTATTTTGAACGCCTGTACACAGTTTCTCTGGTCGGATACTACCTATTTCATTTGTAAGCAGATGCCTTTTTTGTGCACATGATTTGTTCAGCAAATGTGTTTGTGTGGGGAATCCAGTAAAGCTTCTCTGGTGGATTAATGAAACAGAAGTGCAGCAGTAAACTTGATGGAATGGCGTAAAGCTATTTAGGGTCCTATACTGTAGCTGAACCTATTTCACAGCTCTTGCAAGCAAAATTTCTTTATCTATAATAGCCATGGGAAAAGAGCAGAGTCACCATAAAAAGACTGCTTACGGTCTAAAACATTAATGCTAATCTTTTTATTCTTACAATATTTTATTTTATGTGCATTTGGTGTATATGAAGGAAAGGGCCTAACGCACCTTGACCATTGTCGTCTTGTCCTCTTAAGTCCATTCAAAATATTGCTGCCAGAATCGCCTTCCTATCTCATCATTTTGATCATGTTAGAACCACCCTTCTCCGCCATATCAGACACAAACTTCTGGTCCTTAGCTTGTAGGCCCTTTGTAATTGAAATCCCTCCACTTGTCCAGATTTAACCCACTGTGACGATGTACCCATTTTACTTCTGCAATGATGGCAGCCACCCAGACTCAGCCACTTCTCCCAAAAGCACCTTCCCCCTCACAGCTCCTTGTGCTCCCCAAATCATTTTGTATAGCCACTATTCTGTCCACCTTCAAATCCTTCCTTAAGATCCACCTCTGTGTAGCCTGATCTTAGATTATGTATTAATTATATTGATTACTTAAGAATCCCCAGTTGTCACCTCGAGGGTTGACCGGTTCTTGCTCCAAGATCAGGTCCAGTATTTAAATTATTATATAGTTGGGAACCCTGATGTGCACAGTTGCAACACTCACTATATAGGAACTCTTTTATATTTACAAATATAGTTTATTAATACATTTAGCACAGTCACAAACACCCCAACTTAGTAAGATAGATAGAGGTACTACAGAATGTACATCTACACATCCATATACTCACACCATCCTTGTAGAACAACCTGAAATGTTAGCCATCATCTTCCTCGTCACCATCACCTTCCCCATCATCTCCAGTGGCCATCATTCTGGCACTTCCCAAGGACTACATCTCTCTCTCCTACCGTACTCATATTCAGTACGGGATTTTTCCCTTCTCCTTATTTGTATTACCTCACCTCTCTAATGTTGGACCTGCAGGTCCCTTGTGTCACAGCCAAAATATATCCTAATATAAACCTATTATAATAAAACAAATAATCAAACCTATAAGAAACTTATAAGGAAAATATATATATAGGCAAGCAAGCAGGCTAGCTTTAAATGTATCTCATGTACCTGTTATCTACGTCAGTTCGTTGCCAGGACACTTCTGTGGTTGAATTATTTACCTGTGGCCAGAACTTCCACTTAAACTCTATTTTCAGTTCCCCAAATACTTGGGTTTTTTCCGTTGGGCCGTTTATCTGTTCAACAATCATAGGTCTCAAACCTTACGCTAACTTGCTGAAGCTAATGTCTTACAGGATACAGATCTGTAGGTTTCTTGCATTACTGCTGAATATAATGCAAAGCAGAATATCATGAAAACAAACAAGCCCACTGTGCTACAGTCTGCCATGATGTCCAGGGTAAGCTGCTGAGGGTTAATGGCTAGACCTGTGGCCTGTTAGTGATTCATTAGTATCTCTTGTCCATCTGTCTTTTTTTTTAGTTGAAAACAACAATCCACCATGAAAACCTCCCAACTGCATGCTTAGCTAAGTATGAGAGCTATCTTATGTTCCTTTACTTCTGCAACCTTATGTACCCTTGTCTTCCACCTTCCCTCTGCCACATTTGTGATCTGCATCCACCTGTTATATCTTGTCTCTGCTTCAGGAATTAGCAACTTTAAGTGATAGAAGGCCACAAAATCCACTAAAACTCTTTGGCAGGCCATACAGAGGGAGAACATTTAAGATTGAGCCAGCTCACTGTCTTAGTAAAGTGGTTGCTGCCTCATCTCTCTCAGCTCAACTCTGCTTCCCCGTCAGCACAGGCTGTGACTCCATCCCCAGCTCCGGCTAATACCTCCCCATTGTCAGACTTGTGCCCTGATTCTCCCAAGGGCTGGAGAGGGAGGGGAGCTGGCCACAATCAGACTGGCAATGGGAGATGAGAGCCAATGGGAAGGCATTAACCAGAGCAGGGTAGCATGGTGCGGAGCCCCTCCCATGTGAGGGATGGAGAGGTGGTTGGGTTAATGGTGTTGCCAGCTGGAGCATGGACTCCTGTTTCCATGCCCAGGTTCTGTTCCACTCTGAACCCCCCATTATTTCCCTCACTTGAAACACTGTACCTGGTGATAAGATGTAGATAGGCCTGAGTATTAATCAGTTGGGCCATGGCCCATCCAGGCCCACCTATGGCTACAGTCCCTCAAGAATATTTTCACCAGCCACGAATGGGCAGGTCAAATAAAATGATCTTGTGAGGCAGATGTGGTGCCCAGGCTGCCGGTTGCCCACCCCAATTTAGACTGTAAGTTCCTTGAGGTAAGAACATTTTTATTCTATGTGTTATGGAACAAAAAGGAGTCCCAGCCATGACTGAGGCCTTTGCAAACTACTGTTCTATACATAAATAAGAGATAGCCAGAGCCAGGTATGGTGGGAACAACTAATATGTAAGCTTTCCCATGGAGCTCAGCCAATTCACCTCAGTCCTACCCTGCAACATTGCTGCTGTTCCAGTTTCAACCTCTCTTGGGCAAAGAGAGACCCATTTGTATTGAGCTAGACAGAGGGGATTGTTTGGATGTAGAAAGTGCCCCTTAGGGATTGGAGTGAAGCCACATAAGAGATTGTGTACGATGATCTGTACATTCCCTGTGATCATAAAAAGAAATCCTTTCCATCCTCTGTAAACTGTGTCATTCTCTTGATTCTATTTGAACAACATCTTGTTAGCATCTCTCAATGGAGCTTGTGTGACCTTTCAAGAAAGGGCCTACAGTCAACTGTGTTTTTCTCTAGGGGTGTGTTATCAATATGAAAAAGCCAGGGCTGGCTCCTTCTGAGTGAATAACTTAAACACCACAGTGATCATAACAATGGAGATTCTTTTCCAAAGAGAAGCAGAGAGCAGGATTTGAATTCTGTCACACAGTGTTTTGGACAGTTATGTTTATCGCAGTCATTCTTTCAAATTCCCCAGATGCCACCTTCATAGCTTTCACTCCACAGTTTACAGAACCTTTCAGGACTCTTCCCCATTCTGGCTGTCCTGTTCCTCACTTGTCTTCCTTCAAGTGGCTTGGGATGAGGGGAGCCTCCACAGACACCAGAACTTTTGCATATAGGCTACCCAGAGCCATTGGTCATCAGTATAATATCAGCAAGAACCCCGCTGTGGTTGTGTTCCTATTTTGGATGGTTTCCATAGAATAAATGATTTCCATTTTCAAACGCTGGATTTTACCAGCAATTCCTCTATGTGGCGATCCTAGTTTTATTGACTGACTTACCTATAGAATTAGTTTTGTCACACACACGCACTCCTCAATTCTGTATTGTATTATACACATACATCTTTTTAGATCTTCCTGTTCCTTCTGTCATTTTGGGTATGTCTTGGAGCTGTGCAAGTGATTCCCAGCTCCTGTAGACATACTCACACTGTCTCTCAGCGGGCTGGCACACAAAGCATACATAGTTGTGCGGCTGCTGTAGCATTCATGGCAGCGTGAGCTATCGCATGGCTAGCCTGTGCCACTGCTGCCCATGCTACCGTGGCTACTAGGGTTGCCTCCCTTGAGGGACAAAAAAACCCCAGGACTTATGGGATGATCCTGAGCCCCTGAAACTGGACCGCTGGCAGTGTGTGCTGACCACTGTTACAGATGTCCCAGAACAGCTACCTCAGAAAAGTGATGATGCTGGGAAAACCTGGACAGATGGCAACCCTAGGGGCTACACTAGTCTTTGTCACATGCTAGACCAATGAGAGCTAGCATGTGTGTCTGTGTGAGCTGGGAGTCACACCCCTAGCTCCTAGTGTAGGTGTAGCCTTTGAGTGTACAGTCCTGGATGTGCTTACCTCCAGCCTGAACTTTGTAAAGACCTGGGGCATGTTATCATCAGCCATTTGAGTCTAGAGTGGAGCAAAAGAGTATATGGCGCTTACTGTTGTTTCATTGCCTCACTGGGTGGCAAGATCCAAGTTTTAAGGAAACAAGTTTCAAAAATGATTCCAACAATCCTCCTGCACCTTCCAAGACTCTAGTGTTAGGAGTTCCTTTTGGTAGTTCTCCCTTGAGATCTTGGTGGATGCAAACACATTTCCTCTTAGCAGGTTGCTTTGATCACACACAGTTTTACCTGTGTCATGTAGTCTTTCTACAGATATTACCAGACCATATATATAAAGCAAAGCTGAGACAGAAAGTCTGGATCCAGAGCTGAGGGTTTCATTTAACTCTCCTCTCACTCTGCTTGCCAACATTACAGTCTTTAATGTGTTCACTCTAAGATAAAATGACTCAGATTTTGATTTATTATAATATTCCCACGTTTTTGTTTCTATTCCTATATTTCTTCCATCTTAGTCATACTTTACTCCTCCCTCCCCCACCCCATTTCATGTTTTTGGTTTGAGAGAATCTTTTCTGAACAGAAAAATGACTGCCTAAGAAAAGGGTGTCCAACAAATGGCTTATTGTGCTTTAGCCCGTGTTTATTTTGCTGTCCATTTATTAGTCCTTTCCAGGGCTTCAGATTCCAGACAATTTCCTGAAACTAATAGTTGTTATAGAAGTTAAACGAATGCTGTGCCAGTGTAAAGGTTCCATAATGATGAAAATAATGAATATCAACAAATACAAGTATATAGGGACAAAATTAGAAAGGCCAAGGCACAAAACAAGATCAAATTACCTAGAGACATAAAGGGTAACAAGAAAACATTCTACAAGTACATTAGAAGCAAAAGGAAGACCAAGGCCAGGGTAGTCCCGTTACTCGATGGAAGGAGCGGGGAATAATAACAGAAAATGTGGAAATAGCAGACTTAATGACTTCTTTGTTTCGGTTTTCACCAAGAAGGTTGGTGGTGATTGGATGTCTAACATAGTGAATGCCAGTGAAAATGAGGTAGGATCAGAGGTTAAAATAGGAAAAAAACAAGTTTAAAAATTACTTAGACAAGTTAGATGTCTTCAAGTCACCAGGGCCTGATGAAATGCATCCTAGAATACTCAAGGAAGTGACTGAGGAGATATCTGAGCCATTAGCGATTATCTTTGAAAAGTCATGGGAGATGGGAGAGATTTCAGAAGACTGGAAAAGGGCAAATATAGTGCCAATCTATAAAAAGGGAAATAAGGACAACCCGGGGAATTACAGACCAGTCAGTTTAACTTCTGTACCCGGAAAGATAATGGAGCAAATGTTTAAGCACTCAATTTGCAAACATCTAGAAGATAATAAGGTGATAAGTGACAGTCAGCATGGATTTGTCAAGAACAGATCATGTCAAACCAACCTGATAGCTTTCTTTGACAGGGTAACAAGCCTTATGGATGGGTGGGGGGAAGCGGTAGATGTGGTATATCTTGACTTTAGTAAAGCTTTCGATACTGTCTCACACGACCTTCTCATAAACAAACTAAGGAAATGCAACCTAGATGGAGCTACTATAAGGTGGGTGCAAAACTGGTTGGAAAACCATTCCCAGAGAGTAGTTATAACTGGTTCACAGTCATGCTGGAAGAGCATAATGAGTGGGGTCCTCAGGGATCAGTTTTGGGTCTGGTTCTGTTCAACATTTTCATCAATGATTTAGATAATGTTAGAGAGAGTACACTTATAAAGTTTGCAGATGATACCAAGATAGGAGTGGTTGCAAGTTCTTTGCAGGATAGGATTAAAATTCAAAATGATCTGGACAAACTGGAGAAATGATTGGAAGTAAATAGGATGAAATGCAATAAGGACAAATGCAAAGTACTCCGTTTAGGAGGGAACAATCAGTTGCATACATATAAAACGGGAAATGACTGCCTAGGAAGGAGTACTGCAGAAAGGGATCTGGGGGTCATTGTGGACCACAAGCTAAATATGAGTCAATAGTGTAACATTGTTGCAAAAAAAGCAAACATCATTCTGGGATGTACTAGCAGGAGTGTTGTAAGCGAGACACGAGAAGTAATTCTTCCACTCTACTCCATGCTGATTAGGCCTCAACTGGAGTATTGTGTCCAGTTCTGGGTGCCACATTTCAGGAAGGATGTGGACAAATTGGAGAGAGTCCAGAGAAGAGCAACAAAAATGATTAAAGGTCTAGAAAACATGATCTATGAGGGAAGACTGAAAAAACTGGGTTTGTTTAGTCTGGAAAAGAGAAGACAGAGGGGACATAACAGTTTTCAAGTATGTAAAAGGTTGTTACAAAGAGGAGGAAGAAAATTTTTGTTTCTTAACCTCTGAGGTAAGACAAGAAGCAATAGGCTTAAAATGCAGCAAGGGCAGTTTAGGTTGGACATTAGGAAAAACTTCCTAACTCTCAGGGTGGTTAAGCACTGGAATAAATTGCCTAGGGAGGTTGTGGAATCTCCATCACTGGAGGTATTTAAGAGCAGGTTAGACAAACACCTATCAGGAATGGTCTAGATAATACTTAGTCCTGCCATGAGTGCAGGGGACTGGACTAGATGACCTCTTGAGTCCTATGATTCTATGATGAAAACATGGTTAACACAATTCATCTTACACACAGAATAACAACTCATTTTGTGAGTTGCATTCAGAAGGTTAGAACATTTTATACAGGATGTACCAAATAATACTGAGCACTTATAGTGGTTTACAGCTTCAAATCACTGTACAAGCATTGACTAATTACTATAGTAAAATTGTGTTGTTGTTGTATCCAACAGTAACCATTACATTTCATGCTTGTCTAATGTAAAACAGGTAATAAAAATATACTGCAACTTTTTGAAAATGTGACCAAGTGAATTCATGTAGTACACTTCTGAATAAATACATATAGAGACACAGAGGCCATAAGAGCTCTTAATGAACGTTAAAACATCAAACAGAGAAAATATCCCTGTAGGTAATTTGTTTGAAGGATGATTAACAGAGAAGCAGAACATAGGTTTTGCCAGACTGTAAGAAATCATTGACCGATCAAGTCCTATAAACTTGCCTTTGACAATGGGCAACTCCTGGTGCTTCAGAGGAAGGTAAAAATCTCCTATGATGTATCTGGCAATTGTACAGTCCTGTACATGGAGGGATGCTAAATTGCTTCTTTATTCCTGCTTACGTCCTAAAACACTTTATTACTCCTATAAACTATGTATAGTTATAAATATTCTTATGGGTTATAAAAGTTATCAAGGCCTCTTGAAAATCCCAGTAAAATCCACACATTCTGTGACGTGTGTGTATCTCTCCATGGATTTCTAAGGTGATCGTCACCTTGATATCTAGAAACCCATCATGATGGTGTCTAGGCTACATACTATGTGAAGAAGTATTTTCTTTGTGTGTTAATTGTCCCTTCCATTCCTTTCAAGTCACCTTTTTGCACTCTGATGTGACAATAAAAGGGGAGGGGAGGTACTACTCAGTTTTTACTGTACTCAAAAATAATCCCTTTAAGTTCCCTCTACACATTTTCCTTTCCAAGATAAATAAACCCTATTTTCTGATCATTCATATGTAAATCTCACACATTATACAGTCCCAACAATAAAGATCTGGGGTGAAATCCTGGCCCCACTGATTTCAAGTAGCAAAACTCACTTAACTTAAATGGAATCAGAATTTCTCCCCTGATTGTGAAAATATAATGTTCTATAATACCACGCTTTATAGAACAACATAGGAAAAGGAAGAAACTAGGCCAAAAGCAGAGCCTGTTGTGTCTAACCATGTCTTGTACTGAATTCAAAATACCAAGGGATCATGTACCGTGGGCAATGTTGGCGTACAATACAGTAACTCTGTGCTGACTCTAAGACTTAAGATTTGGGATTTGCCTTGCAAACAGTGTACTTTTCAGGAGGAAAAATCCCCTTTAGATTTGAATCATATTAATCGAAAGATTTTCTTCATTCCCTGAGAGACAGATATTACGCACGATAGAGACTCTTTCTCTGCGTCTCTTCTTCTTTTCACAAAGAACTACCAAGGTTCAATCATCCCAGCCAGAAGTCCTGAATCCCAGATGTTTAGTCTAATCACTATTTTACACTCTTTGCATAGTACCCCGTGCCACACAAAATGATGGCGATATGCTCCACCAATATGTTGTACTAATGTTTTATGCTAAAGGTCATGGGTAGTGGTGGTTGTCATTAATTTATATTAGAACAGTACCAACGAACTCCAGCTCAGATTGATGCCCAATTGCAGTAAGAACTGTGTGCTCACATAGTAAGAGAGAGTCCCTTCCCTGAAGAGTTTACAGTCTAATAGATAAGACAGAGTGGGAGAGTGGAGGGAGGGTGACCAGATGTCCCGATTTTATAGGGACAGTCCCGATATTTGGGGCTTTTTTTTATATGGGCTTCTATTACCCCCCACCCCCGTCCCGATTTTTCACACTTGCTATCTGGTCACCCTAAGTGGAGGTATTACTAGCCCCTTTTTACCAATGAAGAGCTGAGGCCCAGAGGGAGTAACTCCAGGATCACTTAGGAAACCTGTGGCAGTATCAAGAATTGAGTCATGATCTCTTGAGTCCTAGTCCAGCACCTTAATCACAAAACCGTCCTTCCTCTCTATGGTTTTGTATTATTTAATTAGCCACAAAATGCAAATTGATTTAATTAAAAAAATAGTAAATTTCTAATTTCAACAGAGATTAATTCACTAGCTGTGGAAATTTTGAATAATGGATAATAGACATCTGTAACTCCTTTTCTTAACAGATGTGTTTTCGTTTACACAGCTGTGAACAAAAATTATATTTATATTTCTCTTGATGCATAATTTTTAGCCTAGAAGCAGACTTCACATTAGCATTAAACTGCCAACAGGTGTCGTTTTCTGGTTTGTAGAAATAATCCTCTTTGGCAAGAAGTCGGTGTATTTTTTTCCCCCAGAGACGTTTGCTTCTTTGAAAATTATTTTACCCTTGATGAAACAAATCCTCCAAAGGCTTCATTATCCTGGCACTAGTATTATCTGATTGAATATTTCAATCATAAAATCTTTTGGAGTGTTTTAGCCCTTTACACTGGGGACTCAACATGGTTGTAGAGGTGTGCTCACACGATTTTGAGGGATTGTTGTAAGAAATTCAGATGATTTAAAATGCACAGAGTTCATTAGTGATGTAGACACCAATGATTATTGTAGCTGTTGATTAGAATACATTTCATTGCCTCCTTCCAAAGAGAGAGAATCGAATGCAACTGCTTTGAGATCCGATTCAGCAGTACATTTAAGCATGCACTTAATTTTAAGCATGTAAGTAGTGCCGTTGACTCCAGTGGAGCTACTCAAGCATTTAAAGTTAAGCATGCACTTAAGTGCCCGCCTGAATACCTTGCATCCTGTGAAATCTCTTAGGCACAGAAAATTTGTCAGTCACAGTTTTCCCTGCCTGAAATGCTCTTTCCAAGCCCATTTTTGTGCTAGTGTTTCCCTTGAAATGTAATGTTGTTCCATGTAGCTTTCCAATGGTGGTGTGTCAAGAGAGTTAGGACACCTTCAGTGGCAATTGTTGCATCAAAAAGTATGTACTTTCCAGTGTATGTTCTTATCAGTCAGACTTGCCATGGGTACCGCACAGATCGCTCCTGTTATGTTTACCTTTGTCATTTATTGAGATTGTGCAGCAGGCACATTTCTAGTAATGAAGACAGGTGGGTTCCCATTTATTAGGCCGATTTTCCTGCATCACATCTTTCCAGAAACTCTGTTCCACTTGAGTAATTGCCGAGCATATGTATTTGGTCACAGAAGATATGAGAACATGGCTAAAGTGATCTAAAATACTGTAGAATAAATCTATTCAAGTTTGATGCTCTCTAAAAAACTCCCATTTCATTAGTTCTGTTTTGTATTGTCTCCTTTTGGGGGAAGGATAGCTCAGTGGTTTGAGCATTTGGCTTGCTAAACCCAGGGTCATAAGTTCAATCCTTGAGGGGGCCATTTAGGGATCTGGGGCAAAAATTGGGGATTGGTCCTGCTTTGAGCAGGGGGTTGGACTAGATGACCTCCTGAGGTCCCTTCCAACCGTGATAGTCTATGATTCTTATTCAGAAGACACAGTCCCCAAGCTTATGCCTGTGCTTAACTCCTAAGCGTGATAGCAGTCTCATTGAAATCCGTGGGACTAGTTATGTGTTTAATGTTAAGCATGTGGTGGAAGGATCAGAGCCACTGGGAATAAATAATTCCTGAGGAAAAGCAGGACAAAACATCCTTTCTGGCTTCACCCTTCAGTATGCTCCCTGTCAATTCACTGAAGCTAAAAGTTAAAGCAAGGACTTTTGATTGGCTAGTCAGGACCCTATCAAGAATGCCAACTGTAATACTATTATAGTCTTTCAACCCGCAGCCCTGCCCCACCCCGCCCACATACACACACATGTATGTGCACACAAGGAATATATGAAAGAGTTTGATATATACATTTTAAGTGTTAGACCCTGGGGCTTATATTACCGAGTCTGAGTTTCTCTGTAGCTAAGAACTACTTGTTAAGGTTGTTCTGCTTATTTCGGGCTCACATTAGGTTTCATGAACTTTAATGAACAGTAAGTAATAAATTCGTTGAGGAAATTGGGTTAGCGTGTGATTAACATTCAGAGTGATGCAGATGAGTGTACCAATAATGGGAACATGTGCTCACATCGTGATGAAATGCAGATTAGAGGCCCTGGAGCAAGCCCAAGGATGTGGGCCAGCACAGTTTCATCTCTGTCAGCTTTAATCTTATCTAAAGTGAGCGTGCTGCCAGTCTGCAAGAGGAATTTCAAATCTTGGAAAAGTGCTAAATACAACTTTTTGTTTTCTGTTAGAGGCTATTAAAACATTTTCTTGAAAATCAAAGCTCCACAACGTAAAAAAAAGACAAGATATTGCGTCTAAAACAATATCACTAACAGTGGGGAAGAAATGGTGTGCCTGACTCCTCTTGATTTGCTTTGGCGTTTATAACATGCTGCGTTACTGAATAGTCATTTTAGTCAATTGAAACCCAGCTGAGCCTTGTGGTCTTGTTACAGCTTGTGTGTATGAAGCAGAGAAACAAATCCAAACCCACACTTTTAAATGAAGTGCAAAGTAATGCCATAAAGGGAAGGTATAAATCCATTTCAAATGATAATCTATGAAGCTGGGCAGAAAATGATGAGCACTGAATGTCATAGGAAATTGACCTTGAAAATAGTGTTTATCTTTAGGAGCACAGTTGCAAGGCCTCTCTTCTTATTCAGGTTTTTGCCTGAGGGGGTGTCTTGAGATGGGAATGTAAGTCAGAGTTTCTTTGCTTTTAATCTAAATTGTTTTGCTGGGGAGTCTTTTACTTTGGCACTTCTGGCAATAGTGCTCCTTGGTGAGGGAGGCAGGCAAGCAGGCTTTCTCCCATTGTGTCATTAGAGAGATTTACGCTGTCTTTATAACAACATAATTATATGTGCTTAGTGATGGTGATTGGCAGGTGTCATAAACTGGAGGAAAAAAATGTCCATGTCTTGGTAGCAAGTATCTATGTCAGAAGAAAATATCTTGTCATTTTTGCCTGATTTGGATTGTAGCAATATATTAAACTGGGTAAAAGAATAAATGAGTCACATGTTATGCAAGGCGGCTGAGCTATTTTTGAAACATGGCAGCACTGGAAAAGTGTTTGTCATTTTGTTATGCATCAAAATTTGCAGTAAATGAAGGGGAAGGTGGAGGTGAGGGGGAATAAATTGAAATGTAACTGAGGTTTTTTTGGAAAACAAACATTAACAAATTCATGTGGCACCTAAAAATTCTCAGCCATTTAGAGTGAGTGATCAGAAAGTCCCTTAATTTAGCAGAACCTTTGTCAGTATACATTACAGGTTGCTTAATCTAATCCGAAAGCATGTCATCATGAGGTGTTGTAGGACAAAGGCATTAAGTGCACCACCACCCATCAGTGGATCAAAGTCCTTCACAGATCAGGGATATTACAGTAATATTTCATTTTAGTAGACAAGAAACTCCTGGACTCAGACACTCACTTCCTGTGTGTCTTACTTGTTCCCATCTGAAAAATGTGGATAATAGAAGCCATCCACCTTTTTGCTGTTTTTATCTGTACAAAAATCTTATGGCTTTACTTGACCACTGACATGTAAAATCGTCCAATTCTCTTCTGAATTAAGCGCTGTGACCCAGGAACCTCTTTGTGCTAACTGGCAGGGGGCATGGGGGGAGTGCATAGAGGTTACAGGAATCTCCTGAGTCTGGTATTAGCATTGCAGCTCACCAAAAGCATGTCATGTGAGGTCTCTAAGAAAAGCCTGTGTCACTCTGGTCATCATCTGGACAAGGATGGTGTCCCTAGCCTCTGTTTGCCAGAAGCTGGAAATGGGCGACGGGATGGATCACTTGATGATGACCTGTTCTGTTCATTCTATCTGGGGCAACTGGCATTGGCTACTGTCGGAAGACAGGATACTGGGCTAGATGGACCTTTGGTCTGACCCAGTATGGCTGCTCTTATGTTCTTACCAATATCCTTGTAAAATGCATGTGCATATACTATGTAAGGAGTTATGTATATATATTTAAAATATGTTCTTAAGGTCTGTGTCTAGGTACTGGTCACCAGCAAAGGTGAAAAACAGGCTTTCTGACACACAAGAAATGTATATTTTTCTGGCTATTTAAATGTAAAGTAAGCATTGTGTGGTTCATAATTGGTCGCCGCTCACCAGTCTGAACCAAATACAAATGAAGTATTGTGAGAACTTTAAAGAAAGAAACTAACGGGAAGAGAAAAACAGAGGCGGGTGGGGGACCCTATCTGGAAATGCATATCAAAGATTTGCTGTACCATATTTGGGGGCTAAGAAGACACTCCATCACCCTTCTCTGAGGAAGTAAACCGACGGCGAGTTTGCCTCATGAAAAACGGGTCTTAGCCAGGCTTGGTTGAAAACCCTGGAGACAACTTTGGGTGAGAAACTTTTTTAGACAGGACATTACTTGTTAAGTTTAGACTGTAGAAAGCGTGTCAAGATTTTGGTTTGTATGTAACCATTTGTTTCCAATATTCTTACTCGCTGTTATTTGAATCTCTGTTCTTTGATAAGAAACTTATCAGTGTTTTCATTATAGATATACCTAAGTGCTGTAGTGTTAAGCAAAGTGGTGGTCCTCAGGTGAACTTTACAAGTTGGTGTGTGCTGTTCATTTGGGATGATTCTGTGAGCGTTCAGTGGATAAGGGGCTGGATACATGGGTACATTCGGAGGGCTCAGAGGATGGCGTGTCTCTAACCTGTGCAGGAGGAGCGAGGCTTGTGGGGGTCCGGAAGTCAGTGCTTGTGTTGCCAGAGGCTGGTGGTGTCAGGGAGTTGATCCACAGCAGACTGCTTCATGCTAAGGACAGGTTGTGGTGACGTGCCTTGTAAGCCTGTGTACCTCTGGCAAGCATCACAAGGACTAGCAGTACAAGTTGTCTCTCTCTGCTTTATTCTGTTGCATAACAGAACCATGGGCCATCATTTCAAATGCAAATTCTGTTTCTGCAGGTAGTTACATAGTGAATTTAGAGAGCGTGTCTTCACTGCAGTATTAGCTCGAGCTATAACTTGAGTTTTGCTCCTCACCCGACCCCCACACAAATCTCTAGCTCAAGTTAAATGGGGTTTTAAGCTCCAGCTAGCTGGGTTGTGATGGGCTAAAGGTTGAAGCTCCAGGGCTGCTGACTTTGGACCTAGCTGTTAATCCAGTCACTCTGTGAGGTTTGAATGTAGCTTTGCAGTGTGGTCACTCTCACTCAAGCAAGGCCAGCTCGAGTATACTATCTATTTCAGAGAAGACAAGCCATATAGGCAGAGGCCAGTGGGTTAGGAGGAGTATAAATGAGACCAGTATATAGACCTAAATATTTTTGTTTAGCATGGTTTTGTTTGTTGATCAGTTATCATGAGCTTTGAATGACATCTGAGCTTCTAATAAACCTAAGCAATTGATAATGTTGACCCTGAAGAGATGTGGTCCTGGAACTACCTGAAAGCAGCAGTTGCTTATATTTATTTAGCTGTATGGATAACTTCCACCTCTAGGTCTATGCACATAAAAAGCTTATTTTCCAGCATGGGAGAATATTGGATGTGGAATTGTTCCAGTTCATTTACTGAAGGCATTTCTATCAGCTGGGAGCAATTTCTGATCCACTCAGTCCTGCAAATGACTAACCAGATCTGGCTTGGTTTGGAAAGTGAATCTCGCATAGGGTGAATGGAGACCAAAGGAATGATCTATAGGTGGGGACATAGCCATGTTCAGCAGTTAAGCTACATGAGGAGATGGAAGGGCAATGTGTTAAAAGCCACCTGGCTTACAGCAAATTGAAATGGAAAGCCCCACTGATCAAGTGCTTGTCATGTTTGGATATGTTGTGTTACAGCTCTTGTGTTCTGGGGGAAAACTAACAGATCAGAAATCCAAGCAATGTGTTCAGGCTATGCAAAAATTAAGGAATTTCATAGTAAGCTTTTCCCTATCCAAATCTTTAAAATTCAGCAAGCCTTTTTTTGTCCTAGGTCTTGAGATGTTAATGACTTTGACTAATTGTCAACACCACCAATTACTATGACTGATACCTTATCATTTCCCACAATGAGCAATGCTAATTAAAATTGATTGTGCTGCTGTTCTGGCACAGCAGCAGGTTCCCTCTTTATTTTTTGTTCAAACATGAGCTTATTGTGCCGATTTGGTGAATTAAATAAGGAAAGCTCGTTAATCTGATGTTTATTTTCTAGTGGGGATTTTGTGCCACATTGGAAGGCAGTTACCAGTGTCAAAGAAATAGAAGAGCTTAAAAAGATCTGATGAACAGTGTTAAAAATGTGGACAGCCCATCCACTTTTACAGATCCAGACTAACACGGCGACCCCTCTGATGCTTAACTTCCAGGAGGCACTACAGTGGCATTTCCAAAACAGAAATATTTTGCATTTTTAATTTTTGCTAAAAAGTCTAAATTTCCCATGCAAAGCTTTGAGGAAAATGATGTGTGTGTGTGTGTGTGTGTTTTCCTCTACATTTTCTGTGGAAGATTAAAACTAGATATGTACTGCACAGAAATGTCAATATAAAATAATCACAACTGGTAATTAAACATATAATCAGCAAGAATTCAGTTTCATACAATGTTCTCTCATTATTTGCAGCTTATTAGACAATGTGGATTTTCCCTGTGGGCCTGATACTCTTCTGATACTGTTGTCAGTCAGGAGTGACTCCATACAATCACTGGACTAATGCTGGTGTGATGTGTATGTGAGCAGAATCATGGCTGGTATGACTGACACAGATTCTGCATGAGTGTTTGATCAGTGTGGGAGCGTAAAAGTGTTCTGCTGAAAATAACCGAAGGTGGTGATCTCATCATGTTGTTATTACAAAAGCCTGATGCTGGCCTTACAGCCATTGGTTCTACTCCAGGCTCTGCCACCAAGCTGCTGTGTGACCTCACTTCATCTCTCTGTGCCTCTGTTTCCCCTTCCACCCTTTGTCTATCTTGTGTGTTTGGAGGATAAGGTCTTAGCACAGGGAGGGGCAGGCACTGTCTCTCGCTATGTGTTTTCACAGCGTCTAGCAAAACAGGCATTTTGTGATCCAGTGTTCACCCCACACTGGTCCTGGAGGGGCTGGGGAAAGGGCTGCTTAGTGTGATGGGCCATACATGAGGGGATTAGGCTGGAGAAACAATCCCTGACTGGAAGATAGGGCCCAGCTGAGCAGGTATGTCCTGGGCTAGTATAAAGCCAGGAAGCTAGCAAGAGAAATGGCTGCAGTGAGGAAGTCTGTAGCTATCCTTAGTGCATTAGAAAGGGAAGAGGATGAATCCAGGGAAAGAAAAGGAGCCTGGCCCTGAGGGAAGGGCATACCCGAAAGAGAGAAGGGTGGAAAAGAGAGCCTGTGAGAGATGGGTAGGAAGCAGCCCAGGAAGAGAGCAGCAAGGTCAGGGACTGAGGAGACCTTGGCTGCATGTTATGGGGTCCCTGGGCTGGAACCTGGAGTAGTGGGTAGGCCCAGGATTCCCTACCAGCCACTGATGGAGTGGTGTTGCCTGGACAGTGAATCCAGTGAGACGCTATATCTTGGAAGAATAAACCCCATAGTGACCCATCTGGAGGGCTGAGTCACAAAGAGGAAGCTGCACTTCCCGTTGAGAGAGGGACCACAGGTGAGAGAGAGGACAACATGGGGGAGATCCTTCATGGGCAGGTGTCGGACCTGGAAGAGAGCTAATCCCCAGAACAGCGAGGAAGAGGCACCACCTGTGGTGAGTGAGTACCCAGTGACACACTCCTCTGTACTACTAATAATTACAGTACAGCTTCATTCATTTATTTGGAAATACTTCTCATTTACACCAGTATAAATGAGATGAAAATAGGCCTCCCCTATATACAAGATGTGTTGCAATAAAACTTAACAAATAGCAATTCACAATCAAAATTTATAGTAAAATCAATCATATTTACATGGAACTAATTCACAACTACCTTTTCTAAACATTTATAGAGCGCCATTTTGGAAGCTATCCATTGGAGATGGTGATGACCCAACTTCCTGCCCCATTGCAATTTCTGGCATTGGGTGACTCTACTCAGGAATGAGTTTTCTCTGACTTTCAGAGGTAAAAATGATGAGTAACTTCATTAAATGTAATGGAGTAGCATCAGTGAAGATGAGAGGAGAATTAGGCCCAATGTGTTTTAAAAAAAAATGTTATTTCACAGCTACATGTGCTAATGGGAGCACATTATTCCTTGATATTGGTTCCATTAGTGCATGTCACTCATGAAGCAGACCACACACCACCACTTTTTCTGAGAAATGAATGTGTGCTGTTCCACTGCTAAAAAGAGAGTGCTGTTATCATTAGGAAGACTACTTTGCACGTCTATAGCAGGATCTTATAGCGCTTGATAAACATGAACACATTCGTCTCCCCCAAGGTCACACAGCAAAATTGTGGAACGGAACCCAGATCTCCTGGCTTGGTGCAAGAGACCAGGATTTGTGCCTTTCTAAAACTTTCCAGTTGTTGCTATCGCAGTTGCTCCATTGGCTTTATGGTGGCTGGCCTCATGTACACGCTGCTACTTCCACGATTTCAACACCCCGTTATATAACCCTGATCAGTGCCGATCTGATGAACAGTGTTAAAAATGTGGACAGCCCATCCACTCTAGGGTGTCCCAGGCTGCTAATACTGGTAGCGTTGAACGAGGTTTATTTGGAAAATTTCCCAAATATAGGCAGGAACTTGATCCTACACGGATTGCCTAAAAAATGACACTGTAATACTGATGATGTGCAGGAAATTCTTGGGAAATGCTGTGCTGTGGTGTTAGCAGATAAATATGAAAATATTTGTCCCCTTATAAGCTGTGCCGTGATCAGCCTGGGTTTCATTCCACCGGCAAAAGTTCACAACAGTAAAACGGCAAGCCCTAAGGAAAGTTGTCTTAAACAGCTAAAATTGTTACTAATAATCTAATGCATGATATATTTTAAAGTAAGAAAGTTTTAACTTCGTAATGCCAAAATGTATCTGAAAAATAATGGGTACAGAACCATGTTATGGTCCAGTCTCCATTTGAATAAGTGTCCTGGAATGCTGACCGTGAGCATTGTCTTCATGTTGTTTCAAGCGTACTCCCCATGCACCATCTTCTAGAAGGACCTTTCAGGTAAGGCATACATATTTTTAAAATTTAATTTTGATTGTTTTCATACTCTTGCGGTAGGTAGGCCTTATCTGTGTATACTTTAGGCACAGATAATATTGGTATTTAAAGCAGAAGAGAACCCCCAGCAGCATCAGTGTTGTAGAACACAAACAGGCCATATTAAATGTTCTCACTAAGTCAAAGAATTAAAATGCTACTTAAAGACCCCAAAACAAATAACCTAACAAACAAAAAAACACCCACAACGTCGGCTTAACTCTGTCCTCTCTTTGTTCAGTGTGTGCGTTGCAATTGGGTTTCAGGCTGTCTGTAGTTCTTTTGGTTGTTGGGTTGCCCTGTATGATTTGGGGAGACCAATTTTTCCCACTAATAGACCCACCAAAAGAAAACAAAAAAATCTGTGCATGGACCTATTGGCTCTATAAGAATCTCATTAAACTTTTGGGGCCAAATTCTGGGAATGGAGTAAAACCACACAAATTTTTTTTGCTACACGCAGAAGGGGGCTTGGGACTGCTATTACATTAGGATGGCACACTTGATGACGTCCTGCTGCTCCCTCTCATCTGGATGTTTTAGCTCAATGTATTTGTGTAGTGCGTGGGTCCATTGGCCATAACACTGACTTACCTACAATTGTCCCTGATCATCTGGAGCCCTGCAACTGGAGATCTTCACACATCCCTGAGCCCAGGGTAGAGTCCCCTTGGGTGAGATCTCTACTGCTGCTGACCATCTTTGCAGATGATTGCAAGTCTGAAGCTTTTTATACATGTAAAATGGCAGCATAGGGCAAAAGGACACAGAAAATACCATGCCCCTCAAACAGGATCTGCCATGAAAACCCCGTTAAAATTAATAGCATACTTTGCTGGAAAAGAATGAGTGTCATTTTTGGCATTGAAGAACTCCTATTATATGGTGTTGGATGTCTTTCCAGCTGTGAGGTTTACATGTATTCATTTGCCTCTCTAGGGTGCTGCATGGCTAATTAGCACAGTCCCTTCAGTTATAGGAGGCTTTTTAAAAAGATTGATCAGGACGGTCCTGGAACATTTGCTGGCGTCTGGTGTCCTGCTTTACAAATTATCAGTGGTTAAAAGGAAAAAACTGAAGACTAATTTGTATGCCTTAAGTCCAATGATGAAATCAAGGAAAAGGAAGCAACTGATCTCAACCTTGACTTCTACCATTCTGAAACCTCTTATGTGTCAGGTTGCAGGGCACTTCCTCGTCCCAGTGACTGAGAGATTAGCTCTAGCTCAGCACCTTCCTCCTCACATTGTCTTCCTTCCTCCATGTCCTTTGCAAAGATGCCGAGGACCGGCTGCTTGGGAGATGGAAAGGGGAGAATGGCAAGAGGAAAAGAAACAAAGATGATCCAGGGCTCATTACAGACCAGTAAGCCTTTCATCTGTACTTGGTAAACTGGCTGAAATGATGATTAAAAAAAACAAAACACCTGGAAGATCATGATATTATAGGATCTAACCGACATGGCTTCTACAGAAGAAAATCATGTCTCATTAATCTATTAGTCTCAGAACATGTCAGTAAAATAGTGGATAAAGGAGAACTGGTGTATATAATTATTTAGACTTTCAAAAGGCCTTTGGTAAGGTCTTTCATAAGAAGCTACTAAATAAGTAGTAGGGTGAAAGGCAAAGTATTGTCATGGATCAAAAAGAGGCTGAAAATCAAGAAACAGTAGTAATAAATGGGCACTTTTCTTCATGGTTAGAAGTCAACAGCAGGAGGCCTCATTAGTTCCAGTGTTGTTTAATAAACTTATTAATGATGTGGAATGGAGGATGAGCAGTGAGGTGCCCAAATCTGCAGATGGCACACAGATATTTAGGTTTATCAAGTCCAGAGAAGGCTGAGGAACTTCAGAGGAACTTAATAATGCTATGTGAACAGACTACACAATGGCAGATGAAGTTGAGTACTGATAAAAGCAAAGACTCAACAAAGACCTGCAGACTCTGTTATGAATTTGGTATATTAAAACTCTGGAAAAATATTCTCCTCAGTGTTAGTTGCATATAGTAACAGCCCCATTGCATTTGCTGGTGTTATAAAATATGACCCATTAACTAGTTAATGGAAGTTGCACATTCTGTTTATTGATGACCCTGTGGGTTAATTCCTGCAGCCTTTATTTGTTCATAAAGCCAATAGGAATTTAGCACATGGAGCATCTGCAGTGGGCCTTATATTACTCTAGGCATATTCATCAATTATAATACGTGTGTCCTTCAAGAATTCCTTCTGTCCTCGCTATTAGGGTTCTGTGTTTCAAGAATGACTGTATCCTTAGTTTCAGATTAATATTAAAAAATCTTTTCCCAGAAGCTCAGAAGGGAAGTTATTTTAAATCTTTTTATATATGCTATTCATCACTTTTAAAACCATAATAATACTTTGCATTATTCTATACAAGGATCTCAAAACACTTCATAAACCTTAATTAATCTAGCCTTAGGCATCACTGTGAGCAAAGCATTATTATCCCCAATTTACACATGGGTAAATTAGGCAGAGGGTAGTCCAATCATTTGCCCAAGGTCACACATCAAATCATTGGCTGCGAATCAAGGCCAGATCATCTGACTCACTTTAACCACTAGACCTTGCTTCCTCTCCCTATCTGTTGTTCTTTCTTGGTCCTAAACAAAAATGTAAAACAAAGATAGCAAAATATATTTTACCTTTTTGTTTACCGGCCTGGTTTTTGCAGCTGAGTGTGGTCCCTATAAAATTGATTTAAGGCACCTACCTACCTCTGAATTGATTGCAGGCTGCCTTCTAGCTTTCTTCTGTTTGCCACCTACTTTCCCTACTATCCAGCTAAATCAGACAGAAGCCACTAGGTGTCCCTTTCTGAGCAGGAGGCTAAAACCCTGAGTCTCCATAATTAGTGAGGGAAAGCTTTTAAGGAATTGAAATATTGCATTGTTATGATTTGTGGAACAAAAGCAGAATAAGAATTGTAACATTTAGCTATGGACTTCCGCTTTATTTCTCTCTAATGCAGTGTAAGCTGCCGTATAGCAATCTTTTAAATGTAATGATTAAGACTATTATAGGAAATACTACACAAAGCATCATTTTTTCAGCCCAAAATAATATGTAGGGCAGGTTATAAGTGAAGATAGAGTAATGACTACTGTACAATAATTTTGATGATAAATTTCCCCAGAGGATAAAGAGGAAGAACAGAAGCAGTCTGTATTTAATCATGCAAGATAAACGAATGCAGATGTACAAATATTTGTAGAGATACAAGTTCTCTAATGATTGTAAGGTATTCATTCCACGGAGGCAAGATCCCAAAGGCCACTGTTCTGTTGATCAATACTTGGACCGTATATTGATTTTCAATTTAATAGTGTTAACTTCTTAGCTGTTAAAAAGAGCTCTTGGTATCAATTTTCACCTTGCCTAATTTTCATTATACGTTGAACACTATTATGATAAAGCAAACCAGGGTCTCATCTGGTGTGATGATTAGCTCTAGTGACTTCAGATTTGTAATGTTCAAAGATTTACTTTTCTTATGTAAGCATTATCCTAGCATGAAATGTCTGTTTAAGGCAATGACCTGAGAAATGCCTTTATTCGAGCTTGACATACATTTTCCCTAGTGTTTCTTAATTTTATTTATGTATCCCATCTCCCAGATGAAATAATAAACAAATTAATAGTGTAATTTATTACATACATGTTATTTTCTTGTAACAGTTCATGCCAGAGGAACCTGATGTCAGCAGATCAGATTGCTGAATGGCCGACCTTTATTTAAGCAATAAGACACACATGACAAGCAGTGCATTCCTGTGTGATAATGCCTCCAGTAAGGCACAAGGTCAAAAGGCTCAGCAACTTTTAACTACCTGAAAAGTGCAGTGTAATCCCTTGGAAATGGGATGTCCTGAGTGTCTTATTGCAATTTCAGAGAGATAATTATTTCTTTTAAAAAGTAAATACAGGCATTACTTTCTGTAATTGACACGGGTATGACATCACTGACTGCCAATCAGAGAACATCTCTGTCCAGGGTTCTCAAAGCTCTTAATTTCAAGTACAGGTCTGGCAAGCAAAGTGACTTTGTTTTAAAATGGCATCTTGTCCTCTGTGTGTATTCAGTCACATCTGCTTGCTTTAGCAAGGCAAATAAGGTTTATACATAAGTTTACATACATCTGTAGGATTGAACTGCATTCTACTGTGGCTTTTGTTTTAGCAAAAGAAATGTTAACTAAATTCTGAACTAGAAGTGGGGGAGGAGGGAAACATTGTAAACGGAGCATATGTAATATAGATTCCTTGAGAGACAATAAACATTGAACCTCACAATATCATTTTTAGAATCACTTTGAAAAACAACACTCTTGGAATTTGATCCCCTTTGTCCTTATCATCCATTGTTTCTTTTCTGTAGCTGCTCTCACTCCCTAAAGGTTGTATTTTTAAAAAATAATTTCAGCTTGCACTTAAAGGACCAGAACCTTCTCTTTGATCCTTGTAGCTCCCATTGAAATAATGGTGGTGATGGAGGTGAAAGGCCAGATGTGTGATGTGGAGATGAACATGGGAGAGGGTAAAGGAACATAGGACCCCAAAGCAGCAGGAAACTTCTCTGTAAAAGAGGTTGGGGGTTCCACAGGTTTGGGGGGAGCTCTGTCAGGTCTGGAGGGAGATAGAGCCTGGAGCTGTCACTCTTGTGACAGGCTCTCCTATCAATATTTTTCAGATAGCCAGAAAGCAGTTTATGCCACACTGAGCATTATTTACTGTCCCATCACACCTTCTGCCCCCTTCAAAGGGTGGAGGAGGTGCGGGTGTGGCAGGGGACTAAAGACTACTTGCTGGTGAGAAGGGTGAGGGCCCTCCATGGGGTGACACCATTTCCCTGATCTGTATTATAGACCATAGGGCTCCACAGGAACTGATATCTGTATGCCCTTGCTTCTTTGTGCAGCCTCCAGCTCCTCCTCACAGGGGGAGGAATCAGGATGCCACTCATCTGTGCTCTGCTCATGGCATGTATCCAGCAGTCTTTCTCCACCTGTGGGACGGAGCACGTAGCCCTGGATCTGCTCTTAACATTGATTTATATTGCCGTTACCTGGTTAGGGTTTATTGTAAAATAGAAGTTTGTGCCCGAGTAAAAGTGGCTTAAATGTTATTTAAATTCATAGGCAAGAAGTCAAAAACAGAAGGGAGAGGTAAACAAGAACGTTAATATCTGGTCGGTGCAGCCAAGTCTTCAAAATCAATGTTTAGCCAGCAAACTCTTTCAGCCTAGCAAAGAATTTTCCTTTTTATTGGCAAACATAATTCCGCAACAGCGAAAACCTGCAATTTACAGTTGATGAAATAAATCCACGAAGGTTACAGCTTCACCCGCCTGAGTCTATCAGGAGGACCAAGACAGGAAGAAGTATGGCATTTAGCACTGTAGCATTAAAGGGCACATGGACAGTGGCTGATCTAACAAAGTCACAATTTAGCCACTGCAGCTGGAGCTATGCTGCACCAACAGGCTTTGATGCAGCTATAGCAGCAAAACTGAATTTTGGCTGGTACAGCTTACTCCAGTTTCCCCAAGTGACATAAATTACACCAGCAAAATTGCACCTACCCTCAGTGTTTTTGCTGACAAAGCTCTGTCGGTAAAAATCCTACTCCTAGCTGACATAGCTATGCCGGCAAAAGCCTTCCAAGTATAGACACAGCCTAGGTGATGTTATGGCTGTGAATTTCAAAGGAGCCTAATTAGCTTCCCAATTCCCACTGAAATTCAGTGAAAACTTCCAGCATTGAACAGTATTTTCGATATTCCCTGTACCTAGGTCTGCTCTTCACACAGTTTTTGTACCGGCATAACTTTGTCACTGTGAATTTTTATCATGAGGTATTTATAGGAATGTGACGCCTAGTGTGGACACAGTTATACTGTTCTAAAAGCGCCTTATCCCAGTATAGTGTATTCCCCTTCCCATAAGCATAAGCAGTAATAGTGTAAATACATGTATAACTGTATCCCCATTAGGTTGATTGTATTGCTTTAACGTCACTGCTATAATTAAAGCAGTGCAACTTTTCTGAGTAGACAAGGCCTTAGTTACCTGCCATCTTGCTCTGGTGAAAGGTTTTGCATACCCTGGGTCAGTGCTTGTCTAAGGAATGAGCTCTCTGAACCAGAACAAAGAGTTCAGTGACAGGGGAAGCATTTGCTCTTGCGGCCTTTTGTTGCTTCTATTCTCCAAGCACTTATGAGCAATGGAGGGGGCAGAGGAGACAGCGGAACATAGTTTTGGGAAGGGAGAAGAGAGAGCCAGAGCTCAGAGGGGCCCTGTCTGCAGCTCCTTGTGCTCCTATCACTGGCCCTCCAGCCAACAATTTATCTCTTGGCAGAGGAGAGAAGGCAAAGCCTGTGGCAGGCCTGCTGAACTATAGGGAATCCCTAGGGCATGGGTTTTCAGTGTGGAGAACCCAAACAAATGTCAGGGGATTGCAACCACAAAGCTCTTCCTATGTTGCTAAATGGGAGAGAAGTCCGGGTTATGGGGAAGGAGGGTTGGAGAGGTAAGGGGACGAGTCCGATAAGGAAAAAGGTTGAGAACCACTGGCCTAGGGAATATTGTGATACTGTTTAGTTACAGAGGAAAATGGGGGGAAAATAAGGTCAAACACTGTATCATTACAGGGCAAATTCTAGCCAAATATTTTTGCACTCTTAAATAAGGTATAGTTATTTATACACCGTATTTCTTAAGACTATTGCAATTGCAGTATTCTTATCTTAGGTATATTGTAACATTGATCTGTCTATAGAACACAATGAGCCTCCTGCGACCTCCTATGTGAAAGTTTACCCTAAATCTTGATTTTGTACGAGGGTATGCGTATGACCTGAAATTCATCAGAACTCTGGAACAGTAAATGTCATTTTTCTAATTGGTGTTCATTTACTTTGTTTTGAACAGTGAGCAAGACATGGTGGCTGTGAGTGGGATCTAGTCTTCATGGCTGGAAGGAATTTTTCATACAGGACAGAGGTAATTCTAGTTAAAACAAACCAATAACCCTGTAAACTTGTGGCTGATGGTCAAAGTCATTTTGGGGTGTTCACTGGTGATAACAGGACCGCTGATGTCAGCAGATGTTCTCAATGGTTTTAGCTTTGGGGGGTTTTTTAATTAGCATTTGCTGACAATAAATCTCCTGTGAATATTCTCTGTAATAAACATGTTGCATTTTGAGTGCCCGTTGTAACTGCGGCTGGAAAGAAAGAAATCAGTGTATCTATTTTTCTGCAGTCTAGTCTATTTTCCTCCAGCTCCATTATTCCATCCTGTGATATTCTTTAGTAGGTACATTTGATATCACCACTCTCAATAACGTAGATGTCTCATACACGGCTGCATTGCCGCCTAGATCCTCAACTAAACACATCCTGTGAAAGAGTATAAACAGCCCTGGTTTAAGATGAAAAAAATAAATTGGAAAACAAGAGAAAGAAATGATACTGCATAGTGCATACAGTATAATAAATAATTGCTATTTGATAAAGGAGAATATCCAAGCAATTCTCAATTCTCTACCTTCTATGTCTGGATATGCGATTTTAAAAGGCACAATCAAATCTGTTTATTCAACTGACATATGAAAGCTATTCACATCAGTTTGTGATTCTTATTTATAGCATATAGCTGGGTGAATAATGTGCTAGTCGCAGTTCTTCCAAAACAGTTTTAATTAGCAACCTTGGCTATTAGGAAAGCTACAAGTCTTTCATTCTGTCATATATATCCACTTTAATATCTCATTCACCATCACATGGAACTCCTCTCTTCCCTGGCCACACAAGCAGAGAAAAAGAACCTTTGCTTTCATAGGCTGTATTATGTGTTGATCATTTGCAGCTGAAAGCAAATGGAAGATGATGCTGTTCGCTGTTGTGTCTTTGGGAGAATGGAAGAATCCCCATGGCTTAAGCATGTTATCGCACAACATTTCACAAATGGCATAAGAACTTTAATAACTTTTTTAAATTACAAGGAACAAGGTAAAACCTAGTAGAAACTAGACCCTTCTGTGCAGGTGCTAAAGTGGGGGCTGTTTACCTGGGTTGCTGGCATTGCTGCTCCATATTCTGGTCTATTTTGTGCCATTTGCAGTACAGACCAGAGTACAGGGTTGTGCAGCGGTGAACTACCCTGGCGGGAGACACAATCCATCCTGGAACTTCCTGTTGTGCAGCCTTTAGGAAGCTGCAGCCTCCAGCGCTCCCCATGGTGTGCCTGGCCTGTGGGCTGTCACAGTGTGGAGCAGGCCTGTGCCCTCCCTCCTCACTGCCCCCAGAGGCCGGGGATGTGCACCACCGGAGCTAATTCAGAAGAAGTGGTCTCTGTGCTTCTCCAGGCTCCGGGACTGGGACTGTGGCAAGCCTGTGCAAAGTGTGAGAGGAGGCTCCTTGCACACTCTCCCACTGAGCTCCCATGTGAGAGCCTTGTCTGGGTCTGCACTGACAGCTGCCTTGGGCGAGTAGCTGCAGTTCCCATTGTTACAGCGCAGGAGCACAAGGGTGTACAGGAACTGCTGGACTGGCTCAGACACATAGCTGCTTGAGAGCCCTGTGTGTGAAGATGGCGGGTGTAACTCTCTGCCTTCCCCTGACCACTCACTACTCTCCTCCCAGCCTGCCAGTGGTAGCAAAGAACGTTATGAAACACAGTCTCAACAATACTAAAAAACTCTTTAAAGCACTTGTTATGTAGCATTTTCTGTACCTTCTGTGGTGTATACAGAATATATTTTTGGTGGTGTTGTGTAATGGTTTCAGAGGCACTCCTTCGAGGTAACCTGTGAGTTATGGAATCGTACTGTCTTCACACCAAGCAAACCCTTGTACCACCACACATCATCAGGCAGCCTGTTCTTTATATATATTGGCTGTTTGCTCCATTCACTTTTCTTTCTTCTGAACCAAACCCACCAAATAAAGGAACGGCTGCCATCATATTGTTCCCCCTGCCTGTGTCTCCTACCCCTCCCCCCATCCCATCTCTGTCTGTTTAGTCTGTAAGGTCTCCAAGGCGGGACTGTAGAACACAATGAGGCCCCATTCTTGGTGGGTCCTTAGGTACCACTATAATAAACATCAGCTTCGTCCAGGCCCAAAGCCGTCTCTTCAGTGCTACTGACCATCCTTGAAACAGGCTCTGTGGGGCTTTGTTTGAAGGGGTCTGTATTTGATTTGATGCCACACTTGTTCTTTATCAACGGAAGGTGCTCACATACTGCGATAGTGGCCCCCAGCACAAACCATTTGTGCAGATCACCTCACCTCGCGGTCCCTCAGTTTCCTCATCTGTAAAATGAAGATAATAAAACTTCCCTCCTCTGTGAAAGGCTTTGAGATCTATGGGTGAAAAGTGCTTTAAACGAGCTGAAGGAAGAAAGGCTGAAACAGGCGGAGTTCCAGCTGGTGCCGCTGAATTCTTCTTGTGGGGGCCCTAGAAAAGTGCCTTCCTCAATGGCATATTCTCCTGTCTGTAACTGATGAGCTCTGCTGGCTGGTATGGGGAGAGAGGCGTGAGACCGTGGCCCCTCCCTCCCCCCCCTCTTTTTGGGGTTCTAGAACAGCTGGTGGTGCTAGCATGTAGCAGTAGGTTCACTCCCAAGTGATACTGTGACTTGCTGCGGTGCAAGCGTCATGCCTTCTCTTCTCCCACACCCCTCTTGTGCACCTGTGCACGGCCAATCAGGATTGGACATTTTGATTTTTAAAAACTCTGTAACTCAGTTGATCTTGTTCTGGGCTTGAAGTAGGTATCGCTGGCTGAGATTCTGTGGCCTCTGTTACGTAGGTCAGACAACATGATCATAATGGTCTCTAAATGTATTAAGCCAATATCTGGCCTTAAGGAGATCTAGCTTTATTCCATTTGTGTGATAGAAGGGAATATAAACTTAAATATTAAGGCAATATGTTCCTTATTTGTGCCTCGAGCATTCAGAGGAGATAATGAAATACCCAGAATAAGATGGAACAAATAAAAGGGCATCTCAAATTGGTGTGAGGAACTGTGGGAAATGGATCATTATTGCTGCTTGGCACAGAGTATTTTAATTGGTGTAAAGTCCCATGTTTCTAAGCGAGGGAACAAACAAAGGATGGGAATGATCTGAAGAGCTGAGGTTTCATTTCAAGGCAGCTGATGGAGTCCTACTGGGCAGATGATCTTTTTTTAGCTTTAAAATAAAATCCCACTGTATCTGAGGTTTCCCAGGTAGCAGACCATGAAAGAGGAAGCTGAGGGCTAATAGGTGTGGAAGAGGGAAGCTGGGAGAGAACTAGAGTAGAACATGGAAGCTGAGAGTGCTTTTCAGAGTGACAGAGAGAAGCCTAATGAGGACTGCAGTTGCACGTAGCATAGAAGAAGCGAGGAGAGAGAAGTATAGCCCAAGAGTGGCCTAGATTGCGCAAGTAGCTTAGACAGCAGATCAGAGCGTCTGAGGAAACAGAGTACTCAGATTTTTAGTGCTATTGTACCATTTTAGATTTAGCTTGCAAAGTCCTGCAGACTTGAAAACAAATGTGTGCACTCAGTGTAGTATCCCTTGGGCCTAAAAGAATCCAAGTCGTTTGAGGATCCAAGAAGCCACCAGAATTTTTGAGTGAAAGTTCAGTCTGCTGCTAGAAGTCACAGCTGGTGATTGCAGTGCAGAGTCTCCCAGACCTGCAGGTTTACTGCAGTCTCTCAGGGATCTGCCTTATGGACCCTGTTCAGTTCCAGCTGTGTCAGCGGAAACCGCCTGTGTCCATCTAGCACTTCACAATGTTGCATACAGGGCCCGTTCAGAACTCTCTGGTAACTGTAAGGATAGAACTCAGATCTGTCTGCTTTAAAAGCACAAGTTCCTATTCTTTGTACTAAAGAAGACTCTCCCGTACTTGATAGCACTACAGAGCCTGTGACACACAAGTGAGCAGTTCTGATTATACCGAGCAGAGGCAGCGCTCCACACTCACAATAACCTATTTGTTATCAGTGTTTAGGGCTCATTTTTGCTAGCAAGGGGCTGACATAGTTTCCTGGCAATTGTAGGCTGGGGTGAACTACATCAAATTCTCATGGAGCAGCAAAATACATCTAGGAGTCACCCTTGGAAAGCAGACTGCTTCCCAGAGTTTCCTATTTGGAATCTTCCCCTAGGACCATACAGGGATTTGGAGGTCATAGACTTCTGTACAGTCTCTCTGGAGCTGTAAATGATGGAAGCTGTGGTAGAGGACCTCTAGAGGTCATGTATATAAATATAATGAAGAGATATAGGTACCTTTCTCTCAGGTGTGCTCCAGGCAAGTGTTTTAATAAATGAGACCAAACTTAGCTTGGGGAATTTTACATCATAGCAGCCTCCTGTGTGGCTATTCCTTTCAAAGAGTTCTCCATTAGCCTGGATTTCAATTATAGCAATAATGCTAAGGCTCTGGGTTAACCCCACAGAATAAAGGGAGTTTACAGAGTAAGATGCAATTGTCAAAAGAGGCTCAAAAGTGGGTAATGATTTTACATGCCCTACGGGCTATAAAACTTAAGCACAGTGGCGATGAGCTTACCAAGCAGTAAATAGTGTCCTAAAGCCCCCCCATTGATAATGTGTTCCTCTAATTTTGTATGATGTTGTGTGTTTAACTCCTACCATTAATTATATGTTAACGCAGTTTTCTGTATTTAATAATGTCTCTTACCTGTGTACTCTAGCACTCTGTTTCCCATTGAAGGTAATGCTGGTAGATGTCTGACAAATTAGTTTCAAGGCAGTGAAGTCTATCGTTTCCTATTGTGAGGCTCTACTGTTCACCCCATTTAACTTCTTCAAACCACAAAATGAAACCTACTCTCAGTCTTGTTTTCAAATTTTTATCAAGTCTTGGAATGTATGGCCTTGAATTGCTTGCTAAAGGGAGCATGTCTGGAATAAAACTAGAGAGTTTGATTCACAGAGGAGCATTGTACAGCTGATGTGGGAATGTCATGGAATGTCTTTCTTCTTCTTTTTTTTAATGCACCAAAATGGAGAGAATATTTTAAGATCCTTAGCCCCTTCTTCCCTGTTCACTGCTGACTCTCAGCTTTGCTTGTAGATGTGGAAATGGGAAAAAGATGGAGTTTTGCCAGCTTTCAGATTCTTACTGTATAAAGTTGTGTTGCTGGTGAATTAGTTGAAGTCAGATTCTGCCCGTCTTACTGTACCTGAGTAGTACTGTACTCCACAAGTGGTCCCATTGGTATCTTTGAGATGCCTGCTGAGGCTTCTCTTAGGGTTGTGAAACATATATACCATCCCTTGCTTAGGGCTGTGCCTAAAGTGGAAACCTACCACAAAGTTGGGTTTTTCTCTGAGGAGTTCATCCTGAGATCAAAGATATAACTGGAAACTTATGGGCTAGCAACTTGATTCTGCCGCGGCTAGAATTCTGTCAAACCCAGAAATCCAGACATGGATGATCTAATGACAATGGGAAAGCATGTGACTTATTGCAGTTAATTTACAACTTTATGCAGTGCCACAGAAGAGCTTAGTGCTTTGTTGAACAAATCAGAGAGGTCCCTGTCCTGAGGAATTAACAACTTAATTGGGACATAACACAGCAATAGAGGACATGAATATGTGTCTATATAGTCAAATTGGAATTGCCAGACTGGATCAGATCTGTGGTCCATCCAGTCCAGTATCCTGTCTCTGATGGTGGCCAGCACCAGGTGCTTCAAAGAAGGCTGCAGGAAACTCTGTAGTGGACAGTGGTGGAATAACCTTCCAATGGAAGAAATTTATTTCTAACCCTTGTCTGTTACTGGCTGGTTATCCCCTGAAGCATGAGAGTTTATATCTCCTTTTTAAAAGATCTTATCAAATGTAACTGTGGATGTTCTCACTGTCCAACATAGATGTCTATCCTTTATTGAATTCTACTAAACTCTTCAGTCATATCAAATGTCAGTGAGTTCCACAGGTTAATGTGAGGTGTTTTTTTTTCATTTAGGTTTTTCTTGTTAAAAAGCATTTCCTGTTATCAGTTTTAAATTTGCTGCCTTTCAATCTTTGTCTTTCTCCAGTTTTTGTATGGAAGGAGGGTAGATTGGAGAACTCAGTTTACTTTTCTCTAGACTATTCATTTTCATGTATACCTTGGTCCTGTCCCCTCTTATTTGTCTCCTCTCTAAACTAAACAGTCTTTTCAAGTCTTTCCCCACATATCTTTCCTTGCCTCTAATAATTTTGGTTGCTCTTCCCTGAACCCCTTTTATTTCTGGTACATCGTTTTGTGAAAGGGTGACAAGAACTGAACCAAGTATTCTGGGTGAGGTGGACTTACATTATGGCATTGTACTACTTTTCACTGTTATTTTCTATCCCATCCTTTGTACATCTTCACTTTTGTTTGCCTTTTTTTACCACTGTTGTACAGTAAGTGGAGGTTTTCACTGAGCTTTTATTTCTCACAGCAATGCTGCCTGTGAAAAGAATAGCTAGGTTATTACTACCCTAACCTTTTTGCAGCTAGAAAGTGGGACATCTGGAGGGAATAACTGTGGCCCATTGTGTTTCTGCAACATCTATGTTAACATTTTTTGTGCTGCTAGGGACCTGCTTCCTCCCAAGACATCTTCAACTTCAGAATTTTTAGAAATGGCTATAAAGAAATCCCACTGCTTGTATTTCCATCCATTTTTCAGCCTCGAAAGCTTTTCGTTACATATCACAGAGGTTCTCAAACTAGTTGTGTCTATTGCACATCAGTGGTCCATGGGCTGCTGGTCTTCCAAATGAAGCGTTCTGAGAACCACGTAGAGGAGGACTGGATGAACAGATGGTTCAAGAAGGCACCTTTCTCTTAGAAAGAGGTCCAGAGAATGAACAAATGATAGAACTACCTGTCTCCCATGTAGGTCTAGATTTCCAGCTTTTGCCAGTGGGTGGTGGGAAGGAAAGTGATGCCTTGCTGGAATTAAGGATGTGGACATAGGTGCTGGGACTAGGGGTGCTGCTGCACGCCCTGGCTTGAAGTAGTAATAACAACCCAAATACATGGTTTCCACCTTCAGCACCCACTCTATAAAAATTGTCCCAGCACCTCTGGATGTGGGCAGTGGGGCTCCACACACATCACAAATAATTTCATATTACACATTACAAATTAAATGGGAGAGTTCACTGGGACAGAGGGAGTAGAGGAACGGTTATACAGCTTCCAGATGAATAGCTTTTGAGGGACAAGCACTGGATAGCTGAATTTTGAAGCTGTTCCACTTTGCATAAACAACGACATATTAATTGAAACAGACAGAGTCAGTGGGGATGATTCTGTGGTGATCCTGGTGGTCAGGGCACCCAGCTGGCAGGGGGGATACCTTGGTTCCAATTCCTGCTCCAATTAATATATTTAATATTCATATTCCCTCCTCCTCTGGTTTTGTGAATTTGAAACATTTTTTTGGCTGGAACCATTTAGCAAATTCATGTTGATTTCCTGAACACTGTGTTGACCTGAAACTGCATTTTTTTGTGAATAAACTGTTTGTCCAAAAATTTTTCCCCAGCTCCAGTGATGGTGGCCTTTTGACTTTACTTTTAGGTCACCTCCTCGACGAAATTAATGGGAAATCTGGTTTAAAAAAACCAATGGCTTGATATTGCCCAAAATGTATTCAGCCAAAACACAGCAATTGCAGTTATCATGTGGAACAGGTTTCTGAGCAATGCTGGCTTCTTCATATGAAACTCAGCCATGTTAAGTGTAGCTTATAATTGCTCTGATCTGAAAAGATCTCCTGTGCAAGGTCAAAGAGTGGGAGGAACTCTTTTTTTTTTGCTTCTCATATTTCAAACATGCATCATTCTGCTTAATTCAAAGAAGTAAAAATCTTGCCTTGTGTAGCCCCAAAAGCTACTGTTTTATTTTTAAACGTTAATGCTTTGCACAGCTGGATTAATGATAGTATGTAGCCTTTACCATAGGTGAACAAGCTGAAGGCAGATAGATGTTCCAATGTTCTTGGTTGGGAATTATGCCTTCCCTGCACATACGTCATGCTCATACGGTCTTTTATGGAATCACAGGTTCACACCTTTTTACGCTCCATCACACCTGTTGATACTTACCCTGTGTGTCTCAAAAGAATAGTTGAGCTGCTGAAGAAAGGAAGACAAAAGGATATAGAGGCACTTTTGGCTGTGAAACGAGATTGTATTGCAGTGCATGGCAAGGAAAATGACAGTTAAGGATCCTTCTAGAACAAAAGGTTCTATATAAACAATACCTTCGGTAATTTACTGGATTGCAGTGTACCCATCTATATATTGTTTATTGTGTTTGTGTTTACTTCCCTTACTGGGAGCTACTGTACTGAGAAGGGTTTTGTTGATGCTGAACTGGATCTGCTCATTCTGCGTCAGGTCTGCACAGAGGTTGAGAAAGGGGCTAAAAGGGGGAAATTGTCCCAGTTTCCAAGCAGGAGGTGTGTTCTGAAATTGGGCCACCATCCTATAAGTGGTTTGTGTGAGCAGACCTTTGCACCCACTCAGAGTTACACTGAAGTTAATGGGCTCTCTGCAGAGCCCGTTGGAGAAACAGGGCCTTAAAAGGAAGGACAGAAGTGGATGGAAATAAATGCAGAATTAGGGGTCATAATGTTGTTTAGAGTTGGCAACTGTGCTTTAATGTAACTTTGGGATCTTGCTGCTCAATTTAATAAAATGAAAAGAGAATCCCCATTAAAGAGAAGTGTGTGTGCATATGGAAAAGAAGAAATAGAAATGTATGTACAAGTAGCATCTAGAGTTTTATTTTACTCAGTGGCATGCCTCATTTTAAGGAATTTTTGGCCGCTTTGGCCTCTTTATTTTTTTGATAAATACACCGGGCCAGATAGTCAGCTGGTGTAAATCAGCATAGCTTCACTGAAGTAAATGGAACTACACCTACCCCTGATTTACACCACTTGGAGACTAGGTCTGTCAGGGCTTGACTGAAATATAAAGTACCTTTTATAACTTTTACATTGAGCATTGACACTTGGGAGTTCAGTGTTTTGTTTTATTCCAATTGAAAGCTTGAAGGGTGTGTCAAGGTGTCCTGCAGGGGCTTAAGAGCATAAGTACCAGCCTCAGGGCAGACTGTTAGGAAACAGGACACATACCCCAGATGGGCTGTGAGTTCTGTACTAAGATTTCACCAACCAATTATCAATGTCTAAACTCGTCAGACACTATAACAGCCCCAGGACACAGATGGTCCCCTGGGGTATTCCGATTTGTCTTGCCACCCAAGTAAGCATACCTTTGTGATAAATGGTCCCTTACACCAATGATCACAGCAATATTCAGGTTACTCCCACTCCCAAAGGACTAGTCACTTACCTCAGGCCAGTTGTACTTTAGCTCTCATACCAAAGACGTTTGTAGCCAATTTTATAATAAACTGTCTAAAGATTGATTATATAGGAAAAGGAAACGAGAGTTAATTACAAGGTTAAAGCAGATAAACAAATGAGTTCCAATCTTAACTTTCAAAAAGTAATAGAAGCTTCTTTGATCGGCAAGCTCTATATGCCCTTTAGGGCTAACCCAGGCTAAGCACTGGGGATTTTTTTGCTTATGCTCAGTAATTCTTGCCCCTCAGAGTCCAAGCAGCACAAGGATGCAGTTCCTCCTTGTTAGGGGTTTTTTATCCCTTCCCCCTTCTGCTTCGAATTGAAAATTCAGCTGATGGAAGGAATTCACTTGCATGTCTTCTCATCGTTTGGGGGTAAGGGGAGAACAATCAACAAAGACTTGTTGTTCTCTTTGATGTTCCATAATAGTTTGTCTGGTATTGATGTGCTTTGCTTGTGGGGCAGGACATACTACCTTCTGGTGGAGGCCAGCCCGTCACACTATTTAGTGTCTCTCTCTTGTCTGGTGATTCACACAATTAGAGATTTACAATGCGGATGATCAAATGTGACCTTACAATAGGGGATATAGATGTTATAAGTGAGATTAATGCAGGCAGCAATTTTACAACCATTCAATAAAGTCTAAACGCTAAGAACATTTTTATAACTCTAATACTTATTTTAACAATATTAACACCCAGGTGCACCAGACTGACTCCATCTATGCATTTGGCAGTATTCAAGTGAGGCATGAGGACCTTGGCATGAGCTGGCACCTGGTTTGCCAGCATCACAGGGTATAACTGAAAGTGTATGTGGAGTATGTAGTTGCTATCTCACCTATAGACTTTTTGTGTGTCTTTAAACATTGAGTTATAAAGTATCATACTGAGAGATTTTTGTATATATGCACATTTTAAACCACAGCTATGGTTTTATAAATACTTCTGCATAGACAGTCATTTGGTAACATAGTTTATTTAGTTCTAGAGATTTATAAAGCATACTAGGTAGAGCTCAGAATGCATACACAGCGGTTAAACAAAACAAACATGTATAATTGTTTGTGCCTTTCTAGATGCTGTTGACTTATATCCGCTGGCTAGTATACATCTATATTATGCTGACAATACTACCCACAATATATATTCCAAGCATTTAAGTATACATATTATTAAGCATTAATTTAGCAGTTATATAGTCCAAATTGGCCTGTACCTTGATTATAATCTTGTTTGCTTATGCTAAGTATCCCAAACACTTTGCATTATCTGATGTAAGCTTTGGCTTATGTAGATAGTAAAGCTGTCAGTATCAGGATATATACTTGTTTCCTTGTAGCAATGGAAAGGGAAGTACCTATTTATGCTGGTACAGGTGGGGGAGGTGTCTTCACGCCCCATAGTACCTGCTATGCATGTACCCAGAACAAAGATAAGGGTGCATGGTGACCTGGAATGCCTGGGTTCAGAACAAAAGATAAAGGGATACACCAGGGTGTCAGAAAAAAACAAGATAAAAAGCTGATTAATTGAATCCAGTTTCAGGTGATGTATATCATACCTTTTACTGGTAAACAAGTAGGTATAAAAAGATGGCTTTAGGGATGTAACTTAGGGGAGCACGCCTTCTGCATAAGGTGAATGTAACACTGCTGCTCAGAACTGCTCTTCAGAGACTGGTATCATATAGAACTTTTTTCCTATATCATATTGATAAACCTGACTGACATTGGCTGTTTGGTCTCTTGAGTATATTTCATAAGGCAGTAATTTGAATCCCGGATGAGTCACCACTTATGTGACAGGCCTCATCTTGGCTGACACACCGGGAATTGAACCAGGGACTCAGACTGAAAGTATGAGCTACTACGTCTTGAGCTAAAGCTCTGTAGTTGGGGACTGTAACCACTCATATCCTCTGTAGATCAGCTCAGAGGGAAAACTGTCACATACACTCACCAGAGGGTTACACACGGCTCTCTCCACATGTTTTAATTCTTCCATGTCTCTCCTACAGCGGCCAAGATATAATTAAGTACTACTGTCAAGTGTGGAAGGGTCTTGCAGAAAAAGGGAATTTTGTGGGGTGAATTCCTGTGCCATCAGTTCACTTTCTTGGGGCTCAAAGTGACATTTCCTCCCCTTTCCTCAGGTGCTAATGTGTATCATGTTGCTGACCCTAATCCTCATTATATACATATTTTTCAGGGGAGCAGATGTGTGCGTATCAGTAATAACAGCAGTGCAGTAGCCTAGGCAGAAACACCATTATGATAAGAAATAAACTTCGACCTTTTATCTATACCTGTCATCCTCTTAATTAAATTGAAGCTTGTTAGAGGTATTGATTTTTTTTAAAACCTTTTATTTTGAAACGAGCGTAGAAGGAATTATGGGTATAATGACTGTGGCTAAGCAGATGGCAGAGCTTCAGAGAAACAAATTCCTGATGGGTAAAATTTGTCCTAAGAATTTACAAAGCAGCCAGTAGTCATGTAACATCTGTTTGTTTATATATATGTATATATAATTTCACATAATTATGAATGCTGGATAAATGGTATGCTGGAGATTAAATATTGTAAATCTCTGCCAGTGTCTTTCGTCTTAGACTATATCTAAACCACAATAAGAAAAATAATCTGAGATTAAGCTGTTTGTTGATTTAAGAGGTTTCATCAGAAAAAAGCTTCTGACTCTGAACAAAACTCTCTTCTTAGATCCACTGGCCAGATTTTGACTATTCTCCCTCCAAGCACCGCTGTGAGTAAAAGTGGAGGGTATTTTTCCCCCTTGCCTACCAGGCCAATTCTTTTGATCAGATTAGCTCAGTACACATCTTGGTCTTTATCTTCAAGGTGGTCAATGGCCTGAGCCCAGCATAGCTAAAAGATCCCCTAAAGCTCCAGGATGAAGACTGTGCTTGACAGCTCCATTCCTCAGGTACACTGGAACTTTCTACCATAAGGGTAAATATCATCTGTGGTGGGACAGCTTTCTCGGAGGGCAGCTGGAGACTGTGAAATGAACTGCATGAGAACCAAGGACCATTCCCAACCTCACCAGCTTCCACTCCAAGTGCAAGGTGCACTTCAACCTGCCTTCTCTAACATAAGCACAGACCAACATGTACATTTCAAAATAAACCCTACCAAAACAAAACACCACAATTCACAAACAATTTCCCTCCCCACCACTCCCAGGGTGGGAATGATGCAGATGAGAGACGATGAGTGACATGTGACAGTTGCCTAATACACCACTGGAAGGCACTCAAATATTATGGTTGTGAGGTGGGTATAAAAACCTATATGGAATAGAATTGAAACTGGCGAGCTTTTGGCCTTAGGGAATGCTTATCCAGTCTCAACATAAAATTAGTACTCCTGGTAGAAAAATGGGAGCATGTTTTCCAAAAAAACCCTTTTCTTTTTTGTCAAAATGTCACCATTTTTGAATCAGCTGTGTTGCGGAATGAATTTTCCATGAAAACTTGCATAAAAATATTATTTTCACAGAAAAATTTCAACTAGTTCTAATAATTAGCTATCAGCTGTAATGGTGCTGAAAATAAGTACAATATTTCATTACCATATTTTGATGAAATTATGGTTAATTTGTATCACATTAGTTCCCAGAGGGTCCACCAAAGGTTGCGCTAGATGTTGTACAAACAAACAATGAAAGAAAGAGCTTACAGTCTAAATAGACAAGATAGACAAAGTACAGGAGAAAGGGAAGTGGTGGTGTTATTTCTATTGTCAGATATGGAGCTAAGGCACTGAGAGATTGTGTTTGATCCAAAGTCACAGAGGAAGTCTGTGGCAGAGCCAGGAATTGAAACCGGATCACCTGAATCCCAGTCCAGTGCCTCATCCCCAGGCCAGCAAATTAAAAATATATTAAATAAATCCTAATGGCTAGAGAGTTTTGCACAAAATAGAAAATGTGCAGTTTCTGAATTACAGTTAGACCTGCTAATAAAATATTATCTTTCCCCTCTAATGTTAGCAGTTTCCAATGTATGCATCCACTGAGGGATAGTACAACTGGAAACAAAGAGTCTAAGGAACTGACTGGCCATAGGGCTGGGAGCCAGTGTTCTAGATTCTGCTGGTGACTTAAGATGTTGCTGGCATTTGGGTATATTTCTTTGATCTTGCCTTCTTTAACAGAAATGCATCACAACATACATCATATATAAAACCCCCTATCAGAACAAGACATTCCACTGCACACACTCCTCCCCTGAGAGAGGATGAGAGAATGGACAACATGTGACAGATGTGTTTTAAGCACCATTGGAAGGTACTATGGTGATGAGCACAGTATCAGAACCTACATAGAATATAATACAAGATCTATCTGTTTCTCCCCACTCTGTAAAGTGCGGTTAATAATACTTCCCTACCTAGTGAATGGAAGTGTGGTGAGGATTACTTAGTGGCTGTCTGTACTTTGCCTTTGGAAAGGCAAACTATTATGTTTATAATTTTCTTCCCCCCAAGAAAATAACAGTAGAGGGTATGGGACTTCTAAAGCAACCTGAAGAGTTTTCCGTGCTCATTTATTTCATTCGCTTTTAGATTAAAGGCCTTCTTGGCAAAAGAGACTTGTCTCTAGACTTCAATCCTGCTGGAAATATAGCAGAATCCCAGCCTGACCACATCCAGGGTGAGATGTAGGATGTGTCTCTTCTTCCAGCCTTTCAAATAATGGTAGCCACTGGTTCCTGCAGACATTTAATCTGCTGGGTGCTATTCATCATCTTGGACCCCTTCAAGGAGACTGCTCAGCTGCTGTAGAAGGTCATAAAGTATTGGGTTCTAATGCTTGTGATGCAATTTTTCTTCTTTAACTGGTGTAAAATTTCATCTAGATCCTCTGACGATGGGCACCTAGATCCTCTGGTGATATTAATCATAGTTTGCATTACAGTATCCAGTGTGTGCTTCCTGATCACAGCTATTCATAGAAGTGCTGGAATCGGGGAGCAAGAAACACATTTTAAATGTTGAGCTTTGGAGTAACCAAAGGAGAGTGTAGATGCCTCAAAGCAGGCAGGGCACTGAGTACCATCTGTGGAAACAGATTTTTTCATAGTCTTTACCTACTGCAATAAGTTTTCCTCTCAGTGCACCAGTATGTGTCGGTTTTGCCTGTTTAGTCTCCTCTGTCATTAGACTTTGCTGCTAAGGCACCTATTTAGAAAAGCCCATGTTAACGATCCATTCATTAAAGACCCACGTCTTCAACTGAAGTGGATGAGAACTGGAGGTGCTCAGTACTTCTGAAAATCCGAGACCATTATATTAATTAAGGTCCGATGTAATACAGCATCAAGTGCTGCAGTTGCCCGCACAAAAACTGAAGAAGTCTTAAACGCTCATGAGTTAAAACACAAATGCATTAACATCTTGTGGCCTTTGTTTTAGAATGTAACAACTTCCTGATTGTGTTACCTTTCAGTCATTTCAGCTTCTAACAAAACCTAAATGCTGCTTTATGTGATCATTGATCTAATCAAGATGTAAATGAGACCCTTACAAATATATAACACATGAAAAAAACTAAAATATACATATAAATTACAGAACTTAATAGTTCAGGTTATCATGATTTTTTAAGATCAGTTGTAAATTTTATATTGCAACATATTTCAGAGTTTTCTTATCTTAGCATTTCAAGTATTTTTAGTTAAGCAATAGATTTATAATTTATTGCACAAGTAAGGCAATCCCCTTAGGTTAAATACATTTCCCAATACATTTTTCTTTTCTAACATTCATTTAGCCAAGCAAATTTTATATAGGTAATTAAACTCTAAATATTATTCCACCCAAATTATTCAAGTTAGAATGAAAACCAACCAACCAACTAATGCAAAATTGTACTTACAGAGCAGGAATGAGATGAGATGGGAATATATTGGTAGTTTGTTAAACAAATTAGGTCTGGGTTTAAAAGTGTGGAAGCCAACTCAGTAAATTATTCTGAAAAAAAAAAAAAGAAATCTTGTCTTTTTTTTCTCTCAACGCCATAGGTCCAGATTCTGAAAACCTTTATGGAGCAGAATTCCTGCTGGTTTTTGTGAGAATTTTGCTGCCTCGAAGACCGCAGAAAATAATCCATACTATTTTCTATCATTTGTGCCTTATTTTGGAGTCTCTGTTTGTTTGTAGTGTTGACACCAACCAACAATAGCTTATAGCAACAAAAAAAAAAGGGGGGGGGGGTGGGAAAATTACAGCACTGGGAACTGACTTCTACAAGATACAGTTACAATGATTGACTCAAATGGCAGAAGGGATTTGCTTTTCAATGTAGACTGTTGCAATTGTTTCTCGATTCATCTCTCTGTAATAGTTAGAGATGGACTCAAGACACAATGTTTGGATCTAGGACTAGATTTCCAGTACTCCAGAGTTGTCAGTTCTGGGTGTTTGGAAGTAGGAGGGCCTTTATGAATATACACCAATTGCAAAATTCACATCTAGGTTCAGATGTTGAATTTTCCAAACTGTGCGCATGTTGACATCTAGGGTTTTGAATTACGCCCACTAATAGGGTATAAAAGATGGTGGGTTGACAGTTCTAAGTCACAAATCTTTTAGTAGTTAAAGTCTTTTTTCAGCTTCCTCTCATCGCCCTCAAAACACACACACAGGCTGAGAGTGTTGTTAAAAGGTAAAAGTGTGTTAAAAATTACTGAAGTAGGTGATAATGAATAACACACAGTAAGGAAATAATAGCGCTAAAATAACTGTGGACACTTTAACCTAACAATGTATAATAGTGCTATGCAGTTTATATGACACTTCTCCTCATCAAGAGAGTGAAAGGCATATGTTATCCATTTTCTATAAATTTCACTATTTAGCTTCTCTGCTCAAGGATCTCTCCAGATCCTTAGCCACTTTCTCTCCTTCCCTCTTCATCCGTGCTCTCTGTGTTAATGCTGACAACTGAGCCTCCTTATGATAAGGAGAGCGAAGAACATGTAACATTGTTTGAGCTCATTTCATGACATGCCAGTGCAGGTTTAAACACCAATTACCACGTTTCACATGACAAATCTGAAAGAAAAAAAGAGATCATTTAATAAATTTATTATGAAGGCAAATGACTCCTACATAAATCAAAGTGCCTTGTTAAGGAATATGCTCAGTCAGCTAAATACAGAGGTGACAGAGGTTAACTGCACAGTCGTGCCACTAACTCTTGTGTCATTTCTTATGAGATGTTGCTCTGGGTCATTATGATGATGATATCTAATATTTCAAGCCTAAAAATCTTGTGATGGGGATGATGTTTGTTCATGTCACCTCTGGATAGGTAAAAAATGGGTTAAATGCTAGAGGAGTGTGAATATTTAAACCATCGTTTTGACAGTGTGGTTGAAGCATAGACTTATAGAGTCATAGAATATTAGGGTTGGAAGAGACCTCAGGAGGTCATCTAGTCCAATCCCCTGCTCAAAGCAGGACCAACACTAACTAAATCATCCCAGCCAGGGCTTTCTCAAGCCAGGCCTTAAAAACCTCTAAGGATGGAGATTACACCACCTCCCTAGGTAACCCATTCCAGTGCTTCACCACCCTCCTAGTGAAATAGTGTTTCCTAATGTGCAACCTAGACCTCCCCCACTAGAACTAGAGACCATTGCTTCTTGTTCTATCATCTGCCACCACTGAGAACAGCCTAGCTCCATCCTCTTTGGACCCCTCCTTCAGGTAGTTGAAGGCTGCTATCAAATTCCCACACACACTCTCTCTCCTCTTTTGCAGACTAAATAACTCCAGTTCCCTCAGCCTCTCCTTGTAAGTCATGTGCCCCAGCTCCCTAATCATTTTCACTGCGCTCTGCTGGACTCTCTCCAATTTGTCCACATCCCTTCTGTAGTGGGGGAACCAAAACTGGATGCAGTACTCCAGGAGTGGCCTCACCAGTGCTGATTAGAGGGGAATATATTTCACTCTCTTTCTCTATGTTCATGCCATGCTGTTCACATTTATTCCCACAGTATATTGTCTTCTCATCATCAATAAGGTCCTCCCCCCATCCTTCCTTTAGTTGAACAGTTGTCTAGCATCCTTCCTGTGTTTCTCCGGTCTTACTCCAATCCTGCACAACCTAAATTACATGAGTTGCCACTTCCTGGGGGGCTACTCAGTGAGTTAGTTTACAGGATCAGTCTCTTTGACCCTGATCCTTCCAGGAACACCAGGCAGACAGATCTTTGTATTTGTGGGGAGTCCCATTGATTTTGTGGGTCTTTCTATATGGAGATCTTTACAAGATCACAGCTTCAGGTTGTAAACTCATCCGGCAAGAAACATGTCTTAATTTGATCTCAGGAAAAACTTCCTAACTGTAAGAACAGTAGGACAATGGGACAAATGCCTAGGGAGGTTGTGGAAGCTCCTTCACTGGAGGTTTTCAAAAGGAGGCTGGATAGTTATCTGTCTTGAATGGCTTAGACACAACAAATCCTGTATCTTGGCAGAGGGCTGGATTAGCTGAACTTTGAGGTCCCTGGGAACCCCATGATTCTATTAACTCAGTCCTGTTTGCATCATTCATGGAAGTAATTTCATTGAGGCTGATGGGGCTGCTCACAAGAGTGAGGTGTGCAGGATTTGGGCCTAAGTTTGTAATGTGATTGTCAAGGTTCCGTCCCCACTCTGAACTCTAGGGTACAGATGTGGGGATCTGCATGAAAAACCCCCTAAGCTTATTTTTAGCCGCTTAGGTTAAAACTTCTCCAAGGTACAAACTATTTTAACTTTTGTCCCTGGACCTTATTGCTGCCACCACCAAGCGTCTAACAAAAATAACAGGAAAAGAGCCCACTTGGAGACGTCTTCCCCCCAAAATATCCCCCCAAGCCCTACACCCCCTTTCCTGGGGAAGGCTTGATAAAAATCCTCACCAATTTGCATAGGTGAACACAGACCCAAACCCTTGGATCTTAGAACAATGAAAAAGCAATCAGGTTCTTAAAAGAAAAATTTTAATTAAAGAAAAAATAAAAGAATCACCTCTGTAAAATCAGGATGGTAAATACCTTTCAGGGTAATCAGATTCAAAACACAGAGAATCCTTCTAGGCAAAACCTTAAGTTACAAAAAGACACAAAAACAAGAATATACATTCCATTCAGCACAACTTATTTTATCTGCCATTTAAACAAAACAGAATCTAACGCATATCTAACTAGATTGCTTATTAACTCTTTACAGGAGTTCTGACCTGCATTCCTGCTCTGGTCCTGGCAAAAGCAACACACAGACAGAGAGAACCCTTTGTTTCCCCCCCTCCAGCTTTGCAAGTATCTTGTCTCCTCGTTGGTCATTTTGGTCAGGTGCCAGCGAGGTTATCCTAGCTTCTTAACCCTTTACAGGTGAAAGGGTTTCTTCCTCTGGCCAGGAGGGATTTAAAGGTGTTTACCCTTCCCTTTATATTTATGACAGTGATGCATAAATTTACAGTGTCATCTAAATGATTGTAATAGTTATAAATGCAATGTATGAAATTGCTAATGGGGCATTCCTCAGGGCCTATGGAGCCAAAATCTGTCCCACATTACCTGTTTTTTTTTCTTATATTTTGTTTGCAAAGTGCATGTAGTTCTTATACATGTATTTATCAAAATAATTGCTTTTCAAGAAGCAAATACATACAACTTGCCAGTGGACAAAGGTGCATTTACTTGCTCCAGAATTTAGTATAAGTATATATAAAGTGCTCATCACCTTGATAACTAACGGTGCTTAACATATGTTGGAATAATAATTTGCACAAATGGGGGCAGATGCTTTGTGAACCACTGACTGAAGCAAAATGTTCAGCTTTCTCGAGAGGATCAAAGATAGCAGATAGCTACCAGTAGAGTCAATGCTAAGGGATTCCTGTGTCTACCATTAGTAGAAGCTTTAGAGATGCAGGCAGTGTGTCCTGATGGATAAGTGGCTGGATTTAGGAGCCAGAAGAAATGTTTAATTCCTGGCTCTTATACAGAATTCCTGTGTGACTTTAGGCAAATGACTTAATCTACCCTGTGCCTCATCTGTAAAATGGGGATAATACTCCTCTAGTTAACAGGTATTGTGAAGAGAAAATCTGTTAAGGATCTGGAGTTGTTCAGATGAAGGTGTGGCAGGGTGTGGCAGTCCGGAGGCCCCCTGCTGGAGGTCTCGTGGCCCTGCATCACCCTGCCCCAGAATAGAGCAGAGGGAAGTCCTCTAGGCAGTCTAGAGTGGCTGCAAAAGAGCAGCCAATTAGAGGGGCTGCTGGAGCAGCCAATAAAGGGCCAGAAGGGCCAGATAAAAGACAAGCAGCGGAGCAGCATTCAGATGCCATGTGGAGCTTGATGAGGGAGTACTGGATGCACAGCAGCAGGACCACGGACAGCTCACTGCAGAGAGCTCAGAAGACAGAGCCAAGCCCAGAGAAGGCTGCCAAAGACCAGTTGCCTGGCTGGCTGGATACATCCTTTACGTCTTTGAATTCTGTGTCTTATGATGATCTGTACATGTCTAAAACTGGGTTTGTCTTAATTTAGTTATACCTATGGTGCAAACAATACAGTTGCAATAGGAAAATGCAAACAGCAGCCTACCATATGTTGTTGCTAATGATTTAGATGAGTGGGTGTGTCCTTTGCTCTCCCAGAGTATTCCTAGGGCCAGGTGCCTGTGGCACTGCAGCTGCTGTGCTTTAATTCCCCTCTTCATTTTCCTCGCGGCTGCTGATGTCTGCAGCCAGAAGCTTTAGGCTGCTGTTGCTGTGATACAGTTTTGGAAATCTAGTATTTCTGTGTAGATGAAATTACTGTCACCTGTTGTACTCTGAATTATGGCAGTCTTGTGTAAGTATCCGTGTCAAGTGACACTGAACAACCTTTCTCTGGCGTTTCAGGCTATTTTGGCTCTTGCATAGAAAGGCTTTTGCTTAGTTGCTAAATAGTTACAGTATATTGATGGTTTTGATCCTCTACATTGCAGGCCAGAAAAGTACCTAAAATCAGCATTGATGCTAGAATCATGTAATCACACTGTTAGGTCTTTTTTTTTTTTAACTGAATTCTTTATGAATTCACAGTATGGCTCAATCCTTTAATACTTTATCATTGCATACAGTAAAATTACGACCTGCTTTATTTCATGCACAGTAGTCTAAGAGAGACATGAGTATTTATGGTGACCATAGAAATCCACTTATTCCTAAACATGATATGTGGAATGTTTATGGCTTTACTCAAAATACTGGCATTCAGAATACCCGTGCCTGATTTGTTTATTGTCCATATTGGGTGAAATTCAGTTCAGAGAGCCTGACCAAGGTCAGTGACTCACTCAAGTCCCCGCTAAGACCTATTTTCCAAGAAATATGTGGTGCTTAAATGAATGCAAGGCTTTGTGTGGGGCCCACAGTGAAACTCCCATTGACTCAATGGAAATAGGGTATCACCCATTGTGAGTTACTGACTTTTGTGATTAAAATTAGCAGACAAACATAATAATATACGTTATCCCTTTGAAAAGTATCGTTTAATTTTATTTCTAATACTTGGTGATATAGTAGTAAATATCCTGTGGCATATGCTCTAACAGTAATGAAGTCTCGGGAAAGTGAGACCTCTCTACGAACCTTGTCTATTAGGTTTTTGCTAAGAATGGCGGAGAGACAGTTTCATTTTCTATACGAATGCCATGGTGTGTATACTAGCAAAGTAGCAAGGCTCTATTATATTATTGTGGTAAAATAAATTTGAAGGTTTGTATTAAATTGACAAAGCCAGAAAATTACCATTCAATTCTGAAGGGTTCACTGACACCTCATGGAAAATAGTCTATTTAGAGATAATTCTGCTGATATATATTTTCTCTACTGTATTTCTCTTTTCAGGAAAACAAGTTCTTCCTTACTTAAGAGTTCATTTTCTCCTGCTGCTTCTCCTTTCATTCAAGGCATCATAATCCTCCATTTGTGACATCACAATAACTTGCTACAGAGATAATTATGATTTCACAAACTGAAGATTATGACCTTCAAACAGGCAAGGCATAGCTGGAGAGGACAAATTCCTAAGCAACAATCATATTTTTGGTGAAGATGTCCTTCACAGTTTAAAAAAAGAGAGAGAGGGCAGGAGGGAAACATCCACAAAATATTATCAACAGAATGATTTCTGAACAGATAGTTTTTCAGACTTTTCCATCTAGTATCAGTGGATCTGTCTCATTTAGCGTCCATGAATAATGGGTGTATTTTGTTTAACATTCCATGTGTGCTGTGCTGGTTAGGAAAAAATGCAGCCAAAAAACTTACTTTTAGATTTCCTGACTCTATTGCACCATAATATTTTAAATAAGTTAATATTTAGGTCCATTTTTCTTAAGAGAAGCAAGAACTTTCTTGTGGAAATGTTAGAGAGCTGACCCAATAAGCTGTAATGGTCTGGAAAAAACTATTGCTTTCTACTGTCTCAATAAATACACTTAAAAACATACAGGATGAAATCCTGGCTCCATTGAAATCAATTGGATTCAAGTCATTGACTTTAGTGGGTCCAGAATTCAAACCACAATGTCAAAGTCAGTGTTAAGAACAAAGGTGAATTTGCCTCAATATATAGCCAAGTTTCTTGTGTAAAGTGTAGTTATTGCATTTTAGTAGCTAAGTGTCAAGGTAAATATCTCCAGTACAGCAAAGTAGAGCCGAGGTCTCAACTGTTTCCATAATGTGGAACGCATTTTAGCAGCGACAATATCTTGTGGGCCTTCTTCCTCTCTCCTTTGCAATCCTGTGAGTTGACTACTCAATGTGAGTTGAACATAGAATGGATTATCACTTATTAAAGCCTTGTTTGAAATGTTGAATTCTACAAGCACATGGGAAAGTGTTTGAAGGGAAGTAGCGTTCTCTTTAACATTCATTGCACTTAGAAACAGCAGAATTGTGTAGTTTTATTTTTTTTAACTTGGTGGCTGGGGGAGGAAGGAAGAAAGAAAGAAAACAACAAAAATATTGTTTCCAGGCTGAGTTCTCTTCAGGAACTCACTTTCATAGATGAGTTATGAAGCCCTCGAAGGACAAGGTTTACTGTAAAAAAAAGTTGGCATACTCTTAAACTAGTGGGTTCTACAATGAATGGTACTGTGGTGGTAGATTGTAAATTCTTTGGGGGGCAGACATTATCTTTTTGTTGTGTTTGTAGGGTGCCTAGAGCAATGGGGCCTTGATCTCTAATTGGGGCCCTTTGCTGCTGCTGCAATACAAATAATAGTTGTAAAACAATACTAAACATAGCAATGGACAAAGGGTAGTGAGGTGCATACCAAAGCTCTAATCTGTTCCACACAGTCTAGATTCCCCAGGCCTCTGCAGAGCCCCCTTCTCTTCCCTGTGACTCTGTGCAGGCATATGGGTCAGATTGCAGGAGGCGGATCTATGACAATACCATGGTTATTGAATGTTCGTGTAGTTGATTTGATTGCAAGGTGCTAACTTTCATTTTATTGGCTGATGTCAGAAAACAGCATGTTTTGCATGTTCGGAAATCCTACCATCCTTTTGCATTTCAGAAACGTCCTCTCCATGAGCTGATCTGCTATTGACTAATTAAACATGACCAGAGCTCCACTTAAATCAGTTCTAGTTTTTGTACACTCAATATTATTTTTTTATAAAGTCTAAAATTAACTGGAGTGTGGTTATTACAGATTGTTCCAATGTCTGTAGTGCAGAAATGTACCAATTGTTGCAGTCAGCATACATCTGCATTTGGCAGATGGTTTAAATGGCAAGGAAGGAACATTTCCATTTTAAATGACGTGAACAAGGGAATTTTCCCATTCTCTGCTGTTTCCTTTGAATTGAAGGGGCAGCTGGTGGACAACACTTTTCATAATGAAGAGACTCTTGAGTGCCTGCAATGGATGACTGACAAGTAGATAGCTTTATGTGCATGTCTCGACTATGTACGTTATGTATCTTCCCAGGGTGGTTCCCTTAATGCTCAATACATAATATCCATAGGATGTCTGGTTAAATTAAAACTGGGAATGGGAATCTGCTAGCCTGCTTTGTACCAGGGAGGACAAAAGGTTTCTTGACATCAAGAAGGGCTGCGTCAAAATTCTCCCATAGACCAAGTCTCCAACTGCCCTGCTCCTGGGAATAATGGTACTTTCTCTCTTCTCTAGATGGCTTTGAGATCTATGGATGAAAAGTGCTACACAAGTGTGGAATTTTAGGAATATTGGAGATTAGTCACAGACAATGAATGTTGAGATTGTAATATTTGAACACTGTGTTTGAGCATTTCAGATGCAAACTCTTGTCATGAGGCCCATATGAGGCTATGGAGTGAAATCTGATTCTAAAAGTTTAGTTTGAGATTATTGCGATTTTTGGGGACACCTGCATTAGCGTTCAAACACTTCCCTTTCTGAACGTGTCTGTTATCAGTATTAGTGCTGCTTGTCCTAGTAAAGGGAGAGTCCAGATATTCCTCTGATTAATCAATAGACTCATTTAAAAATTTTAAATTTAAAACAATTTTCAATTTCCTTTGATTAATTAAAGCTTTCAGTACCACCAAGTTGACTCCTTGAACTTGTGCTTTTGTTAAACTTGGATCACTGAAGCTGAACTTCAGAGATAGCAGAATAAATGAATGTAGACTAATGCATGTAGGAGTTCAGTTTTCATTTTCCCTTGTTGAAGCCTACCTTTTAACGACGACATCTTCCAACTGACAGCTTATTAATACTAATTACATTACATATATGCAACATAACTAATGCACTGGTACTTGCAATTATCTTCCCTTGGCTGCTTTCCTCCCTCCCCTCTCCCACCTTTCTGTGTAATTCTGCTGTTACCTTGGTCCACCACTCAGGCTGCATGGAAAACAGCAGAAGCCTTTCATCCCATGCATATAACATGCTAGAAAAATGCCACAAACCTATCTCCAAAACTGCTAAATCAAGTAGGGCTTGAGTCACCCGACAACTGGCATCTAATGAAGGTATTCATGTGGCCCCTCACAAATATTAATATATGTATTCTCACAGTACATCTAGAGGAGACCTTTCCATTATCCCCATTTTCCAGAGGGGAAACTGAGGCTCTGAGAGGCTAAATGACATGCCCAAGGTGACACAAGAAATCTGTGGTGGAGATAAACATGCATCCAGATCTGCCAAGCGCTAGGCTAGTGCCCTAACCACAGGACCATCCTTCCACTGGTGCACTGCTGCCCTCTCCGGGAGTTCCTGAAGGAGGACATCTCTGAGTTGCACGTGGAACGACAGAGTGGAAGCTTACCTGGAGATATGCTGAATCACTGTCTCTTCTAGATGCCCTCAACCAAGCCTGTGCTGCTCACTGGTAAATTCTAAAATTCAGGACTAGTAAACATTTAGGTTTTTTGTGAATTTGCTTAGTTGGGGATGTAACAGCCCCGCCCGCACCTGGCCTGCCCCAACTTTGCCCTTTATGCTGGTCTATTTGTGTTGGTTGTGGAGGACTCCCTGTGTGGCTGCTCCAGACATGATTCACAGAACGTTTCCACAGGAGGTCACTGATGTGGAAGGCCTTGTAGGTTGGGATAGATTTCATCCGATTTCCATTATATGGTGCTCTCAGCATGTTGTTCTTGCATGGTGAGCTACACAGTTGCTCCTGAGTGGAGTGCAAACCCAGTACTGTTGCAGCGCAACTTGGAAACCCATACAGTTTCAATGGGTTTAAAATACTGCAAAATTAATCCACTCTTGCCTAATTGTGGCCTAAACAAAATGTCTGTGTAGTGTGCTGTTTCTAGGAAGATCTGCTAATATCAGCCACTTTCCTAAGATCTGTGTTTGGACCAAAATCCCTTGAGTTGTCTTAATTTTAGTTTTGTCATTTGTTGTTTTGGTTTTTTTTATATCTCATGAGCTGTCAATTACTCATGCAAATTAGGGCAGAAGAGACACTTAAAGGTTATTTACACTGCCTCAAAACATTATGAAATAAATCATTCCAGCTATTACAACTTCCTCCACTTGTCTGTCAATCAGTGTTCTAACTTTTTACATTCTATTGCTAGAATAGGTTTATGTAAGAAAACAAATACATTTTGATTTTATGTATGGCTTCCTGATTAGTAAAATATCTGTAACAGAGAGCTGATGTGGAAATAGGGAAGGTTTTGATTAGGCTTTTCTGATATGTAAATGCTTGTGAACAAATAGGAATTTACAAAATAAGTGCACCAAAAATGGGCAGTAGCATATTGCGGTGATTAGGAAAAGTCTGAGATTAATGTTTGTATGAATGATATGTATTTGAAAGAACTGAAAATAAATACCGGCTTTCAGATGAGCTAATCTATTCAGAAAGTTGGTTAAGAGGCATGCTGATGATTCTCTAAGAGTTTACACAGAGCTGTAGTAAAATAACATGACTTGAAAGTAATCTCGGGTAGTTGATTTGTCGCCGATTCTATGATTTCAGTGGACCTCTCTGACATCTTTGGCTTCAGCCCACTGCAGCCCCTGCCAAGGAGTAAGTGGAGGGGCCAGGCCAGCGGTCAGTGTCCACCACAGGAGCAGTGACCCGGGGGTTGGAGCAGTCCTCAGAACTGGATCAGTGGCCCAGAGCTGCCGGAGCAGGGGCCGGGTCAGCCCCTGGGGCTAGAGCAGCAGTCACCAGGGCCAGAGCAGGACCAGCCCCCACACCAGAGCAGCAGCCAGGCAGAGTCAACACTGCAGGAGGAGCAGCAGGGCTGGAGCAGTGGTCGGCAGTGGGCCCCCAGCAGTGCTCGAACTGTTAGTCCTGCGCCAAGGGTATTTTTAGTAAAAGTCAAGGACAGGTTACAGTCATCAGTGAATTTTTTGTTTATTGCCCATGATCTTTGTCCAAGACTTTTATAAAAACCTGTGAGAAAATCTTAACCCTATTGATATCCCATAGCTCAGTCTTTATGAGATCACATAGAAAATTAAGTTGTCAACTAATAGTAAACCAGATTAGATTGCAGTGTGGTAACAAATTTGTGAGAATGGTAACCTTCTATTCCCTACTGGATGAAATAAGAATGGCACAACTTTGGCACATAGGCTCCATGCTGTTAACATCAAATGGAGAGTTAGTCCATTTATAGAGGCTTGGTTTGGGGGAATAAAGGAATTGGTGTCCTACCCCTCCTGTCTCTGTGAAATTCGGAGTGGTCCTTGTGTGCAGTGGTATTAATGTGAAGATCTAGATCACTGCAGATTAGTTATTTATTTTACAATATTTTACCACAGAGTAGCTTGCTATTTGTTACCTGGAGGCCACTGAAAATGAGAACCAGGTGACAGCTGAGGAAATGCTGGGATGATTTAGTGCTGGTGATAGAAAGTCTGCTTGAAGGAGGTTACATTGGCCTTAAGCCTCCATCTGCCTCTGCTGTGTGGGGGAGCCTGGAAATAGCTAGAAGAGGCTGGAAAGTGGTAAGGGCTAGCTTGGCAGAGGATGAAACCATGGTGCACAGAGGATGTGCTGATTCCCTGCATGTCCCAGGCAGCTTCTGTCAGCAGGGATCTTCCAGAGCCCTTGACAGAAGTTAAACGGGGATAAAAGTGGAGGCAATCACAACACATTGTCCTCCTTGGAGTGGCCAGGCAATTTGCAGTCCTAGGCGTGAACCAAGTCCTCGCTCCTTAGGCAATTTGCAGTATCTGATGATGATGATTTAACCTACAGTATAGGGTTCCTTAGTAATGACCCAATTCTTCTCTCTATATTAGGCAAAACTCCCACCATGCTCAATGGGAGTTTTGCCTCGATGAAGAGTGCAGGATCAATCCTCAATATCGGTACTTGTTGTTATATGATCTGGTATATAAACTAGAAATGGGCCAAGGTCATGGTTTTCAGAGCCACGATAAGCTTAGAGTAGGCTTCAGAGTTTGCGTTAAACACTGAATCATAGCTAGGGATCAGTGCTAGAATCTTATTATCTGTTATTCCAGATTTCAAGTCCCGATAGCAGATCTTAAGTGAACTTTGTTCTTGTGCGATGGCCACCATCTTAGGTAAATCTTTTAAGTTTGGATCTGGGTCCAAATCAAAACCATAGCAGTGGGTTTCGAAATAGGAAATTGAATCTAATCCTCACAAAAATTTGAGAGGCTTGCCCATAAGATTCAGGTTCTGGTCCTGGTCCATCCATAGTGCTCATATGAAGCTCTGCATTCAGGTGTGCTGTGGTTTCTGTTTAGTGTGACCAAGTCAGGTGAGCTCCTTTTAATACAGGGTGTAACTTTCCGTAACAAATTGAGTTACTTTTTGCAATATGTTGGTGAGTCTGTAGCATTTATTTTTAAAAGGGATCTTGAAAATGCACGAGACCATTTTCATGCCAAGCAGTGATAATATTATCTGTCATATAAAAATACCATAGGTGACTTTGAAGATACAAACTAAGGATTACATTTACTTACACTTTAGATCGGTTTCTAAATTTTAGTCAAATATCACTAGCTATCAAATATTGCAGGGTTTTCCTAAGTTACTGATGCTTAACTTTTCTGTATATAAACTGGCTATAATTTCATTTGTGTCTAGACTTATTTTGCAGGATTTTTTGTAACACAAGTTTTTAGCAAGGTACGTATAATTTTAACAGTAATGTTCAGCAGCTTATATATTATATAGGATACAATTTTCATTACTATAAGGACTTTTTAATTTAAAGATTCCATAATTTTTTTCAAACACTAAGCCTACATCTCTGAGGTAGATAAGTATTATTATATCCATTTTACTTACGGGGAAACTGAGGCAGCAGAGCTCATGTGGCTTGTTAAAGATCTCAGAGTGATTCAGTGGCAAAACTGGAAACAGAATATAGAATACAGCTTGGCGAATACTTTTGGTTTCATAGAAGTTCCGAAGAACTGAAAAAAAAATGGTTGGTTTTGGTCAAAACAAATATGAATTTTTTTTTCAAATTGTTGTTGAATTGTAAAAGTCCATTTCAAGTCTGTTCCAGAGTGGGGATTTGAACCTGGGTCTCCTATATCCCAGATGAGTGCCCTAACCACTAGGTTAAAGATTATAGGGCAAGAAGGAAAACCACCCCGACCCCCACCACATTTTGCAAATAGTGTTGGGTTGACTGAAACTGCATTATCTGTTGAATATTCTGTGTCTTAAAAAGTTCACCCAGCTCTAACTTAGAGTATGTTTACACTATGAAATTAGGTCGATTTTATAGAAGTCGATTTTTAGAAACCGAGTTTATACAGTCATTTGCGTATGTCCACACTAAGCGCATTAAGTCAGTGGAGTGCATCCTCACTACCGTGGCTAGCATTGACTTATGGAGCGGTGCATTGTGGGTAGCTATCCCACGGTTCCCACAGTCTCCGCCGTCCATTGGAATTCTGGATTAAGCTCCCAATGCCTGATGGGGCAAAAACATTGCCATGGGTGGTTTTGGGTACATGTCGTCAGTCGCCCCTCCCTCCGTGAAAGCAATGGCAGACCATCGTTTTGCGCCTTTTTTCCATGCAGATGCCATACCATGGCAAGCATGGAGCCCGCTCAGCTCAGCTCACCATCACCGGTGCTGTTGTGTCCTGGGTGCTGCTGTCAGCAGACGGTGCAGTATGACTGCTAACCGTCATCATCCCCTGCTTCTGCTGCAACTCTGCTTTCCTGGTCTTGTAAATGAGCTCAGTGTCTCAGTAGCAAACTTCTCCATGTTGTTGTCGTCCACCGCTTCCGCTGCAACTCTGGTCTCCTGCAGATGCCATACCACGGCAAGCATGGAGCCCGCTCAGCTCACTGCTGCTGTTGTGAGCATTGTAAACACCTCGCGCATTATCCTGGAGTATGTGCAGAACCAGGCTAAGACACCAGCACGAGGACAATTTTGACAAGGACATTGACACAGACATTCCTGAAAGCATGGGCTATGGCAATTGGGACATCATAGTGGCAGTGGGGCTGGTTGATACAGTGGAATGCCGATTCTGGGCCCGGCAAACAAGCACAGACTGGTGGGACCGCATAGTGTTGCGGGTATGGGATGATTCACAGTGGCTGCGAAACTTTTGCATGTGTAAGGCCACTTTCCTGGAACTCTGTGAGTTACTTTCCTCCGCCCTGAAGCACAGGAATACCAAGATGAGAGCTGCCCTGACAGTTGAGAAGCGAGTGGTGGTAGCCCTGTGGAAGCTTGCTACGCCTGACTGCTTCTGGTCAGTCAGTAATCAATTTGGAGTGGGCAAATCTACTGTTGGGGCTGCGGTGAGCCAAGTAGCCAATGCAATCATTGATGTTCTGTTATCAAGCGTAGTGACTCTGGGAAATGTGCAGGTCATAGTGGATGGCTTTGTTGCAATAGGTTTCCCTAACTGTGGTGGGGCGATAGACCAAACGCATATCCCTATCTTGGCACTGGACCACCTTGCCAACAGTACATAAACCGCAAGGGGTACTTCTCAATGGTGCTGCAAGCACCGGTGGATCACAAGGGACGTTTCACCGACATCAGTGTGGGATGGCTGGGAAAGGTGCATGACGCTCGCATTTCTCAGACCAGAAAATTACCGTTGGGGATGTTGAAATGCCAATAGTTATCCTTGAGGACCCAGCCTACCCCTTGCTCCCATGGCTCATGAAGCCATACACAGGCAGCTTGGACAGTAGTAAGGAGCAGTTCAACTTATAGGCTGAGCAAGTGCAGAATGGTGGTAGAATGTGCCTTTGGACATTTAAAAGCTCACTGGCGCTGTTTGCTGACTAGGTCAGACCTCAGCGCAACCAACATTCCCATTGTTATTGCTGCTTGCTGTGTGCTCCATAAAACCTGTGAGAGTAAGGGGGAGATGTTTATGGCAGGGTGGGAGGTTGATGCAAATCGCCTGGCGTCCGATTTTGAGCAGCCAGATACCAGGGCGATTAGAAGAGCACAGCAAGGCACACTGCGCATCAGGGAGGCTTTGAAAACCAGTTTCATGACTGGCCAGGCTTCGGTGTGACAGTTGTGTGTATTTCTCCTTGATGCAAACCTGCCCTCTTTGTTGATTTTAATTCCCTATAAGCCAACCATCCTCCCCCCTGCCTTCAAAGTAAAGTAACTATTGTTTTGAAACCATGCATTCTTTCTTTATTAATTAAAAAAAAAAAAGGGAGATAACTGACAAGGTAGCCAGGGTGGGGTGCGGGAGGAGGGAAGGACAAGGCCACATGGCTTATTGTAGCCACACTACAAATCAAACTGTTTGTTTTGAATGACAGCCTTCTGTTGCTTGGGCCATCCTCTGGAGTGGAGTGGCTGGGAGCCCGGAGCCTTCCCACCCCCTCCTCCCCCGCATGTTCTTGGGCGTCTGGGTGAGTAGGATATGGAACTTGGGGAGGAGGTCAAGCGGTTATATAATGGATGCAGCGGGGGGCTGTGCTCTTGTTGGCTTTCCTGCAGCTGCACCAGATGCTTCATCATGTCCGTTTGCTCCCCCATTAGCCTTAGCATCGCCTCCTGCCTCTGCTCTTCATGCTCCTGCCTCCGTTCTTCGCGCTCACTTAATGCTTTCCTAGCCTCTAACACTGAATGCCTCCATGCATTCAGCTGTGCCCTATTAGTGCGGAAGGACTGCATGAGCTCGGAAAACATGTAATCACGAGTGCATTTTTTTCACTTTCTAATCTGTGATAACCTCAGGGACAGAGATGATAGGGGGAGCCTAGAAACATTTGCACCTGGGGGAAGATAAAAAGGGAAAGTAAAATTTAAGATACATTTCTGAGAACAAAAGGGAGAATCTTTTTTACGGTGAATCAAGCAATTCACAGCAGACAGCACATGTGCTTTAGGTACAAGGTCGCATTTTGCCTTTTATATTGAGCGCCTGCTGGTATGGTGACACATCATACATGGCTGGGCAACAGAATTCGGTTTCCAAGCAGCCATGGTAAGGCAAAGGGTACGCGGGGTTGGCTTCTTATTCAGAACATGTGGGAATGGTTTCAAACTGCAGTGCCATCCTTTCCCATAGCAAGCAATGGGTTGGGTTTCACATATAAAAGGAGGGGCTGCAGTTTTCAGGTGGATGTGCAGCACACATCTCCCCCGAACCCGCCGCGTGGCTATTCTCCAGGATGATCCCTTTTAACCAAGTGCAAACAGCCCAGCTTGAACGGGGTCCTTTTACTGTTCCCTTACAAAAATTCCCCTATTTCAACCACGTGACCATGAATGATATCACTCTCCTAAGGCTAACACAGAAAGATATAGACCGAATGTTGCAACCAAAACCCAGGACCATTCGCTGCCATGCTTTGTGCTGCAATGATTCCAGAATGCTTTCAGAGTACCTCCAGGAGAGCTTCATGGAGATGTCCCTGGAGGATTCCCACTCCATCCCCAGACATGTTAACAGACTTTTCCAGTAACTGTACTTGCTGCGAATGCATCCCAATTCTTCAGGGCAAATCAAACATTAAATACTATTGCTTTTAAACCCTGTACCATAGTTACAAATGTGCACTAACCAGAGGTGACTTCTCCAGCTTCCGGGTCGGGGATCCCGCCTTTGGAGGGTATTGGCTCCAGGGTGATGAAAAGGTCCTGGCTGCCGGGGAGAACGGATTCACCGCTTGCCTGCTGTGCATTCTCCTCTTCCTCCTCCTCTTCCTCATCCATAAAATCCTCCCTTGCGGGTGTCCACGGACAGTGGTGGGGTAGTGGTAGGGTCCCCTCCTAGAACACCATGCAGTTGATCATAGAAGCAGCATGTATGGGGCTCTGACCCGGAGCAACCATTTGCCTCCTTTGTCTTTTGGGAGGCTTGCCTCAGCTCCTTAGCTTTCACACAGCACTGCTGTGTGTCCCTGTTGTAGCCTCTCTCCAACATGTCCTGTGAGATTTTGGCAAATATATTTGCATTTGCATTTCTTCTTTTGATCAGAGTTCTGCCTGCACAGATGCTTCTCTCCATACAGCAATCAGATCCAGTGTCTCCCTTTCGGTCCATACTGGAGCTCATTTGTGATTCTGGGGGGGACTGCATGGTCACCTGTGCTGCTGAGTTCACCACGCCGACCAAACAGGAAATGAAATTCAAAAGTTCCCGGGGCTTTTCCTGTGTACCTGGCTAGTGCATCGGAGTTCAAAGTGCTGTCCAGAGCAGTCACAATGGAGCAGTCTGGGATAGCTCCCGGAGGCCAATACCATCGATTTGCATCCACACTACCCCAAATTCGACCCAGCTAGGTCGATTTTAGTGCTACTCCCCTCACCGGGGAGGAGTACAGAAGTCAATTTAAAGAGCACTTTAAGTCGACGGAACAGGGTTGGTTATGTGGACACATTCATTTTAAAATTGACCGAACGTGGCTAAATTCGACCTAACCCCATAGTGTAGACTAGGCCTTAGAAGTTCTAACTCCTAGCTGTCTGGTATAATCACTTGATATTGTATGTTCTGAAGTTTCATAGAATATCAAGATTGGAAGGGACCTCAGGAGATCATCTAGTCCAACCCCCTGCTCAAAGCAGGACCCATCCCTAATTTTTGCCCCAGATCCCTAAATGGCCCTCTCAAGGATTGCTGAAAAGCATAGTTTTGCCCAGAAGGTGCAGATGTAACTCTGTCAATGACTACAAAGAGAATGTTGTTGTTTGGTCTCCTAGCATGCTCATAAAATATCATGTCAATACACAGACATACTAATTGGTTTCCATGCATGACAAGTACCATTTGGAGTGGACTTGTTGATTCAGTCTGCGCTGTTTTAATGCTGGTATGGATGGATGGAGGTCACTGGGAATATAGCACAAACAGCTTAAATAGTCCTGCAGAGGTGGTGGTCTGATGTTTCCCAGAATTCCTTCTTTCTGGGAGCTACACCAGGAATGTGAACTGCATACCCTGAAGGTACTGCAATTGAAATGGTTTAGAACAGCCTGGATGGCTCAGAACTAGACCTGGGGGGACATTTTAATGTGAACACTTTTCCCCCCAAAAAAATACAGATTCAGGGCAACTGAAAGAATTTGTGAATTTAGGTTGATTTCAGTTAATTGTTTTGGTTAAGAAGAAATTTTTTTTTAATGTTGAAATATTTTGGTTTGGCATTTCAGAAACTTAAATCCTTTTTCAAAACAAGAGTTATTTTGGAATTTCTCTCAAATTTTATTTACCCCTGACCCATTAAAACAGTTTTTAAAACCTTGAAATTAAAATGCAACATCCAGTTTTGAGTCAAATGAAATTTATCATTCAATCCGAAGCACAAATTTTTCAACTTTTTCATTTCACCAAAATATTCCAAAATTTTTTGGTTCAGGTCAGCCCAAAGCAAATTTAAAAAAAAGGTTTGAGTTAGTGGCTGAACCAAAAAATCAGTTATTCACACTGCACTACGCAGAACACAGAGCAGCACTGCTACTGTGGACCCACTGAACCATTTGAGCTTAAACCCATCCTATCTCGCCTGTTCAGCTGAGAACGTTTCAGTTCTCTAGTGTAGACACAAATTTGCTGTTTGTTAATTCTGCATTAATCTCTGTACAGTAGAGCAGGGAGTAGAAAGAATAGTAGCGGGGAAGCTATTCGCCACCAGCATGGAGTAACACCTTTTATGCCAGTGAACCGCACCACCTAGGGAGTCTCAAACCAGGTGTCTTGGATCTAATTCTGTCACTTCACGCATTTATAAAGGACACAGAAAAGTGAAATGAAATATTATCCTTCAAGAGGTAAGGAGGTAATGTGATTGTCAGAGGAAGGGATTTCCACAAGGCTATGGACCCTTGCTGGACCTGATCCCGACAGCTTCGCAAATCCCAAATAGGGCTATGAAAGACTCTGAAACCACTGTTATACATCTCAGTTCTGTGAGATGCTAGAGACGGAGCTTCCCTGACCCATCAACTGTTTTCTTGCTGTTTTGCTGTGTTTTGTTTTTAAGCAATGAAGAGCATTGGCAAGGGCCTGATCCTGCACCATTAAAGTAAACAACAAAACTCCCACTGATTTCAGTTGTATTAGATCAAGGCAGTCCTTGGAGGTCTCTGGATCATGAATGTTGATAAGTGAAGTCCTTCTAATTGCTTTATCAGCTGCTCTTTGTTTGCATTTTTATTCCTCTTCTATACTTTTGAGAAAGATAATAGTTGGCACTTCAAAAAACATTTCTGAATCAACATTTTTGAATTTATGATCCTGCAAGGACTTGCACACCTGCTTAGCTTTACACAGTCTGAGTGGTCTTCCAGAGTTTAGTGGGACAACTCGCAGTACATAAAGTTAAGCAGAGCTGTAATTTTTCATAGGAGGGGAGGCTGTTTCTAATGGCCCTATGGGGGAGGTGAGGGATTCATTGGGGCCACCACATGCCAGGTGTAGGGCCCCAGACAATGCAGGGCACATCTACACGTTCGAAGAGGTGACACCAAAACTGCAGCATGACTTCCTTGAACAGTTTGGCAGCCATAGTAGGGTAGAGGTGCCCTTCAGGAACACACATGGAGCTAAAGCAAAGGATTGATCTAGCACCCATTGAAGTAAATGGAAAAACTCCCATTGATTTTTGTGAGCATCAGATCAGGCCTTAATTGAAGAGGATGCTTGAAGAGAGCTTTGCACAGCTTGTAACTTAGTCCTTCTCTCAACACCCATGATATCTTAGACCATGATAGCTGTTGATTTATCTTGGGGTATTAACAGACAGAGGCAGAGCCAGCTTTTGCTGCCTAAAAACTCATGCATGTAGTGAAAACATAGAACTTCAGAATACAGGCAGCTTACCAAGCCATAAAGCAAAGCTCCTAAGGCTCCAAAACTATTTACTCCAGAATTTCACGTTGTGGGTTAATGTTTGGGAGTGGTTGAGGGGGAGATATTATTCTATTTTCCATTCTAAATAAATAATAGTAAAATGTTTCCAAATTGTGCAATGCTGTTTTATTGTTTTAAAATGTTTATAATGGGGATGGAACTTAGTTCATCCCCTAGGATTTAGCTTCAATTTGGGAGCTGTGGCCCTGTTCTATTCCATTCGGGTTCTTAGCAATGCAGGTTGGGCCTGATCCAAGCCCTATTGAAGTTAATGGAAAGGCTGCTGTGGAATTCAGTGGACTTTGGATCAGGTCTGTTGTGATTAAAATGGGGATTTTCCTCTCCCACCTCCATCTTCTCCTGTTTCATCCTACACTAAAGTCAAAGGGTGAAATTCATCCCTGTGCAAGGATCCAGGCAAAGGCCACTTAAACTCTATTTTGTGGGCTCATGGAAGCTTTAGGAGCTTCTGCTCTTCAGGGAGGTGAATTGCACCCATAATTTTGAATTTGTAACATCACAGTGCTTTCTGTTGCAATTGACTCTTACAGAGGTAGGATTATATCTGCTCTGGCTCATTAAAGAGAAAAGGGACTGTTAGGTGGCAAAAGAAGCCCCTAATTAAAATCACTGTCTTCAGTGACAGCAAAGAGAACAAAAGGAAATGCTGACCAAGTGATTTTTCTCTTTGCATAAATATTATTCCTTTTCCAGTTTGTTTCATTGTGAAAGTCCCCTTTTCAAACACTGAAATGGAGCTGTCTGGAAACCATTCTTTTAAATCCTTTTAAAACCTTTTTTAGTGCTATTGTTAAAAATAAAAGGCACAGAGGTGTCCTTCGGTAGCTCCTATTGACTTCAGTGGAAGTCAAGTATGTGTAAGCAAAGACTGAATTTGACCCAAATTGTAAAAGTACAATAAAATGTCAAATTGAGAGCTCAAAATTTCAGCAACGAAACTGCTGCTTTTGTCTTTAACTCGTACTGCCCTGCTTATGTATTACAGCACGTTTGGAAATGCAAGTCTATAGCGTAAAGAACCTTGCAACAATTACTACAGAGCCTTGTCTTTCAGTTGCTTTGCTTAGTCAAAGACACATAGTGGATTTGGATGTCCAGTTTCCATATAAATGTAATGAGAATTGGGCATCCAAATCTTTTAGTCAGCTTTGAGAATCGCAGCCTTAAGGTATGTATGAAATGTATATCTAGGACCATGTCTTCACTGCAGAATTCACTTGGGCTCTTACTGATATGTTGCCCTTCACTCCTCTCCTGTCCCCACACACAACCCTCTCACCCCGGTTTAGTGAGGCTTTCAACACAGTCTGTCTGGCCTGGCTTGGGGTTTGGGTTAGAGCTCAGGTGCCACTTTCACTCAGGCTGATAACCCACCCACTTTGCAATGAGGATCTAGGCTAACTCACTTGACTGCTCACAATCCTCCAGTGCCTTCACATAATCCCTCCCATGTGCCCAGAAGGACAGACAATTGCTCCTACAAGTCCCTGGGAAAGGAGCAGAGAGCTGTTCAACTTACTGCCCCATAAAGAACCCTGGAATATGCTCCCAGAAGTTCTAGTGACACAAGTGAGTACAGCACCAGTGAGGACCCAGTAATTGTAGTATGGCTTTCCAGTGTGGCTGCTTGCCCACATCTGGGCAAGGATAACTCGGGTGCTCTGAGCAGATCACCCAAGTTAACTCTGTTCATGTGCTTTTCTCGGCTATGCAGTAACTGTAATACTTTAAATACAATTACGCCATTATTTAAATTTCATTGCTCTTTCCATTAATCATGCAAAATGCGACTGCTAGTAATGCGGATGTCATAAGAATGCTAACGGATTTCTTTTCATCAGTAACTAACTGGACTATTATTTTGCTGTTAATGTATTGTTCTGTTGTGTGCAGAGAATAAAACCTTGCTGGTTGTCTGTAATGGCCTGATCCAGCTGCCAGAAAGTTTTCCATTGCCCTTAATAGGAGCTTGGTCAAGCCCTAAGTAAACACCACACTGGAGGTTGAGAGCAGTGAGAAATGGAAACATGCTGCAGATGTTGTATCAGGCTGGGATTTTCAAAGCAGCCTAAGGGAGTTAGGTGCCCACCTCCCATTTAATGTCATTGGGATTTGAGTGCCTCAGTCCCATAGGTGATGTGTGAAAATGTTGTGCCATATGGGTTTTGCCTGAAAGGTGGCTGCTGGCTACCTCTGCAGCGAGAAAAGAAAATTATGGCCTGAAGGTATTTTAATTTGGGGTGTGTTTGTGTGTACATAATAAGCAAGTGTGTTCATGTATACACACACACAGTTACTTTAACAGTTCAGAACTGGATGTATGAGATTGTGAACCCTATGTGTTGCGTTTTTGAATGGTCTCCATGTTGGGTTGAAAATTCCAAAGACTGGTGGCAAAAAAATAACAAAGGATAGTTGACGCTTAATCTCTCAATTGTTGGAAATCTATTTGCTGTACATAAAATACTGGTCCCTGCCCAGAAGAACTGGTTTAGTATGTGCGGGGGGTGGGGGGAGGAGGAAGCAACCTTGGCAACAATCTGGTCAGGGGCCCTTCTCCCACTCCCTTCTGACCGGGCATCTTTGGTCTCAACCTTAGCCTGGAACTTGGCTATGAACTCCGAGGCTACTTTCAGGCTCAGGTTTGACCCTGCTCTGACGCTTGATCCAACCAGGTGATTTAATAACTGTAAAACCCATAATGGTAGGACTTTGACAATCAGTTCAATAAATAATTAGCTGCATTCCTTACTTTAAAAAAAAAACAACCCGTCTTCTTGATGGAGCCATTGTCCCACAATTAGTAACCTATTAATACACTAACCTGTACATTAATTTGGGGACCTTTAAAGAGAGAAGAAGATGGTCTTGAGTTTTTTAAAGCACAAGAATGGGAGTCAGAAAATCTGGGTTCTCTTTCCTAATTATACCACACCCTTCCAGTGGGACTTGGAGCAATGACAGGTCTGGTCACATGTGGTGTTGAGTTGAGGTTAACCCCTTGCTCATTGCGGACCAGATAGTACCATTGTATCCTATATAATGACTTATGATTAGTCTAGTCAACTCACAAGTGCTCATGAATGATCTTTTGCCTTGTAATGGATGGCACCTATATCTCACCTATTTCTTTTGTCAGGCCAGTAAAATCCTCAATGTTTTTTCTTCCCTCTGCTGTTTAGGTTGGCTGCTTAAGCAGGGGGAAAGTATTCCTTTTGCTGTTGCTGGGGGGATGTCCCCCAGGAAACAGTTGTTCTTTTGTTCCTTTCTTTTTGTTTTGTGGAGGCAAAAAATATTAATCCTAACAAGGATTAAAATGAATTGCTCCTGGACTGTTCACAAAATGTTTGAGCAGCTCAAGAGACAACAGCGACAGTTGCCGATCACCCTGTTTTTCAAGGAAAAACAACCAGCAGCAAATGAGCCTACGCATTCAACTTCTCAAGCTGAACCAGAGCCAACCGCTTCGTCTACGACTCGCTCTCCATCACCTCCATCTCCTGGGTTGACATCAAGCCCTGATGACCCCCTGTAATTAAAAATACAGTACTGTAAAATTTATATTTTGCATATGTATTCTTTATTATATACAGTACATTACTGTATACATTATACATTACTGTACAGGGTTGTGTACAGTATACTGTACTTTATGGGAGATTTAAGGGATTTTCAAGGGTAATTTTGACTATACACGATTTTCGCCTTGCACACTGACTTTAGAACCCAACCCCCGCGCGTAAGATGCGACTCCACTGTATTAGTAAAAGCGGGCGTGCAGTCGCACACTTGCAGACTGCACAGTCATCAGTGGTAGCTCCAACCCATGGGGCTTCAGCACCAAAAACACCACCAGAGTTCCAGTAGAACTCTTTTAGCTGTAAGTAGCAGGTCGTCATAGTTGCTGGGATCAGCCACTAAGCAGGGACATAACTAGACACACCAGTCCAGTGAATTGTACAAGTTCCCTCTTAGCTTAAAATAAAAAGTGGCTTTGATTTTTTTTAATAAATGTATAGTCATGACAGCCATTACTAATGAAGCAATATACAGAAATATCAGTCATTATTAAATTCTTAATTGGGCTCCTACATTTATGAGATCAAAATAGAGCTTGAAATATTTTGTATGTAGTAATAATCTATGAGATTGCATTTGATGGTACTCGTACAAAAAAATTTCTAAAAAAATCTCTGCTTCTGTGTACACACTTGTAGGTAGTCTCTTAGGTTCAGCCAGATCCTGGAAATATTTCCTTGTATAGTGTAGATTTCCTGCAGATCTCCCTCCCACCCCCCTTCCCGCCCCAAGAAAGACTGTAATTTACAGAACAAGCTCTGAGTGTCTGGGGTGCATTAGTCCCTCTCTTGATGTTCTTTTCAAACCCACAGAGAGATTTTATAGGTATAAAATAACTTTCAAAACAAACAAGATATGTAACTTGGAGAGCTCATTCGGCGTCTTCACTGCAATGGATTCTTAAAATATAAATCGACAGCTATAAAAATGGTTGTGGAATTGCCGCATCGCCGTCTCAACAAGATCTGTTTTTTAAAACAAAAAAAAAGATTGGATTTAAAAATGTTTAGTTACAACAAGGTGACATTTGACATTTACTAATTCAAGAGATTGATTTATGCATGTTTAATCTTCACTAATGATGACTCCAGGGCAAGAAATGAAAATAACTTCAGTTAATAATGTGTGTGTGTATTACTAACACATTTTCATGATGAAGATGATTCTTTTCCTGGTAGACAGATCTGTGAGCAAGTTGTGGAAGATCAAAAGGATTCATACGCCCAGTTTTTAAACCTTTCTGCCTTGCTGAAATCGAGAGCACAGTGATATTAAGAGAATTAAAAGTTGGCAGATAATCAAGTTTATACATTTTTACCAAAAAATACTGTTTGTTTACAATATGACCACAAAGAAGTAGCCCAATCCTAACTCATATTGAAGTTGTATGAATAGTAAGTAATTTGTTATACCCCAGTCATGATTGGGGTCCCATTGTATCAGGCACCACACAAACACTTAGACACAGTCCCTGACTGTCCGAAGAAGCCTGTGCATTGATAAACAAAACTTATTTGACATACTGATCATTCCTCTGTTTTTTGTTTGTGTTTTGGCTAATTTACTCAAACAAGGAGTTGGAGTTTCCTCTCAGCTGTTCACGATTCCAGGATTTATTCAAACTCCTGCAGCTTTGGGACTCACTTTGATTTCTATACAAATATTTGAATACATTACTGTAGTTCTTTACATGCATTCCCTTTGTTTACATACAGAATATATAGCAGGCAGCTGTGAATGACAGAGCTCTAATCCCATCAAGGGGTTCTGGTGTCCTCAGAAACCATGAGAGTAAAGCTCACAGTTTTGTGCAGTCACAGGGACTTAGAGGTGGAACTATAGCCCCACAATTCTAATGCTAATTTCAGCTATTTTTGATGTCACTTATTTTGGATCCTGGATCTGTGCCCAGCACAAGCTTCCGCTCCCTTGCCCCATTCTTACTATACAACCCCTGCCTCTTCCTCCTCCTGGGTCACTCCTGCCAATCCCCATGGAGAATTTCTACTATTGCGTCATCCATTCCCCTACTTAACTGCCACCAGAGCCATCTTTCTGACCAGTTCCAGCAGCTTTATTTCAGAAAATTACACTGAGTGACACGAGACTGTCCATCCCTCCTCCTCTAATGTTACTTATTTCCCTGCTGCTTTCAGCTCCATTCTCCACCACCCTTTTCCACTGCTCTGACAGCTCAGTTTGTGAGGCCATCTGCTTGGCGAGGAATATCAGTGATTCACTGAATCTCATAAATCATGAGCTAATGTCACATCTGTAAACAGAGAGAGAGAGATTTCTGCTTGGATTGGAGTGTATTATATACCTTATAAACATGAGAATCCTTTCTAGTTGTGGGACACGCTTTCCTCTCATCCACCTGTTCTGACTTCCCCACTTCCCAAACAAACCAATCTGATTTTAATGATATCCGTATACCCATCTGGGTAGCAATTACTGGAAAGTATGCATTATTGGTATAATTCAAAAAATAGTTCTCATTTCAAAATAGAATTTTGAAGAACAACTCTCTATCCCATCCACATGGGGTAAGTTCACATGCCCTACTATTTGTTGATGCTTTTATAAACTGCCTCATGGAGTGATTTATAGCGCTGCAAAAACACTAGATCCGGTCCTATCACAGAGCTTCTGTTCCTGAATGGTGGGAATGGCATGAGCAGACCAGCCTTTTCCTCGTTTCAGTTCTATATGTGGCTCTTTGAAGGAAAAGAAGCTCATGAAAATATAAATGCAAAGGCAAAGATATTCAGGTTTGCCTAGATCCTGAGGAAGATGGGTTCCTGCAGCCCCCTAATGTAAAGACCTAACAATTTCCATGGAACAGTCCATTATCTGTTTCATTGCACAAGCCAATATCTTTTCTCAAAAAGATGCATTAGGCTACTTAGCCATTCAAGTGATCCATCTGGCTGAACATTCTTAGATGCTCGCTAACTTGATTTATCAGGCTCTGAAATGGTGTCCTTGATAGCTTCTGGGACTATGTAGGGACTGTCTAGGCTTTTGCATGTTAGCAGCAGTTCCTTATGACCTTCATTTAGTAGAGAAGACAGTGTTATACCATCCTGCTTACCAATCTGAAGTTCACTGTTTAAATAGCATATGGCTATGCCCAGTGGTGAGCTGGAGCCGGTTCCCACCGCGCTGAGAAGCTGGCGGCAGCTTCGTGCTCAGGCCCAGGGAGGCAGAGCAGAGGTGAGCTGGGGCGGGAGGGCGCGAGAAGGGCCACCTGCGTCGCAGCAGGTAACTCGGGGGGGCGCACGCAGGGGAACCGCTTCCCGCCCCAGCTCACCTCCGCCACCCTCGGCCTGAGCGGGAAGCCGCCGCCTGCTTCTCAGCCCTCCAAGCTTCCCGCCGAACAGCTGATTCGCGGGAAGCTGGGGGGTGGAGAAGCAGAGCGGGGCGGTGCGTTCAGGGGAGAAGGCAGAGCAGAGCTGAGGTGAGCTGGGGCCGGGCACGGGGCGGGGAGCTGCCAATGGGTGCTCCGCATCCACCAAATTCTCCCCGTGGGTGCTCCAGCACCGGAGCATCCAGGGAGTCGGTGCTTAAGGCGCCACTTTTGATGTGATCAGTGGGGGAGCGGCCGCTCCCCCTGCTCCCCCCTAGCTACGCTTCCCTGCCCCTAGGAGCCAGAGGGACCTGCCAGATGCTTCCTGGGAGCTGCCCCAGGTAAGCACCTCCAGGACTCCCCACCTCACCTCCCGGCAGGTGCCTCTGGCTCTTGGGAGTGGAGTGGGCACCCACTATGGTGGCCCACAAGACCCTCCTGCCCGGTTCTGGGGGCAGTCAGAGTACAGTCACAAATTTAATTAACATATATACATATTTTTAACAACAGCATCAGCATGGAAGCATGTCTTCTGGAATGGTGACTGAAGCATGAAAAGGCATACAAACCTTTAGCATATCTGGCCCAAAAATACCTTGCAATGCTGGCTACAAAAGTGCAGTGCGAATGCCTGTTCTCATTTTCTGGTGACATTGTAAATAATAAGCGGGCAGCGTTATCTCCCGTAAAAGTAAACAAACTTGTTTGTCTTAGCGATTGGCTGAACAAGAATTAGGACTGAGTGGACTTGTAGGCTCTAAAGTTTTACCATGTTTTGGTTTTGAGTGCAGTTATGTAACAAAAAAAAACTACATTTGTAAGTTGCACTTTCACAATAAAGAGATTTCACTTCAGTACTTGTATGAGGTGATAAACAAAAGAAATAGTATTTTTCAATTCATTTTTACAGTGCAAATATTTGTAATAAAATATAATATAAACTGAGCACTCTACACTTTGTATTCTGTGCTGCAATTGAAATCAATATATTTGAAAATGTAGAAAAGCATCCGAAATATTTAATTTCAATTGGTATTCTATTGTTTAATAGTGTGATTAAAGCTGCAATTAACATGAGTTAATAACATAATTAAAACTCTTTACATCAGGGACTTTCTTTTGCTATGTGTGTGTACAGTTCCTAGCATGATGGGGTCCCTATCTTGATTGGGGCTGCTGGGTGCTACCATAATACAAATGATTGATAATCATAAGGGGCTTTTTCAGTCACGTTTTTGAAAGTGGGGATGGATGGGATGAGATTGAGATTGGGGGGGAGGTTGGGTAAAGTGCACATCTGGGAGAACATGCTAATTTCACACCTAAGAGTGTCATCTGCCCGTTCAAGGTACAAGGATAGATACAAGGATACAAGGATGAAATGCAGGTGGTGGTAGAACCCAGCTAGCTGTTAGAATACAGCTCTGTGAGGAGGACGCAAACATAGGAACTGTTGGAAGGAGGCTGTGTGTATTGTATACATCTTACATAGTGTGTTTCAAGTCAGAAAATATGTACTGTAACATAAATCCATGGTTATAATACTGTAATTAATAGAAATTCTCAACTAAATCCTCATTACAGTACTTGCGTCTTGGCCATAGTCCAGCTTTATAATAGAGGCCCTGTATAGGTACAATATTAAAGTAAGCCATAGCTCCCACTTGTTGGTTTTTGAAACTGAAAATCTCAAGTTGTTCGTGATTTAAAATTAATAGCTTGGATTAGCCTAGGAGTGGGGGGGGCTGGGCTGTGAGAGAGAGAGAGAGAGAGAGAGTGTATTTAATTTAATCCAAAACAGATTGTCTTCTCAAACACTGCTCATTAAATGAACTGTCTGGAAGTGTGATTTACAGCCGGGTGGTAGTCATGTGAGTGTCTGAGTGTTTAATATCTGCAGGGTAATAGCTTAGTGGCAGTTGTAGTAATTTGATTTTCGATTTTTATCTTTTTTGACTTTCTGTACTATGAAATTCTTCTATGTGATATAGTTTCTGCATAGGTTAATTTCCTGACATTGTGGAAAGAGCAACAGCTTCCCTTCTTAGTGAAAATCCAGGACCTGATTGTATTTTTTTTTTATTATTATTACTAAACCCACAATCTAACTATTCACATTTACCCATGTCAAATGTATAGGCTCAGTACCACAGTACAAACTGGAGTAATAGACCAAAATATTGACATTTAATGAGCTAAGACCTGCAGTCTTAGAGAAAATAAAATCTTGCTGTATTGAGTGAGCAAAATTTTTCAAGGATCATTTTCTGCATAATCTATTATGTTCTGTATTTAGTACTCTGAGCTTTTCTATTGATTTAAAGTCAAAACTTTCTTATTTGATACACGAAAGGAAACAGTGCTGCAATACTTTTGTGTAGAAACTCCTCAAAATGGCAAAGAAATCTAACATTCTAGTGCCTGAATAAAAAAACAAAACAAAAAACCACATTGTGCTTCCACACCTGGAAAGCCTTGAGAAATTAGTTTTCAAAACCTGGTGCTAGCATTTTTGCTTTGTAACTCAGCCTTTGTTTGTATGTTGAATCAATATTTTACAGGACATTTAATGCTGTTTTTGGTCGGTTGGGTGGTAGTGGTTGGGTTTTTTTGTTTTTTTTTTTGGTTTGGGGGTTTTTTTTGGTCTACACTACACATAATCAGTTGATTTAAGTTCCAGGCTTTTGCTCAAAAGTCCAGAACTTTCATCCTCTGTATATTTAGGACCCATTGTGCAATGAACTCCCCTCTGGTGAATTCCTACACCTTCACAGAGCCTTGCATTTCACTGTGGATAGATAAATACAGCAAATTTAGATTTTAAAAAAAGTCATTTTTCAATTGATTTTTTTTTTACTTGATTATCAACATATTACTTTGACTATCCTGTACAGTATAGTTAAAATGTGCGTTGGATAGGTCACCTGTTATTGGTCACCTAAGTCATATGATATTATTTCTCTTCTTTGGTTGGATGAGCATGACATTTGAGCTGTTGGAGAAGATAGCAGATAAACAGGATTAAGGAAACCTTTTTTCTTTCTGGCTCACACACACCTTGCTCAGTCTAGCATTCCTAGAAAAGTGAAGCAATTCTAAGCTTCGTTGCCGAGGTGATGATTTTAATTTAATCTCATCACATTTACAGGAAGCAATAACATGCCCAGCTTGCTATGAAGGATGAAGTCAGACCACTGTCTGGCTCATGTACTTGCCTCTGTGCCAAGGCACTGGTGAGTGTTTTGGGGAACCATGTATGCCTGTATTGTCAAGCAATGTGCCTTCTGCTGCCACCTCCCCCACTCCATAACAAATATACCATTTTCTTTGTGAATACTTTCTTGCCAACTTTCATAATTTTGGGTGTTTCTCTTAAAGCCCCAGCTCCTGGAATCATGTTATTCTGTGAGAATCTCATTTTTCAATTAAATTAAAATAATAACGTGTCTAGCCCTCATGGTTGCAGAGTAAAGCTTGCAGACATGAACCCTAAACTTCTCAAGACTGGGAGGCATGCTTAAAAAGAACCCAAAATATACTTCTTTGGCTTAAAAATCATGAGATTAATAAAATCGCATGAGGCCTCATTCACGATTTTTGAATGCTTGAGGTTGCAAATACTGAGGCATACACACTTACAACCCACTTTCTTATACCATTCATGTGTCTAGAACTCAATTGTTCAAATTTTGGCAGAAAATAAAAGGAAAAGGGTATCCAGGTGAATTTTAACTTTGGCAAATACATTTACTTTTAAAACTGCATTCTCTGATTATTTATTAGACATTGTCCTCATCTGCAGCTGATTTCTTACCTCTTGCCAACTAAGGGCATGATCCAGCATCCATTAAAGTCAATGAGAATCTGTCTGTTGACTTCAGTGGCCATTGAGTCAGGCCTTAAAGCCATCAGATCTGCATGAGTCCTGCTAAGAGCTGAGAGGGTTTCACACAGGTACCCTATTGTCATCTGCGAGGATCTGCCCACCTGTGTTTGATCTGAAAACCTGTATAGCCTCTCAGAGTTACCCAAGAATACGTACAAGGAAATTTGGGGAAAAAAAAAAGTTGATCATATACTGGATCTGGTTATGTATGTCAGAGAGGTTTTTTAATTATAATTGCATTCCTTTTTAATTTTTTTTGTAGTGGTTGTCATGTATTATGGATCCAATAGTTCAGTTTCCCTTTCTATCTCTTTTGTTAAAAAAATTAAGTAATTGAACAAAATAGGTTGAGTGCCATAATCAAATATAACATTACTCGCTGAAATTAGTCATCACTATAAAATCTACATAAAGGATTTCACAGACACAATAGCAAAAAGTTTTTCTTACCTGCCAACCAAGGCGTCATCTGTCATCTCTTCATGTCTATTTTATACACATATATGCTTTTAAATCACTTGTCATTATATTAGTCTAACTCTGAATCCCAGAACGCAATTGTCCTAATAAATATAAGTTTGAATCAGCTAGTTATTCATGCAGAATTACCATTTAAATCCCTGCTTTATGGCTAGTTCTACCACTAAAATCCTACTTAAAATATCATTTAAAATCATAAACATGTTTTTTAATGTCTCCTCAGTTCAGTGATTTACCAAAAACAATTGATCAGTACAGATTTCCTACTGAAATGTTTCCAGGTAAAAAATCAGAAGCATTATATCATTAATAAGACTTGCACAGGCTTGATACCATGGACAAAAGGATTAGTCCTTGAAGCAGCTACTTCCTGGTAAGTAAAAAAATGAAGAAAATTAATGAATTGACCATTTGAGGGAAACAGTGAATGGTTCTTGTAGAGATCCTCTGCAAGAACACAAATAGGTTTTCAGAGTCTAAACGTTAAGGGACTGATCCAAAGCCTGTTGAAATCAATGAGTCTTTCCATTGACATGTGTGGGCTTTGGATTGGAGCATAAAACTATACTTTTGTATGAACATCTGCCTGAAGGAAAGGGAAGGAAAAACTGAAGGAAATGAAATGGAGGAGGTGTGGCTGGGCTTTCTAAGAAATCACCAGCATCAAATTTGCATAGTTGAAACATTTTCAGTGGATCAATTTTCTGTCAGAAAATGCATTTTCTTCAGTCAAAACATTTTGTGGGAACATGTAGATGCTAATGAAATTTTCAAAGGGGAAAAGTAAAAATGAATCACTTCGGCTTTCTCATTTTGTTTTGACAATATTAAGACTTCATTTTGATGTCAAATTGTTTTGTTTTGATAAGGTGAAAATGTTTAATTTCAACTTTGTATGCAGTCTTGTAGCCGTGATGGTCCCAGGCTATTAGAGAGACAAGATGAATGAGGTAATATGTTTCATTGGACCAACTGCTGCTTCCCACGTAGGTAGATTGTGGTGGGCTTTGGAGAGGATTGATTCCTCAGAGAAAATGACGGACTCCCAAAACCATCCCAGTAAATTGATAGAGAGGATTCGTGCTGAGAGTTGATGTCGGACACAGACAGGTTGTGGCACAATGTGTATGTATATTTGTAAATAATTCAAAGCTCAAGGTAGACTTGCATAGATATGTAAGATGAGCAGGTTTTGTGTATAAAAAACAACTGTATTTCTTAATGCTTCTAGTTCCATGTTAGAGTGTATTTGTTCTTAATATAATAAATAAGCTACTTTCTTTTCACTAGCTCTAAGCCTAAGCCTGATATGTGCGACTAAGTCATTTAGGCACCTGACTGCCACGTCTCAAAGTGACACTACATAATAATTGTCACATGCTAGAGTCTGTCTCTGGGTTACCAGTTCTTGGGGAGAAAAGACTAAACCTTGTTAACTCTAATTCTTAAAGAGACAGGGAGTGGCAGCAAAGGTACCAGGCAAAGAGTCACCAAGCATATAGGATATGTTACATAAGAATGGCCATACTGGGTCAGACCAAAGGTCCATCAAGCCCAGTATCCTGTCCTCTGACAGTGGCCAATGGCAGGTGCCCCAAAGGGAATGAACAGACAGCTTATCATAAAGTGTTCCATGCCTTGTCACCCAATCCCAGCTTCTGGCAAACAGAGGCTAGGGACACCATTCCTGCCCATCCTGGCTAATTGGTCCATCAGTGGCTATCTTCCATGAATCTATCTAGCTCCCTTTTGAACCCCGTTATAGTATTGGCCTTCACAATACCCTCTGGCAAGGAGTTCCAGAGGTTGACAGATGTTATATATGGCAGTTCTTCACCAGAGGGGAAGCAGGTCATCACAATGTTGCATCACTATCAAAACAAAATATTTTGACATTATTGAAATGTTTCAACATTATCAAAACAAAATGCTTTGATGCTTCCGAATAGAAACTTTTTGGAATGTTTGTTCTGTGGTAAATTTAGACATTTTGACTTTTTGTTCCAATGCAGAATGAAAACAAATTTTGAAATGCCAGAATTTCCCATGAAACAGAAATTTTATTCTCCTATCAGCTCTAATGACTTTAAAAATAAAATATAGCATGACAGTCTTGCTGCTAAGAGTACTATTGTGGGCATTTCATGAATTAGGTAATATTAAGGAGTGCACAGAGTGTAAGAAATGAAGTGATTAAAATAAAGATGATATTTGAGTGGTGACAAAGTTTAAGGTATGACAGCTTGGACAATTTGGCCTCTGCATATTTCAGTGTAAGTACATCTCTTCCAGTGTTACATGGGACTTCAGAGACTTGCTTCATAGTGACGTCAATGGAGTTGTGCAACTAAACCCTCATGCAATATTTTGGAAATGGTTTTTTTCAAAAGAGCTAGGAATTGGCTGACCTCTGCTCCCATTGAAATTGGTGGTATTTAATTAGCTCAGTGCAGCAGGTCAAGAATGAAAAAGATTTGGTCTGAGGTGTGTTTGTGTGTGTTTTTGGCTAAGTGATCTGATGGTGAAAGCTGGAGAAATTGATGAGTCTGAAGTGGCTGACTTTTCACATAAAATTTTGTCAATATTACCCTCTCTTTCTCTCTGGCTCTCTGTAAGGAGGAATGTATATATTAAGAAGTGTTTTCATATCTTATGTTCTGTAATAGTACCTGGCTTGCTAAATAATTATATGGTTCCTGAAAGCCTATTATCTGTATGCCCATAAAGTCTGTATCACCGAAGTATAAGCAAACTATATAGGCTTTGCAAAATTAGTGTATATGTAGCAAGTAAAGTAACTGATCGTGTTCTCTTTCTTAAACACTGTGTCGTAACTTACTGGATTCAATCTTTTCAAGAGCTCCTGTATAACGACTTGTATTAATCTTTGCTATGCTAAAGGAGGTGTGAGTGTAGCCAAAAGGATTAAAAGTCTTTAGTATTTAATACTTGATTATGCCAGCAGACAAAAGCAGTGATCAAGACATATGCACAAACATAATACTAGGTATGGCCTGTATATGGATGTATCCTATGTAATAGGAGCAGTGTTTGTATTTACCATTTCCTCATGTTGTATCTTCAGGAACAAGGAATTCTGTTGGATGTCTGTTTGAGAGTTAAACAGCAAGTGGGGTAAAAGAAAACAAAAATTGTAAATTTTATTAGAGTCTTGAAAAATGGAGAACTGAATTGGCCATATACTTTTGATTTTTTGGACTATGGGCATAACATACTAAACAGCAAAGAAAATTAATACTGCAGAAGCATCTAATGTATGCTTGTAGTATTGCCACATAAAATATATTTTGGAATTATGGGTGGCATGCTAGCATGGTTACCAAGCCCCTCACAGCTCTCTCCCCTCTGGTCTCTTTGAGTGTACCCCTTAAGGTGTCAATCCTTGTGCTTTTACCTCTCCTGAGGTGGAATTTCACGGTTCTCCCACTCCGAGACCATTCTTATCCTGCAGTTCTGACAGTCTTCCCTTCAGGAGAGTGACCAGTGGTGTACAGTAATCATGCAGCCTTCTCAGAACGTAAGTATTGTTTATTTTAGCGGTAGGAGCAAAGCTTTTAGAGAAGATTTTTAAACAATGTACACGCATGTCTACCTTACCTAAAGGCTTACCATCCCCTGCTGGTAACTTAGGCAGGCCGACCTTCTTCAGACACCCCCAGCAGGATTCTGTGTCTGTTTGGTTCCCATGAGCAACTACCACTCCTCTCTTGATAGAGTTCCTTTTAAAACTGCCACAGTTCTTTTGTTCATCTGTGTTCCTGGGCTTTGGCCCTTCTAGACAAAATCAGTTTTGGTTGGCTTGAGCAGGAGTTAAAATCATCAAAGCTAATAAAACTTTTAAGTGTTTGCTGAGGGCTGGCTATCTAAACCCATTCTCTTCCTCCTTGCTTGTTTTTCCTGACAGTCCCCCTCCCCAATATATTCATACGGTAAATATCCCAATAACCAGGTCAACATACAGTGTTCATAATTTATTACAGAGCAGCCCCAAATCTGTTACACATGGATTCTTGTGGTATGTTTCATATTGTTCCTTGTGTCTAGCAGTTCTCTCTCATACTTAGACCCATGCATGGAAGCAGGAGACTATCTAATTTGCTTTTGCACTGTTTGGGATATGTGAAAAGCTTAGCCAACTTGAACATGGGGAAAAGGTAGGGTTGGTAGGAAAATAAAACAAAACCTGACACTTTCACTCTTCTTTTCTGGAATTAGTAATTTTTCACAATATATAGTGACCCTAAAAGCTTATTTTACACACTTAATACAGTATGGGTGCTATACTATCTAATAATTATCTATCCTATTGGGGGGAAAAATCAACTTCTTTCCTGTTCAGGCATTTCTAATCCTCCTCTCTCAATGTTATCTTGCCATGAGATCTAGAAATTGTATCGCAGAGCTCTTTGTAAATCATGGACAGTGCTTCAGTGTGCACATTGTAAAACCACATTGTCATGTGTTACTATAAATGGGTCATACGAGAAGTCCATGTTCCTGTCAGCTCTTAGGAGTGGTAGACTTTCACAGTGGGAAAACAGAATACCAGTTCCATCAACCTTTGACAGACTAATAGGAGTTATTTGGCTTTCGATTTTTCATTGTCAGTTTTGGCAGCCAAAGTTGTCATGTTCAAAATATAAGTTTATACACACTCAAAGGAGGACAAAAGGCAGGTGGGAGGCAGGGGTGGGGGAGATGAAGCTTCCACTATTCCCTTGGTAGGTCCAGTAGTAGCTACGCCATTATAGTATCTGGTGGCTGATAATGTAGTATATGAAGACAATCTATAATATTCCAGAATAAGAGTTTTACTGATTAGTTTTGTTTTTAACAAATAAAGTAGAGTGGAACGAGTCTGTACCACTGCAGGAAACTGGACCTTATTAGAGATTGATAGGAGGATGTTATCCATGCCCTTGAAGAATGATGCACAGCGTCTGAGCCCCATTAATAAATCTTCCCCTAAGGGATGTGTCTGTCTGAACCCTGTGCTCCTCTGCACCTGTTGGCTTTCCCCCAACCCTTAGTTTAAAAACTCCTCCGCAACTTTTTAAATTTTATATGCCAGCAATCTGGTTCTGTTTTGGTTTAGGAGCCCATCCTTTCTGTATAGGTACCTCCTTTTCCAAAAGGTTCCCCAGTTTTTAATATATCTAAATCCCTCTTCTGAACACCATTGTCTCATCCACACATTGAAACCCTGCAGTTTTACCTGTCTAACTGGCCCTGCGTGTGGACTGGAACTGTAACACCAACAGACCCAGTCGGCGGCAGGTGGGATCAAACCTGGGACCTCTGGAGCTAAATGCATGAGCCTCTACTGCATGAGTTAAAAGCCAACTGGCTGTTAGCTAAAGGTGTAGAGCAGACTCATAATCTCTCTAAGTGGTCTGGGTGCCACTAGATGGGACAGATCACCACACCCAGGAGGTGTGAGGGTTACAGAAGCATTTCAGAGAATGCTATCATGGAGGTCCTGGACTTTTTAATCTCTTTCCTAGCAGCATAAATTTGGCCTCGCCTACCTTTCCTTAGGTCATTGGTACCTACATCTACCACAACCACTGGCTCCTCCCCAACACTGCACATAAGTCTGTCTAGATGTCTCGAGAGGTTCACAACCTTCACACCCTGCAAGCAATTCGCCATGCACTTCTCCTGGTCATCACAAACCCAATTCACTATATTTCTAACAATTGAATCCCCAGTTACGATTACCTGGCTCTACCTAATAACTGGAACAGTGTGAGAGCATACCATGACATCATCTGTAAGGAGTCTCCTTATCTATGAGAATGTTTCTCTCTACTCCAGCTTGATGTTCTCCTTCCCCGAGACTTTCATCCTGCTCAACAGCACAGAAGCTGTCAGACGGGGGGTGGGACTGCTCTACTGTGTCCCAGAACATCTCATATATGTACCTCTCTGTCTCCTTTAGCTCCTCCAGCTCAGCCACTCTGTGCCCAAGAGCCTGTATTAAGTCTCGGAAGGCCGTGAGTTGCTTGCACTGAATGTGCACTCATGCCATCTGCCCACAAGGCAGGTAGTCATACATGCTGCATTCAGTGCAATAAACCAGATAGCTCCCCCTCTGCTGCTGGATTTCTGCCTGCCTTATTTTTACTCTTGCAGGGTTTTTTTTTTAATTTTTGTATTTTTATTTTTTTAAGGGGGTGTTTATTGGTCTACGTTTAGAGAATGTTTAGGTGTATCTGGCTCTCTCACTCCCTCTTGAAACTCCCTCGGAAAACTCCCCTTTTTGCTGCTCCTGTTCACTAGCTCATCTGGCTTTTTAAACTCCTGTTCTCGCTGAGTTAGCCCCACCCCCATTGTCAAGCAATCCTAATGGAATTAGGGATCAAAGGATTCAATAATACCATAATTCTATCAATATGGGGCTTGATCTACCCCTGGCTTATGCCTGCTCTCATTGGTATGACCCAGGATCAAGGGTCCCAGTGGTAGAAAGTTTGCCTAGGGGAGTCACAGTGATCTAAGGTATCCACAGACCCTCTTTGCCCGAGGACAGGCAGCAGTGAGCCAGCTTTGCTCCAAACATGGGTAGCAGCGGTGAATTTATCTCCTGCTTCCCTGTTGTGGCACAGCAGCACTGCAGATGAATCATACATACAACGTCTATTCATTTTCTGTAGTGATTTATCTTCAACAACAACGAAAGAGATTTCAATTTTTATAGCATGTTAAAGGTATAACTGGCATTTAATTATGGGTTATAAACCAACAAAGACCTGTTCTGCTGAGAAACCAGATCCAGATTAGTCTCCTAATTTTATTTCAGAGCACATAGTAGCTTATGCTCAAATAAATGTGTTAGTCTCTAAGGTGCCACAAGTCCTCCTGTTCTTTTTGCGAATACAGACTAACACGGCTGCTACTCTGAAACCTGTTATTACTGAAACTTCTGAGATATTCCTGCTGCGCCATCAGCTTCTTACCTAATAAGAAATACTTCTTAGTCTCTATAGGGGGTTGATCAGGAAGACAGACGTGTGGAGTCTGTTGTTACATTAAAGCATCCCGACTAGCACAAAGGAAGGATGCAATGATATGATGAAAACTTGTGCAGCATCAAAGCTCCTGCATTCCATGTGATCACACGTGGCTCGAAGAGTTAAAGTAACACCTATCAATGTTGATCTCTCTCTAAACCTCGTGAATACATTAGGGGAATGAATTTGATTTTATAAGATTTGAAATAATCCACTTGGGACAAGACATTAATCTTTGTTGCTGGCTTCCTCCTCTCCAATAGTTTAGTAAAAGGGATGCTGCTTTCACCAAGGCAATGCTTCTCAATGCCCTCTCTGCTTAGGCCCAGGCTTGTTCTATCTTTGTAAAGTGCTGTATGCATTGACGGCACTGTATACATTGCTTTTAATCACAGGAATGGAATCAAACAGCGCGATGTGTCTAAGGCTCATTTCTCTTTCATATCTCTTTAGTCTGATGTTTCTAGTGACTGTCATTTTCAAATAGACACACATGGATTACTTTTCAGTTTCTATGTCCAGTTTTACTTATATAAAAGTCAGGTTACATTTTTTTTAAACCAGATGAAGTATAAAGAGTGGCAAGGTGATAGTTTTACATCTGAAGAAGTGTGTATTAACCTGTTTGGTTTTTTAATTGACATTTTATGTGGAGTGTGTCAGTGATGTTTGCATGTTGCACATTACTAAAATGAATCGTGCTACCTTAAAATGATGTAGGTGTGGGTGGGAACTGAATAATCCATATTAATGAATGATGTTATTTAGATCTCAATACATTTCCCATTAGAACATGCTCCAGAATGTAACAAATTACAGTGTTTTATTAGACAATTGTTGATATATATTGGGAGGGACAAATTCCTTCCTAACCCTGCATGGTTTAACTTCGACTCTATAGATGAGATGCAGTTACCCATATCTTAATATGCATCTGTCGGTTTTTGAGTAACTACTTATTAGCTAGATTAGCTAATGGTTGGAAAGAGCTCTGCAAATGAAAAGCACCCAATATTTATTTTATATGTAAGAGTTAAGGGCTGTTATAAAGACAATGGTGATCAGTCATTCTCCATGTCCACTGAAAGTAGGACAAGAAGTAATTGGCTTAATCTGCTGCAAAAGAGATTTAAGGTAGGTATTAGGAAAAAACTTCCGAATGATAAGGGTAGCTGAGCTCTGGAATAGGCTTCCAAATGAGGTCATTGAATCCGCATCACTGGAGGTTTTTAAGAAGACGTTGGACAAATACCTGTCAAGGATGGTCTAGGTCAGGGGTGGCCAACCTGTGGCTCTGGAGCCCCATGCGGCTCTTCAGAAGTTAATATGCAGCTCCTTGTGTAGGCACCGACTCTGGGTCTGGAGCTACAGGCGCCAACTTTCCAATGTGCTGGGGGGTGCTCACTGCTCAACCCCTAACTCTGCCACTGGACTGCCCCCATTGTATCCCTTCCTGCCCCCTCCCCTGAGCCTGCTGTCCCCTCCCCCCCCCCAGCCTCCTGCACTCTATGTTAACAGCTGATCAGGAGGTGCGGGGAGGGAGGGTGAGGTGCTGATTGGTGGGGCTGCCGGTGGGTGGGAGGTGCTGGGAGCAGGGCGGGAGCTGATGGGGGGCTGCTGACCTATTACTGTGGCTCTTTGACAATGTACATTGGTAAATTCTGGATCCTTCTCAGGCTCAGGTTGGCCACCCTGGTCTAGGTTTACTTGATCCTGGCTCAGTACAGGGGATTGGACTTGATCACTTCTCAGGGTCCCTTTCAGCCCTACATTTCTATTTTTCTATGATTCTATAATATGATTTTGCCATTTAAAAAATGCATTTACAGTGTAGATCTCTCAGATGTCCTGTGCCAATAAGTTCCACAGACTATCCATATTCTGTGTGAAGAAATATTGTTTTCTTTCATGTTTCAGATTTCCCAGCTATTCTCTCCATTGGCTCAAATTAGACAATGCTGTTTTATTAAATAATGCAAAAAACAGGCGAGACATATACATTTATTAGGATTAAAGGCATTTCTGTTTCCAACTCTCTAAAGTCCACTCTTAGTTCATGCACAGAACTCTCAGTATGATTACCAAGAGTTGTGTGTACATAGAGAGGAACAAATTGACTCTTGTATTCTGCCATTCCTGAAGGGCTGTGTGTGTCTGTCTGTCTCCCCTTCATGGAGAATATCAGCATCCCAGAATTGCAGTATTTGCAGTATGTTTTTAAACATTCCCTCTTTAAAGTCCTTTAAACATATGGAGCCTTTCACATTTGTTACCCTGTTATTGGTAGCGATGCCTTTGATGTTTTCACGAGTTACCCCCTTCCAAGCCTGGCAGGTTGTATCATAGTTGAGAAGCATGACAATGATGCACAATTGTCTTGATTAGATGGATGCCAGAGAGTCAAAGACTTAATGAGGTGCTCTGGTGCATAATCATATCGCTAATGGGTACTTGCTTAGAATGCATTATTCAGCTAAGATATATTGCATTTTGTACGCTCCTGCTGTAATTAATATTTGCAACATTGCACAAATTGTTGACCAGCTGAACAAGCTCTCAGTTAAAGTCCCTCGTAATAAACCTTTAAAAATCGTGTTTATTTCAAGTGAGATTTTGAATCTTCCCATTCAGTGACTGTAAGAGTCACTTTGTCTGGCTCCATTGTCCGTGAGTTGAATGTGGAAATTATTTTCTTAGCGAAACCTATCCTGTGTACCCTAACAGCAATAAAATGAATACTTGGTACAACAGCCATATCTGCGTGAATCATGAATAGATTCTGTCTCAGGGCCAGGCAAGCAGCAGAAGCAGAATAGAGTCAGGAATGATTTTTCTAGCGAGGTATCATTAGTCATAATATGGCATCCCTAAGGTGAAGAAGAAGCAATGTGGGAAGGGACAAGGCCTGGAACCTGATGAAAGCAAATAAATAAAATCCTCCTTTTGCACGTAATGGCAGAATGGTCTATCCTTGTGTTGCTCCTCCTTTTCATAGACTGTTTCTGAAGCTGCTGTTCTGATTCTCCTCCTGGGCCAGGGATGGTGTCTAATGAACTGGGAGGTTCTGGTTGTCCCACAGGAAACAGACACTACTGTTTCCCACCTACTCCCAGGCAGCCCCATTGCTGTTATCTATGCCACCCATCATGGGGAAAAGGGGGTGCCCAAAGAAATATACATTTTCCTTTGTGACTGTGGGGTTTGTACACGAAACATTAAGGTTGATTCATGTTTAATCACCTTTAATTAAGGTTTTTTTCCTGCCATTGAAATATTAGGTTGTGTCCTGTATTGCCTCTGCAATTCTACCCCTTTCTAGCAAGGTAAACCCACCTAGCACCTGGAGATGATGATTCAAGTGTGTAGACACAAACATGGTCCGAATCAAACCAGTTGATTGATAGAGTAATATGGAAAACAAAGATTACAAAGGAGAGCCACCTGCCACATAATATAGTGCTCAGGTGACAGGTATTTACAATGGCCAACTTTTCTGCACAGGTTGCTTTCAGAAATATTTTTGTGACAGAGTAGGGAAAACAACCTCTCATTTTCTGAACAGGTCTATACTAGAAACTTTTGCTGGCATAGTAATGTGAGTTCGGGGTTCGTGGGGGGTTTTGGCAACATTTTTACACGAGCAGAAATCCTAGTGTAGACAAACTGTATGCCAGCTTGAAAGTGCTTTTGCTGATCTAACTTTTTTCCCAGGGAACTGGCGTGCTATATTAACAAAAGCCCTTTTTTGCCAGTATCAGCTGGGTCTACACGATGAGGGTTTGCTGGTCTAGCTATGCTAGCAATGTTTTGTTGTGTCAACCCGTCCTTGGTCTGTAGTATGGAGCAGCTGCCATTTTTATATAAGGGTGATGGGTGTGGCTAGAGCATTCCGACAGTAGTCTTTCACACAGCAATTCGGGTCTCCTCAGGGTAGGTCTACACTGCACACTAAGCCCAGACTCTGAATCAGTTTTGAGCCGAAGCAGCCACACGCAGATCAGTCTGACCTGCATCAGCAAGTATTCAAGACCCATGTCCTAGGTCCCTGCTTAGGGTATATGTCAGAGCCCAATTTCTGCTGTGACTTGGGTCCAAGGCCTGTCATTTTGCAATGTGGACACAGGTCAAGCTGCAGACCCAGGTCAAAGTATAGTGCATTATGGACGCATTAACATGCCTGTGAGACTCAGGTGCAACAATTGTAAACCCAGGTTTACAATGCAGCGTGGACACTCGAACGCGGGCTTGGAAACACCGTGTCCACGAGGGTGGGTCCCGCAGACCTGGATTTAGTGTGCAGTGTAGGCGTATCCCCAAATGCTGTTCTGAACAGAATGCTGCCACGTGCAGCCAGGAGCAGGTTTGTGTTCTCTGAGGTTACATGGATGTCAAATTGAGAAGAAAGGCACTAATTTGTGTAGCACTAGCTCTCCTGGTGTTACTGTGGAGAACAGCACATGTCTATCTCTTGATTAACTACAAAAACTAGCTACAACCAGATCAAGAATTACTGTGAGGAGCCCAATTTTCAAACTCTGCTGCCTTAATAAGATAGCAAATCCTATATTTGGATGCTCAGATCAGCATGCTGTTGCACAAATAGCCAATTTATGTACAGTTTTGAATGTCTACAGGCAAGAACTAGACACCCTTTTAAGACGGCCACGTAACTATTCAGTAGATCTAGTCTTCATCAGCAGGAATCACTGTAAACCATGGTTAGAATAAAGAGCCTGCTGGTTTGAAGGGAAAATTATTTGAGTTATAAGAAATATGATTTGAGCAGCTCTGCTCTCTACAGATCTCTCTCACTCTTCATGTTTGATCTCAACAGACACTCATGCCAGCCTGAGTCTGCTTGTTAGAAGATGCTCTCTCAGCACTATATGAATTACCTAAGAGCAGGGGTGCTGGAACAATTTGTATAGTGGGGGTGCTGAGAGCCATTGAACCAAACTGTAAACCCTGTATATAATGGAAACCACTTCAAGCCAGGGGATGCGGCAGCACCCCTCGTTAGAGCACCTATGTCTGAGTGACCTTTCTATTTAATTTAATATGTGAGGAATGCTGGTCCAGTTGTTAAGGTGACTGCATGGGACTGAGATAGTCAGGTTCAATTCCTTGATCTGCCACAGACCTTGGACAAGTCATTTAATCCATTTGTGCCTCAGTTCCCCATCTGTAAAATCGAGATAATAGCATTGCATGACCTCACAGGGATGTTCTGAAGACCACACAGATACTATTGTAATGGGAACCATATAAATAGATACAATAAAACCTCATTTATTACTACTAAGGAGGAAAATATACATTGCCTGATGTCCAAACCATTCTAAAACAAGAGGCTACAATTAAAATCCAACACATTTACCTAGGATGTATTTTACTGTGTAAATGTGGAGGAAATCTGATATGGATCATTTTATACAGTGAGTAATATAGATTCCATTATTGGCTAAATTCTTATTCCGCTTTTTCATGTGGCTATCCATTATGGTTACTCTCCTGTGCTCCCATTTGTTTAATTAAATTACATTTGGTCTTTTCAGAGTCCTTTCTGTCCCTGCCTGTTGTGGACATTTATTAATAGTGTCACTTGGTTGATAGTCTGTTAATTTTAATCTCATTTGAATTTGATTATCTTTATCTATTTACACTTCAAAGGCCGTTCCTTGAATTCCGAAGGAGCTACTCTTTCATCTCACCATTATGCAAAGTATGTTGTCATGTATATTACGTGTAGGTGCTTTCATGCCACTAATTAATAAAGGAGCACTGCAAGGATGGAAGGAAAATATTACAGTAGGGGGGTACAGCCAATTTATACACATACTGCCATGACTTCCCACACTTGGGGACCAATCCTATAGTCCCTAATCTGAGTCTACTGACCCCAGTTGGAGTGTTTTCTGAATAAGGTCCCTAGTGTATGAAAGACCCACACAACCAGGGCAAACTAACTGACAGACTGTTTCTGGGAACGGGTGAAACTATGAACGCATTTTTGTCAATAGCCCACACACTGCAAAATCAGAGAAAACATTGCACGCTCCTGCTTTCGGTCAACTCGGGAATTACTCTTAACAAAGCAGCAAAAAGTCATAATGAAAATGTGGGTTTTTAAGGTGGCAGTCTTCCTTTAAATGATGTACAGTAACATAATGTGACACATTTTCATTAAAATACTCCACTAGAATATAAATTGCTTAGAACGATTTGAATTGCTTCAGATACATTTTAATGTACTGGGGCGGCGTTAGGTGAATTTTAAAAAGGGAGACACATTTTTTTCTTGTTTAATTAATAAAACCTAGAGTTCCCCTGTATTACACTAGCAGACATATTGTAAAGAGTACAGTGGACAAGCCTTATGCCCACGGACCATTCAAAGTGGATAATGTATCATTAATGGGAAGCATATTAATTGTGCTTCATTTCTAACCTACAGTGAAGGCAGCAGACAAGTACCCCATGCATTAACTTTTCCTCACTTTAATAAGGGCAAAATTCTACTGTCAGGTGTATTTTTCCTATTTAACTTGTGATATGCAGTAGATCACTGAGCATGAGCAAAACACCTAACAAATGTGTCTACATCTCATTTTCACTGCATGGATATAGTTAATAGGAGGGGCATAGTAGAAATGTGCAGATACACGTGGCTTGTGTTCAACCAATAGCTAAGCTTGGTGTCAAAGGGTATGTGTACACTGTGATGAAGACCCACAGCTGCATATGGCCTGGGACAGCTGGCTTGGGCTCATGGGGCTCAGGCTCCAGGGCTATAAAATTGCCGTGTAGATGTTTGGACGAGGGCTGCAGCCCAGCTCTGAGACCCCATGATAGGAAGGGCCTCAGATTTAGGGCTCCAGCCCAAGCCTGAATATCTACACTGCAATTTTGTAGAAAGTCTAGGCCAGGGCATTAAACAGGAACATTATTAACAAGGGAAGTCTGTTAATTGATGAGTTGGAAAGACAGTGGCTATTTTTGGTTCATTAATCCCCACAGATTTTTTTTTAGCATATCTAATCTAATAATTGCTTGCAGTGCAGTCCCAAAACATGAGCTTCAGCATTCAGCCTATTTTAGTAGGTTACATCGAGACATATCTGTGCACCTTTTTTCAGGCTGTGTTCCAACTAAAGGACTTAGATCTAATAAGTCTCTTTCTGCCGAACTAGAAATGACACTGATAATTATTTTTAACACAAAAAGGGGAACTGATCAAATATCTAGGTCTTCTGGTTTTGTTAACAAGTACAGGAGAGCAAATATACATGCACACACTGGAATATTCACTTTGATTTGCTTCTGGAGTAAGTGAGGCATAGCTGCTCATTCTTCTGCATGTGGCTTTTTACTTTGGCCTTGTTGATGCTAATATTTGCTTTACAGGTTGAAAGTGAAGAGTAGTGCTTTACTCCAAAAATCTGATCCGCTTGTTTGTGTGTGAACCTTTTCTGTGTCATCTTAAAGTTCCATCGTTCCCTCTCTGTTTTTCAACAAGAATAAGTGTTTAAATGCAAACATTTCCCACCCCCACCCCATCTAAGATAAAAGGAAATGTATGTCAGTGTATGCAGACAGTGCAGGTAAAACAGCACAATCTGTTAGGAGAAAGATGTCCATTTCAGCTTCCGAGGGTTGAATGGGAAAAGTATCTTTTTTAAAATGCTCCAAAAATACTGGCTTCTGTACTTTCAATGAAAGCTGAGTGTCTTTGTCTTCCATGGCAGCCACACGCAAAGGCAGAATGTAACGATGATGATGATTTTCATCCATACCTCTAGAAGCACTTTACAAAGATATCATTGTCCTCATGATACTGAAACTGAGGCACAGAAAGGTGAAAAAGACTTGCCCAAGGTCACTTAACAGACCAGTGGCAGAGCTGGGAACAGAATCCAGGTTTTCTGCGTCCTAGTCCAGCGCTCTGTCCATGAGATCATGCTGCCTCACCATTCAAATCCTAAGTAAATTCTTCACACTTGTGTTTAAAACAAACAAAACTAGAGACGTGACTTAATGTCAGTAGTACAGAGCAAAACTAAAAAAGTGAACATGATGATTTCTCGTTGACGATGCAAAACAGAGGAGGCTGCTCCCAGAAAAAAAAAAGTATATTGTGGAAGCATCAGTTGAAGAGTCAAATTGGAAGAACAAACTTTTCTCAAATTTGAAAATGTTCAGATAACTTGTGGCCTCATTATTTTCCCTTGCATTTTCCTCTGTTTTCTGAGTCCTGTGGCACTAGACCTGTATGAACCAAAATAACCCAAGAAAAATCTGTCCTTGTGCAACTTTTGGTTGGGCTGGAAATAGAAGATACTGCAAAATTCACAAGAGCCTATATCTGCAAGGTTTCCTGAGCAATTTCTTATGGACAGAGACTTCTCTACCTTAGAAATCATAACTGATGAGTGGACCATGCCCATAAAATTACAGATGCACTTGATATGCTCAGAGTTTTGATGCCAAACTTCTCCTCCTGTGTAAATTTAGCAAGTACATTGTAATCCCTGTCATGCTGCTCCCAGGTTGCAATAGGCAACTCTTCACAGGCACTCAGCCCTTCACTGCTTCTCTCCATACCTCTCCTCCCCTTCTTCTGCCATTCCTGAAGACCAGTGATTAGCTCTTCCCCTTAAACAAATCCAGGAAAGAAGTCAACCAAACAGAACCGTTCCCTTTAGACTACTGGTCACACCCCACCATGCCAGCCTTCCCCCTAAAGTGCTGTATTTATTGCATTTATTTTTCATTGTGCACATGGCAGCTTGGAGTCATCTATAAAGTACCGGTTTACAAAGTCATATGTTAAAACAGACCTTAAAAATGACCAAATGTCAACTCGAAAGAATTTGAGGAATAAAATCTGTGAATCCCAAAGGAACTCTCAACCCCTAACACTGGTTTCAGAGTAGCAGTCGTGTTAGTCTGTATTCGCAAAAAGAAAAGGAGTACTTGTGGCACCTTAGAAACTAACCAGTTTATTTGAGCATAAGCTTTCATGAGCTACAGCTGATGAAGTGAGCTGTAGCTCACGAAAGCTTATGCTCAGATAAATTGGTTAGTCTGTAAGGTGCCACTAGTACTCCTTTTCTTTTTACCCCTAACACTGCCTCTTTCAGTAACCGTGGCAGTTTGCCCTGAAGGTTGTCAGACTTAGGTGCCATCAAACCAAAGGAAGAAGAAAATCGTGGAGCAAAAAGCTCCCCATAGGAGACACCTGTCTTGCAGTCCCTTTCCTCACCCCCGTCCTTCCGATTTCAAATAATGGCAAATCAGAACTCTGTGCATATAAAAATGACAAGAATGATATGGCATTGCAAGGGCTTTGCAATACATTTTCAATCTAGTGTGCATGAGAGGAAGTAAAACCTTGGAATAAATGTAGGGTATTTTAAATTTCTGCCAATGACTTTATTTTCTGATGTGTTGACCTTTGTGCCAAGAGATGTTGCAAGATTGGCAGACTTAATTTTCCTTCAGTCAAACTGAAACTGAGCACTGAGCTGGAAGGCGCAGCGTGTGAAAGACATTTGACATGGAAGCTAATGAAGAGTTTTAAACTGATCAAGTCTGTGCCATTGTTCCCACGGTGTACATGCTTATTTTTCTTTCTGAAGGAAAAACAGTGCTCCCAATAACAATTAAGAATGAGGCAGTGATTCTGCTCTTCTCTATAGTAGATTTACAAGGTTGTATCTCCATTCACCTATTTACATTGGAGTGAGAGAGAGAATCTGACCCTGACTCTCTATACTGGAGATTAATCTAGTCTTCAGTACACGCACTGCTTGATCTGTGATAAGAGAAGATGTGCAATTCTGCATATATAGAGAGCCAAATTCTACCCTTAATTACACTAGTGCAAAGCTTCCGTTTAATTCAGTGTATGTAGGACAAGCTTTGGCCCAGTGCATTTTGATGTGAACTGATTAGCCCACACCATGCATTGCACTTTGTTATAAAGTGGTCATCAAGGAGTTAACTGGATTATTCAGAGTATTATGGGTTGGGGCCATGCTCCCCCCCGCTTACTTTCTATTTAGTTTCTATAAGTTTTCCACCAGCAATTGTCTGAATTCTCTCATTACTAATGCTACAAAACAATCTGTTTTCAGCATATCCCCTAGGACATTTCCGAATGAGCAATATTCTGTTAGTCTTTTTAGCACGGCTGCATACACAGCTACACTTTCACCTTGCCTCTTCGTTCCACTATGAAACTTGAAACGTTCCACGATAATGCTTGGCTTTTGCATGTAGTGCTCTGTCCTCTAAACTTTTATCTTCTTGTTTGAGGTTGTAACAAACTCCTTAAAAGGCAGCAGGTTTTACTGCCACAGACACTGAGGAAAATTGCTTTGTTTGTCCTTATCGATAATCTCATTTGCAAGAAAATAGTAGCCCAATCTTTCCATATATTGCTGCCAATCTTAATTTCCTGCCTTAAACTCCTCAATTTCCTCATAAATTGCCATTCTTATGTTTTTCCTCATCACTAGTTTTGAAAAGGGATCTCTCAGTACTAGTGATGGGATCCCTGCTCTGGGCATTGCAACCTGGCACATGTAAATTCCCTCAAGTTGTAACACCTCCAGAGAGGCTCCACCACCTGGAGAGGCTCATAAGAACAGCCATACTGGGTCAGATCAAAGGTCCATCTAGCCCAGTATCCTGTCTTCTGCCAGGTGCCCCAGAGGGAATGAACAGGTAATCATCAAGTGATCCATTTCCTGTCGCTCATTTCCCAGCTTCTGGAAAACAGAGGCTAGGGACACCTACCTGCCCATCCTCACTAATAGCATTGATGGACCTATCCCCCCATGAAATTATCTAGTTCTTTTTTGAACCCTGTTAAAGTCTTGGACTTCACAACATCCTCTGGCAAAGAGTTCCATAGGTTGACTGTGCATTGGGTGAAGAAATACTTCCTTTTGTTTGTTTTAAACCTGCTGCCTATTAATTTCATTTGGTGACCTCTAGTTCTTGTGTTGTGAGAGGGAGTAAATAACACTTCCTTATTTACTTTCTCCACAACAGACATGATTTTATAGACGTCTATCATATCCCCCCTTTGTCGTCTCTTTTCTAAGCTGAAAAGTCCCAGTCTTATTAATCTCTTCTCATATGGGAGCTGTTCCATACCCCTAATCATTTTTGTTGCCCTTTTCTGAAACTTTTTGAATTCCAATATATTCTTTTTGAGATGGGGCGACCATATCTGCACGCAGTATTCAAGATGTGGGTGTATCATGGATTCATATAGAGGCAATATGATATTTTCTGTCTTATTATCTTTTCTTAATGATTCCCAACATTCTGTTTGCTCTTTTGACTGCCGCTGCACATTGAGTGGATGTTTTCAGAGAACTATCCACAATGACTCCAAGATCTTTCTTGAGTGGTAACAGCTAATTTAGACCCCATCATTTTATATGTATAGTTGGGATTATGTTTTCCAATGTGTATTACTTTGCATTTATCCACATTGAATTTCATCTGCCATTTTGTTGCCCAGTCACCCAGTTTTGAGAGATCCTTTTGTAGCTCTTCACAGTCTGCCTGGCACTTAACTATCTTGAGTAGTTTTGTATCATTGGCAAATTTTGCCACCTCAGTGTTTGCCCGTTTTCCCAGATCATTTATGAATATGTTGACTAGGACTTGTCCCACTACAGACCCCTGGGGGACACCACTATTTACTTCTCTCCATTCTGAAAACTGACCATTTATTCCTACCCTTTGTTTCCTATCTTGTTACCAATCCATGAGAGGATCTTCCCTCTTATCCCATGACAGCTTACTTTGCTTAACAGCCTTTGGTGAGGGTCCTTGTCAAAGGCTTTCTGAAAATTTAAGTACACTATATCCACTGGATCCCCCTTGTCCACATGCTTGTTGACCCCCTCCAAGAATTCTAGCAGATTTGTGAGGCATGATTTCCCTTTACAAAAACCATGTTGATTCTTCCCCAACAAATTATGTTCATCTATATGTCTGACAATATTGTTCTTGACTATTGTTTCAACCAGTTTTCCTGGTACTGAAGTCAGGCTTACCAGCCTGTAATTGCTGGGATCACCTTTGGAGCCCTTTTTAAAAATTGGCATCATATTAGCTATCCTCCAGTCATTTGGTACAGAAGCTGATTAAATGATAAGTTACAGACTATAGATAGTAGTTCTGCAATTTCACATTTGAGTTCCTTCAGAACTCTTGGGTGAATACCATCTGGTCCTGTGACTTATTACTGTTTAGTTTATTTATTTGTTCCAAAACCTCCTCTAATGACACCTCAATCTAGGACAGTTCCTCAGATTTCTCATCTAAAAAGAATGGCTCATGTTTGGGAATCTCCCTCACATCCTCACATATACTGGTGCAAACTGGATTCTCTGGAGAACAACAAACAAACAAAGGACTTTTGAATAAATAGCCTGAGTTTAAACTGATCCAGGAAGTGGACAGAACCTTCTGTCCAAGGGGGCAGGCCCAATACTTGCAAAAAGGTTTTAAGGACTGACACCTGCCAGAGCCCTGGTTGGATTTGGTGTGATATCTGGGGGTGGGGGGTTAGTATGTGTGTAGGCTCTTTTAATGTTTAAATATGTTTTCTCTGTAATGCTTTCACCTTAAGAATAAATGTGCTTGCTTAGAAAGAGCTGTGTGGTAACTTATAACTGTGGACAATTAACCTGTTCATAGCCTTTGAAGAGAAAGTAAAGCACAAATGCAGCCCTGTTTAGAGTGGGTAACTCACCATGTAGGCAGGGAACTGTGCAGCCTAGAGAAACCCAGCTCAGGAGGAGGAGAGATGGCTAAGGAGCCTGGAGCCCTTGCTGCACCACAGAGGGGAAATACAGGTGCTGGTGCCCTGAACTGAGACACACCCATTGACTAGGGAGCCTGCTTCCACTGCTGGCAATAGGTATAATTGAAAGTGGCACCATCATTGACCCATCACCCCCCGGTTCTAAAACCTGGCTCTGCCACTGCACAGAGAAATACTCTTTACTTAAAGTACTGCAGGCTGGTAGGGCTGCTTTATTCAACTATGTACAAACAGAGTGCGGGGGGGGGGGGGAACACACATGAACAAAAACAGAAAATAAGGGATGGGTGGAGCATAGCTCCAACCCATAGTACTCTGAGTAACCCACTTAACCCCTTGATGACCACTTTATTTCACACTTAATCTTTGATAAGACCTTCTCCTTACTTAATAGAATAATGACAAAAGGCCAAATTGTCTGCTGCCACAGGGAAAAAAAAAACCATTACAGGGGAAAACTTACTATTAAATACTCAGCACGGTCTGTTGTTTGTTTGTATTACAGTATCGCCTGATATTGGGCTAGGCAATGTGCAAACACATGAGAGAGAGGCCCTTTCCCAAAGAACTTACAATCTGAACAAAGGGTAGGTGAAAGGAAGCATTATCATCCCCATTTTACTGATGGGGAGCTGAGGTGCAGAGAGATTAAGAGATTTGTCCAAGGCCAAACATGGGAAGTCTGTAGCAGAGGCAAGAACTGAACACACATCTCCTGAGTTCCAGTCTTCAGGATAGGAGATATGAGTGTATGAAGGGGGCAAGGATTCATCTTACATCCTGTCCCTGGCTTCGTGGAGTCTCAACAGGGCATTCCCACCAAGCTGCTTTTGGGGCCCCTCTTCCATCTGGCACCACGTTTCACTCAAGAGCCATGCTACCTTTGACCCACTGCCCACACCTGCATCCATTCCTCCCTTTCGTTTTCCACTGAGAGGGCTGAAGCTGCAGAACATGAATGAATGCTATGAAAAGCATTCTCCTCTCCTCTCTTTCCCTCTCCTCCCTCCATCATTCCAGCAGAATTTCTACTTCTTACATCTGCTCTGTATTGCCAAGAGGCTAATAAAGCCCCCGAGTAATAATTCATTCCAACATCCACAGATCATCTTTTTCTGCGCTAGAAAGTCATTTGTTCTACCCATAAGAATGAATTTGGATCAGTCTTTTAATTTTGCTTTCTATCTGAAATACAACTGTTGGTCACTTTTTTCTGGCATATCAGTCTTCTTTCCCTTGCAGAATCCAAGGGTGAAATTTTGGTCCCAATGAAGTCACCAGCAAAACTCCCACTGGCTCTGGTGGGGCCAGGATTTCACCCCAACTGTGTGGCTATAAGAAGTTTCTCAAGTTAAGCAATGTACAGGATGAACTGCCCTCAAACAAGAGCTATTAAGAGTTTGGAGCACAGCCAAAAGAGGAAACAAGGTTGTTATTGGAATGATTTTAATCATGATAGACAATTAGCAAAGCTTAATTATATTGAGAAAGAAAATCGGAGTGAGTGGCAGTAATGAATTTCCCTAGTAAATCTCTTGTGTCTCAAAATAAAACTAGCTGACCTATAAATAGAATCAAATTAGAAGAGGTGTTTACCCATAAGGGTCAGATGTTTACCTCACTGAGCTTCCTACTAGTGTGGCTTTTGCAATGTGTTCTTTCTTAAATGTCTTTATCGCATGGGATAATAATCCCAAAAATGGAATTGCATTTTGCTATTCAGATGGCATCCAGGGCCTATAGGAAGAAACAGGATGCAAAAATGATTTATCTGAGCTTGATAGTATTAAAAGTTAATGTGATTATAGAGCCAAGGATATTTAAAATATTGCCTGTGGCTAAAATAAGTATTAGTTAGGTCTTAGTAGGTGATTTTTTAATTTTTTTGCAAAAGCTTTAATATTTGCTGAGAAATTTCTAGCTAAAATAAAAACATTAAATTGAATACCATCAAACATTTATTGAAGAATTCCTATAACTTCTACATGAGTAGCCTGTAGGTCTAGAACTGGCTAGGGGAGGGAAATGATTTGCCTGAAATCTACAGTGCCATTTAAATCATTAAAGTTTTTAATAGCTCTGTAATAAGGGAGCTTATAAACTAAAGAAGCTTCTGGGGAAAGCAAAGAAGCCCTTCTGAACAGTTTTATGTGGCACATCTTCTGATTTAATTGCAAAACATACTTTACAGAAGTGGGGGAGGCATTTTTAAAGCTCAAGAGGCCAAAGTTGAGTCCACAGGTCAAATACGCCCTGTTGAGCCACACAAAGCAGTACCCATGGCCTAAATGCTGCTCCCATGTTTGTTGGTGTAAACCTTAAGTGACCCCAATAAAGTCAATGATGTTAGTCCATTTTTACATGAGTGTGCATGAGGACCAAGATTATCATTTTACCTTAACTACAGTGGTTCAACAGGCAGATACCTCTGGTCTGCTGATACGTGCATTGGAAATTCTCTTCATGTGTGGGTTCCCAGGGGTGCATGACTCATATGAAGTTGGAGAGGAAGCCACATAAATGTATGGTGTGTTTGGCTGGTAGTTATGAAGAATATCCAGTTACAGCTCTGGCCGTCTTCAGTGCCGAAGACGATCCCAAGAGGCAAAATTCAGATACGGATCCTGTCTCCAAACTACTCCTCACCACAAAGTCTGAGTATGTTTGGAGCTGGGTTTTGGTTCAGGCAATTACAGGGATGGGATCAGCAACAAATTCAGAACCAGGCTCAGATTCTGAAGTGCAGTGCCTGAGGCTTTCGTGTTGGCCTAATTTTAGCTCAAACCTCCTAATCTGTTATCTGCACACTATCCCTATATGACAGATGTGAGATTCTGCTTTTCCTGCTGCTTCATTTGGCATCCTAGCTTTGACAGTGAAAATAACATTTTCAGAAACCCACTAACTGAGAGATTTTCTTTCCATTTATTTTCAAAAAAATAAGAGAGTTAAACAAATTAGAGACCTTTCCCATTAGGCTATTCCTAGGAAAATGCTGTCACTGGAGTGTAGAGAATCCCTACCTATAGCTGAATGTCTTTCTTCTTAGCTCCTAAAACACAAATATTACCTTTAGCATTCTAAATAACTAATTCTGTGAGATCACATTCAATTCTTTGCTTGCAGGAAGTGAAGCAAAGCTGCATTATGGGATATTTTATGAATCTGTCTTTTTTATATTTTAGTTTTCCATTTCCATTAATATTGTACTTTCCTAGGAAGCTGAAATAATATCACAATTATTACATGTAAGCCATTAATAACAGAGAAGATGTAAAAATTCACGACCATCATTGCATTTAAGAGCACAGTGAAGTCAGTCTAGTTATGTTTGGTTTGTGCATATGTAATGCCGACAAACCCTGGATGTCAGTGAGCGGGATCGAACCTGGGATCTCTGGAGCTTAATGTATAAGCTTCTACCGCATGAGCAAAAAGCCAACTGGCTGTTTAGCTAAGCCTGTAAGGCAGACTCATTAATCTCTTTCTGTCTCTGTCTCAGTGCCACTAGAGGGGACAGAACACCATACCCAGTAGGTGTGTGAGTTACACAAAGAACTATGTAAACTAATATAGCTCAAAGCCTTTCATCTGTAGTCAGTTCTATTTCTGAGTTAGCAGAATTCTAGTCATGACAGAGGTGGATCACATTCTGTTTTGAGTTACATCAATGTAGTCCCAGCATCACTGAAATCAGTGGAGTTACTCAGGATTTACACCACATCAGAAGCTAGCTCAGTGCACACTATATTCAAAATAGTTTCTTTTTTTATATAAATAATAATAATAAAGTAAGTCCTGTTCCTCTTGAAAGCAATGGCAAAATGAGTTGAGATACAATGAAGGGAAAGCTTGTCCTGCTCAAGGCTGCTTTAGGCTCCAGGTCTAGGGTAAGCACATTTTGGAAACCTAAATTCACGCTAAAAGTATGAAAGAATTAAACAAGATAAATACATATGTAAACATTGGGACAGATCCTCAGCTGATGTAAATTGTCTTGCCTTCATTAACTTCAATGGAGCTGTGACAATTTCATACCAGTTGAGAAACTATACATCAGAGAATACTAAGGCCTGGTCTACAGTAGGCAGTTAGGAGGATGCAAACTAGCTTTTGGTTGTCTTGTCAATTTCAGGGCTCCATCCTGGAGCCCTGAAATTAACAAGAAATCCTGCCAGGATGCCCTTGGTTCCCTGCTCAAGGAGGCAAGAAGCCCCAGCGACTGGCCCCGATTCTCAGCTGGGTGAAGGGAGCCAAGAGCCTGGGGGTAGCTGGCCTCCCGGCGGGGAGCTGCATGGAACTGAGAGCCCTGGCTCCCAGCCCCCACACTCTGGAAGCACTCGTGAGGATGACGCCCGCCACCGACTGAGGGTAGTGTGGACATCGGTCACCACAGTAATTACTGCGGTGGCTGTAAGTCAACCTAGCATAGGTCAACTCAAGTCTGTAATGTAGACATGCTCTAAGAGTACACAAATATCTGAAATAGTCTTGAGTAAATACCTGTTGCAAAAGAAACATTGGTTGCTATAAGGGTGTGAAGTGATGAGAGCTATGGTTGCCAAATTTTAATTCTTTTGCATTCAATTGCTGTAAGGGTGCAAACTCCTTACAATTCTGTTCCCTTCCTGGTGTTTAACGACATACTGTCATCGCAAGGAACCTTTTGGCTGTACATTTTTTCCTCCATTCACAGCAATTGTACAATTGCATTTTGACTCCCTTTGAAGCATCAACAATTGTCCACTGCAGAAGATGGAATACCAGACTTGATGGACCAGTAGTTTGTATCCAGTTTGGGAAGTTCTGTAAGATCCCATGAAGTCAGAACTCTGCATTCGAAATTCCATTCATAAAATAATAAAGTGACTCAGGATGTGGATTGTGAAATGTTGTGGATACTTTTATCTCCAAGAAACAATAGCCAGATGATATAGAGTGCCTAAAATTAACTCTACCCGTTGTATTTTGGTTGTGCAATGCCATCCTTTCCCTCTAGATCAGGGATGGCCAACCTGTGGCTCCAGAGCCCCATGCGGCTCTTCAGAAGTTAATATGCGGCTCCTTGTGTAGGCACCGACTCCAGGGCTGGAGCTACAGGCGCCAACTTTCCAATGGGCCGGGGGTGCTCACTGCTCAACCCCTGGCTCTGCCGCAGGCCCTGCCCCCACTCCACCCCTTCCCGCCCCCCCCCAGTCTGCCATGCCCTCGCTCCTCCCACTCCCCCCAGAGCCTCCTGAATGCCATGGAACAGCTGATTGGGAGGTGGGGGAGGAGAAGAGGGGGAGGGAGGCACTGATCGGCAGGGCTGCCAGCGGGTGGGAGGCCCTGGGAGCGAGGGGTAGGGAGCTGATGGGGGGCTGCTGACTTATTACTGTGGCTCTTTGGCAATGTACATTGCTAAATTTTGGCTCCTTCTCACACTCAGGTTGGCCACCCCTGCTCTAGATGTCTGCTCTAATCTTGCAGGCAAATGAAATGTTGCAATGTTCAGAAGTACTGCACTTGAGTGCTCCAAGATTCTTGAACATTTTAGCAATTGGTCTGCACAGAGGAATGGAACAGAAAAGCAAAGATTAGATAATATGCAAAAAGAGATCAGGGAAGAACCCAGAGTATTAGCTTTGTGTTTTTAAGATCATGAAGTTGAGCATTTTATTTAAAATAATATGGTTGCAGTCCTCCTTTGGGAAGAGAATTTATATCTTTTTTTTTTTTAATAGGATGCAGAGAGCAATGTGATTGAAAATAAAAAATGAATTCAGTGAGGGTGGGTTTAGGGCTTGTCAGCTGCCTCCCTTTCAATGGAAGAATTCTAAATGCAAATCATTTTTATTTTATTTTACAAAAGCAGATTAAAACCTCTTCCAGAAAATTAAAAGCCATCTACTGGTATTGCCAGAATACGGTACTTATCCAATGCACCAGAGCCAAAGCCCACAGAAAAGGCAGCAATCACCATGCGTGTTCTGTTATACTGTCAGGCATTTTCCCCCCCACTGCTGTAGGTGATAACACAATGAGTGCCCCAGCAAGCTGTAAGGTTGTTTCAGTTTTCCTTTTTGCAAGTTGCTAATGTGGCTTGCTCTTGCTTTGGATGGTTGCATGTATGAGGCAGGTTTCTGATTTGACTTTGTCCTTTTTCTTGACTTTGTTTGGTTCATGTTAGTTTTGGTGTATTTGTGTCCATAGTTTTTTGTACTTTGCTGAAATTCTATATTTATCTCTGTGGTGCTGCTGCTTTCCTGGTAAATCCCCCTCTGCTACTGGCTCCTTGCCCTTGGGAAAGTCACTTACTCTTTCTTTGTCTTAGTTGTAATTACAGTTTTATGTTTCAGCACAATACATCTCATGCAAGTAGTCTTGCTGAAGTCAATGGGACTGCTCACATGAGTAAGAATTCCTTCAATGAGTAAGGGTTGCAGAATCAGGTCTATACGCTGTAAAACGGGGTAGTTAATTTTAGCCTATTCTCAGTTTGTCTTGTCAGTAAAACACTTTAAGGTAACGACTTAGGTGTATTTGATGATTGTTCATTTTGAAAGATGTCACTTTAAGAATTTCTAGAAGTTTCAAAACTGCCCTGTGGGAGATCTGTTCTATGCCAAAATGTCATTTCAGATTCGAGACTACATATTCCCCTGCACTTTCTCTATAAATGTTTCATAGCATCTGCATTTTTTATCATTGCACTTTCATGTGAACTGTGGATTTCTTATAGCTAACGTACAATGCCTATCTAAAGTGAAGTAAGTAATTTTTAATGGTTTTTTTCTCTGTCATAAGAGATAAAACTACCTAATTATTTCCCTCCTTACGTGCAGATATTTATATTAATATTTTAACAAATGGAATCTTTATAGTGTCATTCATGGATCCAGGTGTTAAAATTAGAACAACTGTGTCCTGAAAGGGAATGTTGTATCTGTTTTCTAATAGCTTAAAATTGATAGAATTAGGTCTTATTCCTTCAACGGTAGATCAAACTCATGAAACTTCCTACAAGTCACCAAACTGCATTACCAAACACTAATTAAGGTGAAATCCCATTATCATTTTGCATGCAGGACTCCCACGCAGTACATCAAATGGATAGAAAGATAACTTTTAAAAAGATTGCTCTTGCAACACTGGGTACTCTGTGCGCCATTAAACCCATGATGCTTACCATTTTCAGTAGTTACCTTTATTGCCTGAGTCCTAATTTAAAGAATAGTGACTACTACAAACACTTCTGTAAAGGTTTATGGGACGGTAAATATCCATAGCTAAATTCTATGCAGGCCTATGGGGCTGTATACACAAATTAGACAGACACATAGCTGAATACAAGGAGTACCTTTCTCAGATCTGAAGAAGAGCTCTGTGTAGCTTGTAGCTTGAAAACTTGTCTCTGTCACAAACAGAAGCTGGTCCAATAAAAGCTATTACTTCGCCTACCTTGTCTGTCTAATATCCTGGGACCAACATGGCCACAACAACGCTATATATATATATATATATATATATATATATATATATATATATACACACAAATGTTTAATAATAATTGACAAAGACGGAGAAACAGGTGACAGCAGACCTAGGGCAGCAATAACATGGGTAGCAATCAGAAACACAGAATCAGAATCTCCTTTCTGTTCTGTGGCACAGGGGGAGCACAATGTGGCTGTGAAGTGGCCGCAGACCTTTTGGGCGTGGTTTTTGCTTCCAAGCAAGTGGGGGACGCGGCATAAACAAATCTTCATTGGGGCTTTGTGAGAATTCTTGGAGCATTCGTGGTGGGGGTGAAGGCATAGGCCAGGGGTGGCCAACCTGAGCCTGAGAAGGATCCAGAATTTACCAATATACATTACCAAAGAGCCCCAGTAATACGTCAACAGCCCCCCATCAGCTGCCACCCACTGGCAGCCACACTGATCAGCGCCTCCCCCTCTCTCCCTCCCTCCCTGCACCTCCTGATCAGCTGTTTAGTGGCGTACAGGAGGCTTGGGGGATGGGGAGCGAGGGCACTGCAGGCTCAGGGGAGGGGGCGGGAAGGGGTGGAGTGGGGGCAGGGCCCGCGGCAGAGCCAGGGGTTGAGCAGTGAGCACCCCCCGGCACATTGGAAAGTTGGCGCCTGTAGCTCCAGCCCCGGATTCGGTGCCTGTACAAGGAGCCGCATATTAACTTCTGAAGAGCCGCATGGGGCTCCGGAGCCACAGGTTGGCCACCCCGGCATAGGCGGTAGGGGTAGGAAGAAGCATTAGTCAACATGCTCCTATGTCACTCCGTGTGACCAGTGGAATCCTGCCCTCTAGTGCTGCTCATTGCAGCATTAACTTGCAGTCTGTGGCTTCTACTAGGGCTAGCTGGAAAAAAATAACTGTTTTGTGAAAAATGTTGAGGTTTTGAAATTTGCTTTGATTCCATATTGCAATGAAAGTAGGACCTTTTAAAATCTTTTGCAAGACACCCAGTCTCCTGCAACAGCCCAGTGGTTAGGGCATTGTTGTGGGAGACTCAGATTCAAGACCCTGCACTCCCTGCTTCAGAGGCGGGCTTTGAACCTGGCTCTCCCACATTCTAGGCTCTCTTTATCTGGTTTTAACCAGAAATTACACCCTGGACCCGAGAAACCTTCCAGACAAAATGTTCCTCTCCACTGGCATTTTCCGACAAAAAACAAACATTCAGTTGAAAAATTCCCCACCAGCTCCAGCTTCTACTATTCTTGCAGGGAGCAGGGGTACACGACCACAAACAGAGATGAGGTGGTAGGGATAGCACTCCATGCATCAAAGGGAGGGGAGGGAGAGCCTAAGAGAGCGTGCAAAGGACTATACTGTCCACATGGATGCCCCAAAATCGGAAAAGATGGGACTAGGATTCTCCCCATAGATTCTCGCACTCTATAGTTGGAAGGCTATGCCCCTTGCCCCTTATCCCTCCTTTTTAGGGGTGAATACCCCCAAGTGAAGACTCATAGTTATTGTACCAGATTTCCCCCTTCCGTGCGGTTTTGCATAGAAGGGGATGATATGGCCCTTTGCCTGTGTCTGCACTGAAATTCTTCTTACCATTTTCCACTATTGCAGCTGCAGTGGTGAGAGGAGCTGGAAAGAAGTCAGAGTACTAGCATTTTTAGCACATTATTGTCCAGTCCTGCTCAGAGCTAATCTAGATGTCATGATGGTAAAAATACCAGCAGACTGCAGTCGCTGTCATGTTGGGTACACTGGGATTCCCAAAATTACTGCCGGAGTAATCTTTGTTAGCTGGCATATTAATGACTGAGATGGGGGAGGAGGGAGGGTGAGTAAAGCCAAACAAAATCAAACCAGAGAGAGGTTGCATACATGCCTAGATCCCTCCTTTTGACTCACTGGCAGACGAAGATGTCTCTTTCCACCACACCTTCCACCTCAGTTTCCCCAACTACTACCTTCTAAACTATCTTTTGATAAACAGGTACAACCAATGGATATCCAGACAGTGGGTGAAATATAGCCGGTGCAAGATTGCCTTTTTCCAGATCTCTAAAGCAGGGAGAAGAATTGGCATCAGGGAAGCATCCCCCTCTCTCCTCCCAGGGCATTTAAAGGATCAGGGGATCTCTCTCTCTCTCTCTCTCTCTCTCTCTCTCTCTCACACACACACACACACACACACACACACAAAATAGGCTTATAGTTGGTCCATTGCCACCAGGGCTCCCCCTTCCACTGTTTACCCCAAGCAACCTGCTAAGTGGCCATATTCAGGGAAAGATTAAGTGGCAAAGTTGCCCTCCAGCCTTCTATTAGGAAAAAAAACCTTTTGTGCTGAAACCGGCTTTTAACCCAGCCAAAGAAATGTAGAAATATTTTTGTCAATAGCCTTAAATAGGCTCCCGGGCAATGGTGAAATTGACATAAAATGTGCAGTACACTGAAAATGTAAAATACTATTTGCAGCAAATTTGGAGGCCTTTTTGTGTAAGCCTGTAGCTGAAATCTCGTGATATTATCCTCAAACAAAGCTGTGCTGTGCTGTACTAGCAGGTGAAGACCATAAGTGGAGGTTAGAGGTGGTAGAAATTTTTTAACCTTATTTTTTAATGAAAAATGACTTTTTTGAACAATACAAAAAATTCACAAATGATGTTTTGTATCATTCAGAAGTTTCCAATTTTTCCCTTTTTTTTTGGTTTTGTTTTTGTTTCAGTTCAATTGAAATGGGGAAAATAATTTGCATTCATTTTGAAGTGAAAAAAATTCATTTTGATACGAGTCGAAATGAAATTTTTTCAGTTTTCATTTCCTGTTTTACTCTTCCATCCTTCTTGCAAAGCCACATCCAACATAGCATAGCGTGTCCTGAAAAGATTCAGATGTAATGATCAAATGCTCCCACAGAAAAGTGTATCGTGATACCCGTTTTTCTTGGTAGACTTAGCAAGTATTCCCACTATAATTTATTTTCATGAACTCATTTTCTCCTTAGAGATTTTATTTTAACTCAAGTAATTTACATCACTGTACTATCTCACCAAAACAAATTATCTTTTTATTTTTAATTACATATATGGTAGTAAAATAATACAAACAATAAAATGGATTGGTCAAACTGGACTGATTCTCCAACATTTGACTCAGTTGTTGCTGATCAGATGGGAACACATTTTCCTGTAGCCCAGCTGATGTTTATTGTGCGTTATTCCAGATGTTCTTACAATATGCTGTCCCCTGAACATCATAAATTTTGTTTTTGAAGACAAATCAGATAACAGTTTAAGTCTGAGAGGTAGCGGATCATATATACTCAGTCAGTTAAGCAGCTAGCCATCAATGGACATCTTTCATGTATAAGGCAGTTTCAAGTAGATGAGATCCGAGCACTTGTCTGACTAAAATACCCCAACTACACATGATTATACTTGTTCACATGCAGTGTTTATTTCTGTCATAGCTACCCCATGATGGGGCTGGGGCAGGAGACTATTAATTAAAAAAAACTTAAGTTTCTTGCTTACATTGATTTTTGGATCAATGGAAAGTTTCAAATTACTGTCCTTCAGACATAATTTCAGATGTTTAGAATGGTACTTAGTGTTTTCATAAAAAGCAAATTTGTCTACACTTCAGTGATATAAGGGAATGCTCAACAACTCTAAATACAGAGAAAACCTGGATTTGTGCTGGAAATGACCCACCTTCATTATCATGCACATTGTAGGGAGAGCGGTCACTTTGGATGAGCTATTACCAGCAGGAGAGTGAGTTTGTGTGTGTATGAGGGTGGGGGGGGGTGAGAAAACCTGGATTTGTGCTGGAAATGGCCCACCTTGATTTTCATGCACGTTGTAAGGAGAGTGGTCACTTTGGATAGGCTATTACCAGCAGGGGAGTGAGTTTGTGTGTGTGGTTTTTGGAGGGGGGTGAGGGGGTGAGAGAACCTGGATTTGTGCAGGAAATGGCCCACCTTGATTATCATACACATTGTGAAGAGAGTGGTCACTTTGGATGGGCTATTACCAGCAGGAGAGTGAGTTTGTGTGTGGGGGGGCGGAGGGTGAGAAAACCTGGATTTGTGCTGGAAATGGCCCAACTTGATGATCACTTTAGATAAGCTATTACCAGCAGGAGAGTGGGGTGGGAGGAGGTATTGTTTCATGGTCTCTGTGTATATAATGTCTTCTGCAGTTTCCACAGTATGCATCCGATGAAGTGAGCTGTAGCTCACGAAAGCTCATGCTCAAATAAATTGGTTAGTCTCTAAGGTGCCACAAGTACTCCTTTTCTTTTTGCGAATACAGACTAACACGGCTGTTACTCTGAAACCTGTCATTATAGGTTTTGTTACAGATAAACTCTAGGGGAGAGAGACTGATGGATTCTGGTTTGTCGATGGATTCTGAGTTGGAACCATTTATGAAAACCATATTTATAAAGCTATTGGCCATATCGCTTTTCTATACCTTTATTTCCTCTTTGGTTCCTCAACTTTCAATCAGACAACTGTGAATCTGAAAAAAAGCCTTTTTATTATTGATAGAACAGGATTTAAGGACAGCTACTTGTTTTTCAAAATCCATTTTTAATATGGCTGTTAGAAGAAAGCATTGATGAGTACCTTTTAGAGTGAGAATTATGATTTTTCCCCCCCTGAGACTGTAATATTGATCTGAAATTTTTTATACTGGCCATAATAATTCATTTGCTAAAGAAGTTCTTTCTCATGGAGGATGATACGTAATTGCTGTCCATTTATTTTTATTTTACATTCTTTATCTAAAGTGATCAAAATTGTGATACATGTTAAATTGCCTGTTCATACAATACAGTTTGATGTCCATGAGAAATTTCAGTGTAGATTTTATATGCCTCCTAGTAATAGTAATAAACGTTTCTCCAGTTCTGTAAGAGCTAGATATTTAATAGTAGTAGGTAATTGCACATTCAGTCTGAAGATCTTGAAGCCCTTTATCAGTGCTGATGAATTAGGTGTCTCAACAATGTCTGTGGAGTAGCTAGGTACTATTGCTCCCATTTTACAGATGAAAAAATAGAGACGGAAGAGATACTTAGGTGCCTAACTTCTGACTCCTAAATATCTTTGAGGATCTTGGCTCAAGTGACTTTCCCAGGCTCACAGAGGAAGACTGGCGGAACTAGGAGCAGACCCCAGATCTCCTGACTCTGGGCTCGATTCAGAATTTCCCTTTGGTCTCTTTGCACAACATCGGCTGAAACCACTGAATCAAAGGCACAACTTAGGCTGCCCTAACGTGGTCATGCCAGCTTCCAAAATTGGAGAGGCTGCAAGGCTGCTCCAGCACAAATTGAGGCCTCTCAATCCTGTGTTTTAACATGCACACTGCTCCGTTTCCACAGTAGTTTTACAGTATACTGTTGGTAACATAAAATGTGTCTGGTTTTGTCATATTTCAAGCATAGTAGCTGTATTGTCCTATGTATAGTATTTCACCAGTTAGGTATCAAACCCCTGGGAATGTATTGTTCCCCATATACGCTGTACTCTAGGACCTGCACTAAATTGTGTTGTGCAATGATTCTGATCAACAAATCACACTTTTTATTGCAATTGATCTTTGGTTTCCATTGACATTGGTAAAATGTGACTAAATAAAATATGACTGAGTAAATGTTAAATGTAGCAAAATCTTTGTTTTTTTTTTAAATCCATATTTTCTTAAACTGCAGCATTAATAAAAGCAAAAGTGCAGACATTAGCTGTAACTACATCATGTACAAATATAATTAAAGGTGTTGACCAATTCCTTATTTTTATGTGCAGCTTTATACAAATCTATTTTAAATCCCATGAAGCCCAGCTAGTAGAAATCATTACCCAGATGCCTTTTCAAAGCCACCTTTAGCTGAAGAACATTCATGCTATTTGAACGAAGAACAAATTGTTTCAGATCATGCTGGAGTCTCTCAGATTTACTGAACACAAATTCAGCAACTGTTTAGAGAGGGGATTTTAATTTATGTGCTTATCCTATGCCAGATGTGTGTACTGACAGGTTGTGGAACAACAGATCCCACTGTCTCAGTGCAGCTCCCCAGTGAGTGCCATTTTTTTTGGGGAGGAGGGAACATTTTCTTGCTGCATAAAGCAACCTTGGCAGCAAAAGCTGCTCAACAACCTATTTATTAGTATCTCTACTCCTCATCTGTTGTTATATTAATATAATGAATTGTTCACAGGTGCTTCAAATGAGGTTTAGATGATCACTGGGTGCTTTGTTACCAAAACAGCCCAAATTGAGAGGAGCAGATGCATTAGCAACAGTCCCCTAACAAAAGCACAAAGCTTGAATTAATGAAGGTCATCGCTCACATTTGGCCTTGATGACCTTAGGAATAACCAGACTTGTCATTTGACTATTTCAAGGGAGAGGATGCTTGTTTTCTCTTAATCTTGTTTCAGTTTTTAATTTTTTAAAACTTCTTTAATATATCACTTAAAGCCCTTGTACTCCTAAGCAATAAATTAATTGTATTCCATCCTTCTTACTTTTTACCAAAAGGAGACCCTTCCCATAAGATTATAGTTAAACTGTGCTGTAAGTCACGTTTGAATTATAATGTGCATTCAAGCACCAAGACAGGTAAAACAGTTAAACCAACACCATCAACTTGAAACATAGTCATTTTTTTTTAAGTTGGGGGCATTTCAGGTGCTGCTAATATTTGTGGTTTTACAATCCTGTATTTTTTTTAATGTTTTCCTGTTTGCCTTTTGCTCCAAGAAGGGCCCAAAAAAGCAAGAGGAGAAACCGCCTAGGATCTTGATCCTACAGCCACTTGTGAATGCGCTCAACTTTATGCACTGTGAATAGTCCCATTGAAGGTCGACACACAAGGTGCCAAGTTAAGCATGTGCATAAATCTTTGCAGGATTGGGGCCTATATAATAGCAGGATAGACTTGTGGTTAAGGCCCTGGATTAGGACTCAGGAGATCTAGGTTCTATTTCCAGCTACATAAGCTTCTTGTGTGACCTTGTCACTTAATCTCACTATCCCCTTGTTAGTATAATGGGGATAATAATATTTTCTTTTTCCAACCCTTTTCTCTCCCTGTATAGCGCTTAACGTAAAGAGGCCCTGATCTCAGTTGGGACCCACAGGTGCTACTTTAATACATATAATGAAGGAAATGGTGAAAGTGACTATACATAAAGTACTTGTAAATGCACTAAGTAAATACACTGAAAAAGTGGAGTTTATTTTTTTCTTTAACGTCTTTCAGTGACATTAGTATAAGGTGAATGCATCTGATGAAGTGGATTTTAGCCCACGAAAGCTTATGCTCAAATAAATTGGTTAGTCTCTAAGGTGCCACAAGTACTCCTTTTCTTTTTGCGAATACAGACTAACACAGCTGCTACTCTGAAACCTAGTATAAGGTGTTACTTGGATCAATAGTAGGTAAAAGTTTAAAATGGAAGTATGTTTTTTTTAAGTGGTTTTTCATTTAAACTCTATAGTTAGCACTTTCTATCTTAAAAATACCTTTGCTTTATGTCTGATACTATCACTAGATATTATTAGAACTTATATGTGCTTTATATGTTCAGTCATTAACTAATTCATCCTCAGAACACGCTTTTGAGGTAAGGATCTGATCCTGCTTCTGTTGATGTCACTGCCTAAACTACCATTGACAGGTCATTGGCTCAGGATTGAGATCTAAGTAGGTAAAATTAATATGGGGCGATTGAAGGAGAAAAGTGAAGTGATAGGCCTCAAGCCACAGAGTGAGTCAGTGGCAGAGCTTTTGATTAGCACGAAGAATTCCTGCGTCCCTAACCTGTGCACATTCCATTGTTTCATGCTGTCTCCCAACAGCATGCAGAATCTTTATTTGCAGAAATAAAGAAACAGTGTCATCTCCTATGGTTCGTTGCTAAGATTTTGTTCTCTTGAACTGTAAGCTCATGGGGAGGGGGGCAGTGTAAGTGTTTGTGTAGTACCTAATACAATGGGGCCCTGATCCTAAGTGGGCCCTGCAGGAGCTACCATATTATAAAAATGAAAGGATAAAAATTTTGTGAACAAGAGAAGCTGGGACTATGGTACAAGGTGAAATGCGCTCAATACATACTGTCAATCATATTCATGTTAAATTGTGAAAAAATATAAAATCTTATTCTATGTCTGAACTTGGGTATGGCTGAATCAACAAAGAAGTTGGCTGAATGCAACAGTTTATGTCCTTCATCATATCTTCTCTTAGGTTGGCAGTGGGAGAGACCAAGTTTAAGAAATTAAATTATAGTGCATGAGTGTTGGAATAGTGATGAGGTGTTCATTCCATTGTTTGATCATCTACTTATGGCTCAGCAAACCTAGTGACTCATGTTCCCAGATTTCAAAAAGAGAGTCAGCCAGCACTTCACTGTGTTTTCTTTCACTACAAGTACAGAAGAGAGTAAAGTGGAGACAGAAAACCTTTCACATCTGTGGACAGGGCAGCCACACCTTTTGTGCATGAGCTAGACACAGTGAATGGACCTTCCATCTAGAGAGGGCAGCTGGCGAATGCTCCTCTCTGCAAAGCATGGATTTAATCTGTCCTTGCTTGTACACCATTTTGGAAAGAGGGAAAGGTATAGGCACAAAGGCCAGGTTCACTTGGCTCCAAAGGGCTGCTGGGAGGTGGGGTCCCAGAGACCCTTGTGAGGGGGATGGATCTGCACAGACTTCCCAGAAGATCCACTGTTTTTTTGTTGTTGTTGTTTTTCAGCCAGACCCCACCACAATGTCCTCACAAATGGAATAATGTTCCTTGAATTCCATGAATGCTAATACACAGTTAGAGGTGCATATTTTCCCCATTGGTTGGTATTCCTGGGGAAGAGACATGAAGCTCCCTGCCTAGCGTATGCAGTACTAGCGAGTGCATGAGGCTACTCTAGACTTCCAGAATAGATTTTTCTATGACTTATTGGGTTTTGTGTCCATAGCATGAAGCACAAAAATAACTGTAATCTCTACAGAATGCTACTTGGCATCTGTATCACATCTAATATGTCCTATTGTTCATGTGATGAAAAGGTAAGTGTTTTTGTCTCCTTCTGAAGCCCGGTGGTTGGTTTGAACAGTACGCACAGTGGTGTTTCATAAAAAGCATAAACGACGAGGAGTCCTTGTGGCACCTTAGAGACGAACAAATTTATTTGGGCATAAGCTTTCGTGGGCTAAAACCCACTTCATCAGATGAGTGGAGTGGAAAATACAGGAGCAGGTATAAATACATGAAAAGATGGGAGTTGCCTTACCAAGTGTGAGGTCAGTCTAATGCGACAATTCAATTAACAGTAGGATACCAAGGGAGGAAAAATAATTTTTGTAGTGGTAATGAGAGTGGCCTATTTCAAACAGTTGACAAGAAGGTGTGTGTAACAGTAGGGGGAAATTAGTATGGGGGAAATTAGGTTTAGGGTTTGTAATGACCCAACCACTCCCAGTCTTTATTCAGGCCTAATTTGATGGTGTCCAGTTTGCAAATTAATTCCAGTTCTGCAGTTTCAAGTTGGAGTTTGTTTTTGAAGTTTTTTTGTTGAAGAATTGCCACTTTTAGGTCTGTTATTGAGTGACCAGGGAGATTGAAGTGTTCTCCTACTGGTTTTTGAATGTTATAATTCCTGATGTCAGATTTGTGTCCATTTATTCTTTTGCGTAGAGACTGTCTGGTTTGGCCAATGTACATGGCAGAGGGGCATTGCTGGCATATGATGGCACATATCACATTGGTAAATGTGCAGGTAAAGTGGGTTCTAGCCCACGAAAGGTTATGCCCAAATAAATTTGTTAGTCTCTAAGGTGCCACAAGGACTCCTCGTCGCTTTTGCTGATACAGACTAACACGGCTAGCACATAAAAAGCACACTGCACCTTAGTGTACTAGCTCAAAGCAAAAGCAGTTGCCAGTGTTGCATCAAAGAAGGATTCTTGGAATCTGGGTTCTGTATTCAGAAGGATCCAATTCCAACATTAAGTCAGAGGCAGAGCAGCAGCTAGTGGTGCCATGTAGCTTGTTATGTGAAAATCAAAGGGTTTGGAAGTGGGGGGAAGACATGAAGGTGTCAATAGCTTAGGAGGAGAGGAAAAGAGGAATAGTGTCCATGTGAACCCAAAGTTTAGGTGTCTCCTAGCCCCATTTACTGGTGTAAGCCTATTTAGGCCTCATTTCTGCAAATAATTATGCTCGTGCTTAATTTATGCACTGCAAGTAATCCCAGTGACTTCAATGGGGATTGTGCATAGTGCATAAAGTTAAGCATGTGTGTTAAGTCTCTGTAGGATTGGGACCTTACTTACTAACTGGCTGCAGAGTTATGTTGAAAATTTATAGTACTCATTTACAAACGCTTTTGTTTCAGCAGACAATAACTATTCAGTGCTATTGATCATTTCTGATGTCTTAGCCAAATTTGATTAAAAAAATTAAGATCCCATCCTTCACTAAGGACCACGTCTATGATGTGTTTGAACTCTAAAAAGGAAGACTTCTTTACATTATCAAACCAGAGAGGGACAGAATTACTATTTTTTTAATAAAAGAAGCAATTTTTCCTCACTCTTATAACTCAAAACAATTCAGTGGCTTCTGTTCAAGCTTACTTTTAGGCTGAGACGACAAACTTCAGCAGACACGGAATTTATCTTTGAGACAGTTGTGAACGACTAAATAAAGAGGGGGATTTAGAATGGAATGGATGGCTTACCTTAACAATAGTTGGGATTTCTGTTCATTCTAAGTTAATAGCTTGGCTCCTTGTCACAATCTTTGGACACTGACACTGCCATTATTATCCATTTTCAATAGACTTTTCGTGTCCAGATTCTAATCTCAGGTGCACGTTTGTCAGGGCCGGCTCTACAGTTTTTGCCGCCCCAAGCAGTGAAAAAAACTGCCACCGTGGACGGCAAAAGGGAGACGCTGCCGCCGAATTGCCGCCGGCGCGGAAACTCTGCTGCCCCTTTCCAACTGCCGCCGCAAGCACCTGCTTGCAACGCTGCTGCCTGGAGCCGGCCCTGACGTTTGTAGCTGTGAGACTTTTGAGAGAGGTAATAATGCATGCTGTGCAGCCAAGATTAGACTCTGACCCCTAGGATTGGGCCTAGATGATCTGCTGTCGCTATTTATTTATTTACAGTCTCATCCTGATTTGGAAAAATACTGATTCAGCTTTAAAAATCTGAATTACTATTCGAAATGCAGGAGAAGAATTGATTAACTAGCAACCTGCAAAACTGGCTGGTGGAAATATAGTGTGTAAAGGATATAGAATCTTAGAGGCACTTGATGATACTCACCTTAAGTAATCATTTTAAAAGGTTTAATTGTTAAAATTTTTAGAAAACAAGAATGTTTCATGGGAGTGGATGCTGGGACTCAAGATCTGGGTTTAATTCCTGTTTCTGCCACACAATTCCTGCGTGAGCAAGTCACTTTGGTACTTTTGAAAAGTTTACCCTAAGTAACCTAGAAACCTAAATTGGCGCTTCTCAGCACTACTGTAAGACAATAAATTAAAATACAAAGTGAGGATTTTTGCCATACATGTTAGATCATGTCTTAAACCAATGTTATAAGCTCTTTTGAGTGAAGGATTATCTTTTGCTATATATCTTAACACCTTGCATAATGAATCCCCAATCTGATTGGCACTTCTAAATGCTATTATAAGATACAAATAATAATTATTTAAATGTAGGATGTCTATGGTATTTGGAGTTTTATATTATTATTGTATTTATGAATTATATATGAACATGGCATTGTACAGAATAAATTACGACCCTGCCTGGAAAAAGATAACACTGTAAGGTAAGATTAAAAACAACATGAGGAGCTAGGATACAAGGAGGCAGAAATGAGAAGGATGAGGGCAAGGAAAATAAGAATGGATAGCAAGTTGGGACGCTATCACATTCTTTTTAATGCTATCATTTGAAAACTTTTTACAAATTGATTTCATATTAATAGCAATCTTGGGTGTTAATAATAGCAATCTAGATTTATGCGGTGCTTTTATCCCAAATGAGACAAAATCTTTCTGAAAATTCTATGCAGTGCATTGAGGACAGTCACCCACCATTGTAATGATGCTTCCACTGAGATGCAGCAACCATTCTCTACAGCAGTTTTAAGATGGGAGAAATCAGGAATAATCTCTGTAGTGGAAACTATAGGGGGAAGGTTAGGTAGATGATGTGCTCACCCAGTCTAGAATTGGCCAAGACATTAAGGTTAAAACTCTAGGGTTACGAAAAATGCCATGGAATCTTTTCGTATGCCTATCAGAAGTAAGAGCAGATGCTTGGTCTTATTCAGAAGCTGGCACCTACAGCAACAGTGGTCCTAACACCATCCTGGGGCATTTATTCAGGTCTAATCTGAGGTTAGAGTGCCACCTACTGAATAGAGTGCCACTCACTTCAGCACTTGGGTTTTCCTTGGAGGTCTCCCATCCGATTACTGACCAGATCCAACCATGTTAAGCTTTTGAGATGTGACAAGAACAGAGCCCGAGGTAGACTGGCTACTTAAATGTTTATTTATGTCATTGACATGTTTAAAACTCTCTACCCAGTCTAAATATTGCAAGGAGAATGTAAAGCGGAAAAAAATTGAATATGGCCTAAGAACCAAAAAAGTATATTATTCGCTTACTAGTTACTGTCTGTGATTTGAATGATCATGGTTTTGACAGAACTGGTGTGCTGGATGTTACCCTAAATATGATATTTGTGACAATGATTTTTACTGCGGCATGACGGTCTTGTGCTGTCAAGATTGCAGAACATCACACCAAAAGAGGTCTCTTAGAATCTCCAGGATTTAAGTAGTTGATTGAAAAGCAAAAAGCAAGATATATTTATATTTCAGAGACTAGAAAATGTTTAGTGGATCTGAAATGCAAAGAATTTTGATTATATTTACTGGTTACCAAAGCAGATGATTGCTTAATAATAAGCTAGACGAGTGCAAAGTAAAGTTGTACAGTTGTGTAGATTGAGCAAGGAATAAAAAGAAATACTGCACAGCTTAGTTAACCAGGTTTGCTAACTGTCAGATGGGACAAAGAACTGGCAAGACCTATAACTAATATGTTACATAGCAGCTTCAACCCGAAAATTGTGTGAAGTAATGCTTAGTTATTATTCGATGCTTCTTCAGTCTTTGAAAAGCTTTTTAACAACTACATTGTGTATGCATTCATGCAGATATCTGTGTAAGCAAATGGATGTAACTGAAAATACTGTAGGTGCTGTGTGCATTTCTTAAGTGGCCAGGATGTTCATATTGAAACTATAGTGTACATTTTTCTCTTTAAAACATCGCCTGTTGTCTCTCTCTGATTGTGTTTTGTCGAGGGTAGTAAGTAGTGTACTAGAGGCCAGACTTTGTCCATCAAATCTCCCATTGTTGTCAATAGAAGCCTTTTTTCTCATTGCAGTATTGGATACAATGTTAGTCTGAGGAACACTGGCCCAATTCTTATCCTCTGTAACTGTGCATAGATGGGACTCTCTACGGATGGAAGTAAGGATTCTTCTGCCTCCATAGACCGCTCCTCAGCGCTCTCCTTTGGACGCTGTGGAGGGTGCTGCGTGATTTTTGGTTTGTCATGAGGATGGATTTAGAGACCGAGTGGGTCAGCGGAAGGAATGGGCAGGCTGATGGTAGTGTGAGGGTTGGGGTAGGAAAACATACACACACACATGCGCTCTGCAGAGCTTAATCAGAAAGGAGAACGCAGCTCTCATCCGCATTGACTTTAGTGTGGATCACCCAGCAGGAGTTCTGGGGAGCTCACAGCAGCTAGGGAGAGCCCCCAGAAGCATGGCTGCAATGGCCCTTGTGCTCTGGGGGCCACAGCCAGTACAGAGGCATGGTGCTAGGGCAGAGCCACAGAGCCTCCACACGGATGGCCATGGCCTCCTGTGGGTCCTCCAGCATTGAGGATTTAGGTCAGGAAATAGCCCCACTGGTTATTTGTGGGAGGTCAGAACTGACCCAGTGGAACGATAGGGAAGATACTCTCCTTGGGGATCCTCATGGAGATTTCCTCCCCCTGTGTGCTGTCCTGAGGGTTTCACTGTGGGAAGGGATGATCTGGACCCTCTGCTTAGGGCCTGGAAGAAGAGCACAGCATGACTTGGTGAGTTATAGCAATAGTTATTACCCTTCCCTTTTCTGTTTGTTTACCTATGTTCTGTTTATTGTAAGTACTCCCCAAAATAACGCAGAACACGGGAAGTTCTGCAAATAAGAGAGTCAGTTATGTGCTCAGAGTATAAAATCTTGATCCAGTGACGTTTACTAGAAAGAGAGGATATTGAACGGATGGCTTCTTTCCTGTGTGGAACATCACAGCTAGCTGTGGATTGCCAACTATCAAAGATGAGCTTAAACATGGTAACAAGAACTGTTTATTACATGCCAGATCATCCTCAGGAGCATGTTCTCTGTTGGAGGCTGACAGTGAAGTTGCTCATCTTAAATCAGTTTGCAGTTAATTGGCAGTGAGTGGAAATGTGCCTTGCCAAAGAGGGTTTCAAATATGAAACCATTTGGATTTCTGAAGAAGCTGGTGTTTCGCAAGAATTACAGGCTCTTTGATGGGCATGTGTGAAACAGTGTGGTTTGTAATCCCTAGTGCTTTTACAAATTCCAGTGCTTGCAAAAACCCTCCTTGGCAAGGTGCACTTCCGTCCCCTGCCAGCTAGCTGGAAACTGATTTGAGACTGGCAACTTCAGACTGTAAAATGGAGCTGTCTAAGTAGATTTGTTTGCATCTGAGGAAACAGCCCTCACCACGTGTGTGTTTATTAATGTCTTTAAATGGTTAACGGAGGCTAACAGAAACTAGCACAGTCAGTTATAAGGTCCTGTTTGCAAACCCTGGAGGAAAAATAGAATATCAATAGCAGCACATATTAGTAACACTTAGTGCCTGTGTAGCACCTTCTACCGAAGATTCACAAAGATTGAGTGAGCCTCATAATACCCCTGTGAGAGAGATGGGGAAACAGAGGCACAGAGTGGCTTACCCTAGGTCACACAGCTGGTTAACTGACAGAGCTGGGACTTCAATCAAGCCAACGACTCCTACCGCATGGCCTAACCACAAGATCACACTGTCTTCACGGAGGTGAATTAAGGGACCAATGAACAGCTGTGACTGTGCAAATGAAACAAGTCATTCTATACATCATAGAAGAGGTGTGCAATACCATCCTCTGGATCATACTGAGGATTCAAAAGAACTTTGGGTTTTAAAAGGAACTTGCAGGTCTCAATTTCATTTTTAATACAAATCCAGTGGGTCCAACATGTGCCTGCATGCTTCCTTGATCACCCGTCTGGTTTTCACCAGATAGCACTGGATGCTCAATGCTTGCCATCCGCCTTTTCTAGTCGTGTCGTTGCCAGAAGGCTACAGAGTCAGACTCATCGTTTTACTAGGAAGAGCACCATGATTTTTTTTCTACAGAGACCCTCATCATTTGAGATTACAAGGATGCCATGTTAGTCCAGCCCTGTACCCTTTTTGTAACCTACAGACCAACATCTGTGAGCTTGTCTCATAAGGACCTTTCAGAGAATGCTCATGTCTGATAACATGAGTTCTATAGTGAAGTTTTAGTGAAGCGAGAGAAGGTAGACAAGGTTGAAATGAAAGATATAATTTCTTTCCAGTTGAGAAAAGCACTGGATACAGTACCACATCACTATTAATATAACTATTGAATGGCTGAGGAACTAATTAGGTGACTGAGGACAGACTGCAGTGGTAAAAGATAATGGATAAGAGGGGAAATGGCTAGTGAGATACAATAGCTATGGATAATGGAGAAGATAGGGATTTTTTTTCCACTCAGTACCTAATTGACCTAGAGGAGCCTATTAAACTTAAGCCATCATCATGTGTGGAGCTACTCATGTACGGCTTCTCCAGAGTGATCAAGATGATCCTGCTGTGGGCTATAATATCAGCAAATATGGAGAGTGGTTCTTTGAGGAAGCTGAAGCCTGAGTTGGCCAAGGATATTCTATGCATTGGTTTATTTTAGTAAGATCTTAACAGCAGAGATAACGGCTGATTCACTGTTCAAATATTTGAATGCCAGGTCTGAAATCATCCTTGAATCTGGTAAAATGTAATAAATGTGTCTGTCTCTCATTTTTAGAATCCTTTTGGATTCTTTGGAAGTGGCACACAGAAATCCTTCTCAGACATTTCTCAGATTCTCTCTAATATTGCTCAGTATCTCTTTATTACTACCACAGCCCCAGATGTATCCAATAGTTTAATGAAAATGAGATATTTTCCTCCTTGAGGGGTATCTAATTTCCATTATTATTAATGGACATTCTTTGTGTGCAGTAAAAGTATCCCTGTGTTTTATTGCTTAGTGATTTAAAAGCTTACCATTTACACAGGCTGACGTTAGACTAGCTCCTAATTATAGTGGCGTGGTAGCACCACGAGAGTAAAGATTGCATCACAACTTCTGTTTCAAGATCGACCTTTTTAAGTCCTCTAAAATCGAGATGCTTAGTTGGATTCCTTTGAAATTTGGTGTGCCTCAGAAGGGTGCAGAGTAGGGTTAGTGACCCAAATTTGGGGTCATTTGAACTCGAAGTTGTGGAGATATAAGCCCCCCCCTAGCAATTTTTCAAAAAGTTTCAAGGTAGGATAGGGTTTTGTTTGGTTGGTTTTTTGTTTTGTTTGCTCAGATATCGAACTATTGATGTGATGCAGGTCAAAACAGTCTCAATCTGTCAGTTTTTACCCAAGGCACCCACTAAGTCTTTGGAAGACCCAAATTGTGAACATGTTCACATCTTCGCTTGCGTAGATGTGCAGTCTGGAAGGATTACAGCGCACGTGCACCGAAAAAGGGAAAACAAAACGGTGAGAGGGTTTCTATGCAGCAACTGTCTGCTTGCTTGAATAGTTTGAGGGAATATGCCAATGCCATTGCCTTGGTGAACACCCTGCCACTGGGGTTTCTAGTCTGAACCTTTTGTACACCTGTGCAATAAAGACTTAATAACTCACGTTACTTAGTAGAAGTTGTCTCTGTTACATTATAACGTGTTTTTATTTTATGGGAAGGTTTACTCTGAACACAGCAGAATAGTGAGCAGTTGGTATCTGACCAACAGTTTTGTTATACTGGGTGGGGAAGAAACAGAGACAGAGGACTTTGTGGGTACTGGAGAGACAGGGAGAGGGGTTGTGACTGCCAAGAGGCCGGGCAGTGAGGGTGAGTGGTAGGAATGCCTTGGATTGGTTGTTTGAGAATATCTCTGTATTTGACTAGCCCCTGGACACTATACTGGCCATTGGCACTAAAAGATTCAGGAGATTCCAGATCCTGGCATACACTCACGCACTTAGCCAGCTCCCAAGAAAGAACACCACCGGTGCACAATTTAAGAACCACTTCACAGACTTTTACAAGTCCCTTATTCATACTTACAGTTCAACCCACACTTTCACTTAACCGTGATTAAAGCATTAGAGTCCTGTCATATTCCACCTCACTGCTGACAATATCTTTCATAATAAAAGCCCTGTGCCCTGCTACTGATATAACCTATGCATTTCTGCATTCAAATGGTGCATTCTGGATCCTTAAGGTACAGATGCACCTCTTCCCTTTGCTCACACACATTGGAGGGGGCAAAACATACATCTCCCCATATCATCATCACAGCTGTCACCCAGCTGAAAGCAGTCCTCACAAATCCTCCTATCACAAACACACCTTTACCAGGCAGTTCCAATTGACTGCACCTCGAATGTATGTAAGTAATTCCCATTGGCTACTGCCAGCTTCAGGGGACCGGAGGGAAGGTGGTGTGGGCAATCTTTTTTGTTTGCTTCTTTTTTCTTTTTTGTTTTTTAGTAGTTTTAGATGGAATCCTGTAGGTGAGAGTGAGTGAGTTGTAAAGGAAGGTGAAGAGTCTGTATATTTTAGCAACTGTGGGGTTGGCAGAGCAAAGATATGTACGTTAACGGAGTGTATTGGGGCACTGCCGAAAGAGGGCAGAGTTAAGGGTACATGAGCAACCTTAGTTATGTATTTCCTGGCTTTCAGAAGTTTGAGTTTTGCTCAGCTCAGTCTTCTGCAAGGGGATGACATACCACCAAGCAACCTTACCTCTGCAGCAGGTCTAAGGGCCTGTACAGATGGACAGAAAGTCAGCAGGGGTCTTGGGTTAAGTAAGAGAAAACCCTCTCTGGAGTTTTAGGTTTCTTAATACTTTTTTTATATATAACCAAAATATGCCCAAACTAGAAAGGTCTCTAGCTAATCCTTTGATGTAGCTAGGCTCTAAAAGAAACAAGTAGAGTAGTTGTTGGCTCTCCAGAGCTCCCCTTCCTGTCTTTCAGGCAAATGGTCCTCATTTGTTTCACTCTGAAAGGAAACCAGCTCCTTTCTCAGGCTCCATGCCTAAATAAGCTCAGCTTCAGATGATTAATTTATGTGTGAGATGGAAGCTGAGTGTTTCTCAGGGAATCAGAAAACCTGATCCAGAACTCTCGCTGTGATTTAACTCCTTAATGCTGACATCTATAATGAGCTCCCTTAAAGAAACTGCAGACCTGTTGTAAGATGCATAACTGAACTTAAACCTATTGGAAGGCCAAATCCATCAGATTATTTAGAGACAAGTGGGTGGGTGTGAGTAGTACAGCCTTTGATTTTAGTGGTGTTTTGATTAGATTCTTTCATTACGAAACACAGGTTGAGTCTGATTTTTCCTAAAGAAACTGCTAAAGTCTATGTGACTCCCATCAAAAGTTACTTTTAGAAACAAATAATTTTTCATTTACTATGCCTCTAGGTCCTGATCCTGCAAACACTCAGGCATGAAGTCATTGGGACTCCTTGTAGCAATAAAGTCAAGCACATGTGTAAGTGTTTGCAGGATTGGGGCCACGCTTTTAAAATCTGTGGGAAGGATACCTGAGAGAGTGTGGTGTGTGTGTATAGCTAATGACATGGAGCTGGATGTGAGAGATATCCATTTTATTAGTCACCACAGAAAAGCTGCATTGATAAATTAACTAAAGTTGATTGGGAGAAGGATTGTGAGATGAGGAGTAAGAAGCAGTTGCCAGACTGATTAATAAACAACTGGTACCTTCCCATTATAAATATCACAGCCAAGATAATGCTGAGGAGAGGACATGGCGAAGAGAGCAAAACACATTCTGCATTCTTGAAGATTCCGATAATTGTATAGTTCTAAAGAAAACAGTAAGTAGAATGACCAATTTAGAGCTGGCTAGGAAACAGCGTTTGTCCACAAAAAAATGTGTTTAAAAAAAAAAATCCATCCCAAATCAGGATGCATGAAAAGGCAAAATCAGAGGTTGTTTTTTTTTTTTTTGCTGGATAACATTCCAAAATATTTTGTTTTTCAAACACTGATGCATTCCCTTACCTCGGGCTGCTGTCCTCCACTTCTGCTCGCAAAACAGGTAGCCAGGCTCCCCAGCTCTCCATCTGCTCTGCTGGCAAGCTGCCCAGCTCCCTTTGCTCACCTGGTGGGCTGCCCCAATTTCTGGGCGACTAGGAATTCCCAGATCCTCATCTGCCTATGTGGTGAGTTTCTGGGCTTCCCTGCTCCTGCAGCTCCCTGACTGCGGGCTGCCCACATCCCCCTCTGCCCAACTGGCAGGATGTCCCACACCTTGGACTGCCTGCCTCTAGTCCTAGGCTACCAGTATGCACTGCTTCCTGGGCTGCTGTACCTTGCGAGCTGCCAGTCTGTCTAGCTCCTCATGCTGCCAGGGTCTCATGGGCAGTGGACAAAGGGGGAGCCGAGGAGTCTGGCAGCCCATGAGGCAGACAGCCTGCGGAACTGAGCAACGCGGAAAGCAGGCAGGTTGGCTGGCGACTCAGCCTACCCGCTTTGCATCAAAGGTTTCAATGGAATTGACACGTTCCCATGAAATGGTTTTAGTTTTGTCTAATCAGCATTTTCTGACAAAACTTTTACATCTTTTTCGACTAGGAAATGTTTTTAATGAAATAAGTTATATCTACTCAAATTTACACAAGTTTTGAAAGAGCCACCTTTGACTTTAAAAATCGCCCTTGCGTCAGAAAACTTTCCCATACCACATAGTTACATGGAACACCTACATGTATTAGAACTCTTGTATGAGAAAGAGGAATGGCTGCTCTATTTTCTCAGTTTGTGTACTATGTGCTTTTGACAGCTATTTGTGTATCATCAATTTCAATGTTTTCCCTTGTTAAGTTAGTGTATCCCTTCACCCTCAGAGAGCGGCACTGATGTCTGGTCTATTACAGAAAAAGCCACACCCCGAGTGACCTAACTCGCAGTTTAGACAGCAGTAAGCTGACGGAAGAATTCTTCCATCGACCTAGCTACTGCCTCTCAAGGAGGTGGATTAGGTACACCAATGAGAGAACCCCATGTGTGTAGTGGAGTTTCTTGTTTTGGTCAGTTATTTGTTTTTAGTATACAAGTTCCTACGTGTTTTTAGAGAAGACAAGGTCAAAGAAATTGCCTCTTGCACTTGGAGCAGAAGATGATGAGGTTTGAGATGGTCCTTAGTTCATTCCATAGTTTTTGACTGGACACTGCACAGATGAACTTTACCCTTATTGTTGTGAGTTCCGTTGTGCTGGGGAGGGGAGTTGCGACCACAGTTTTCATCTCAGAGCTTTAGTTGCTCTTTTAATACATGTCTATGCTGGAGCTGGAGGTGTAATTTCTGGCTCATGTAGACATATCTCAGACTAGTTCTGATTGAGTGCAGCCATGGTGGTATGAATTATGGGATAGGCTAGGTATGTACCATCAGTACAATGCAAAGCAAATGTACATTGGAAAACATAATCCCAACTATGCATATAAAATGATGGGGTCTAAATTAGCTGTTACCACTCAAAGAGATCTTGGAGTCATTGTGGATAATTCTCTGAAAACATACACTCAGTGTGCAGCAGCAGTCAAAAAAGCTAACAATGTTGGGAATCATTAGGAAAGGGGTAGATAAGACAGAAAATATCATATTGCCTCTATATAAATCCATGGTACACCTACATCTTGAATACTGCATGCAGATCTGGTTGCCCCATCTCAGAAAAGATATGTTGGAATTGGAAAAGGTACAGAAAAGAGCAACAAAAATGATTACGGGTGTGGAATAGCATCCATATGAGGAGAGATTAATAAGACTGGGACTTTTCAGCTCGGAAAAGAGATGACTAAGGAGGGATATAACGGAGGTCTATAAAATCATGACTGGTGCGGGGAAAGTGAATATGGAAGTCAGGGGAATGTTGTGAAAGCCAAGACTATAGCAGGATTCAAAAAAGAACTAGATAAGGTCATGGAGGTTAGGTCCATCAATGGCTATTAGCCACAATGGGCAGGGGTGCAAAGCCATGCTCTGAAATGTCGCTAGCCCCAGGCCCTTTAAATAGCCGCCAGAGCCCCACCATCGCTACCCCAGGACTCCGGCAGGCTCCGGGGACGATTTAAAGGACCCGGGGCGGTAGCGGCAACCGGAGCCCCGGACTCTTTAAATCGTCCCCGGAGCCCTGCTGCCGCTCCGGCAGCTATTTAAAGGGCCCGGGTCAGTAGCTGTGGCAGGAGCCCCGAGCCCTTTAAATCACCACCCGAGCCCCGCCGCCGCTTCCCCGGGGCTCTGGCAGCAGGGCTCTGGAGGCAATTTAAAGAGCCCGGGGCTCCAGTCACTGCTGGGAGCCCCAGGCCCTTTAAATTGCCGCCTGGAGAAGCCAATCCGCTCCGGTACAGCGCACAGGCTCTTGCTTTCACCTCTGACTGAAACCTTTAGATTGATTTGAAATTCTGTGGGAAGTCAGGCAGAGAGCAGAAGACAGGCTGCTGCAGCATTCTGTGCTAGTTGGACTTCATTGGTGGTCTGCAGGAACACTGGATCATGAGGATTGGGACTATTGTTTATTTCCCATGTTGTTTGAATGAGTATTTAGCGCAGCAGCAGGGAAGAGGAAAGCATTTTTAAAAATAGCCCATAGCTTACCCATGGAGTCTATGGACTCCCTTAAAGCTGCAAGGAGCCTTATGTTAAAAATGACCTGCAAAATAAAAAAAAATAGATTTCTCCCCATTTTTCCCTCCTTATGCTATATTAAACATATTAAACAGGCCTGAAATGGTATCCTCATATCCCCTTTCAAAAAGAAAACTGGAGTGGGGGGCAGGGAAGAATTGTGGTTCTACTTATTTTTTACTTTAGAAATTCTGGTGTTGTCTGCCCCGGAAGTAGTGCGGGTCAAAATCAGAATTTCTGTCCCTCAGGTTGAAATACGGGAATTTCCTGTTTTTTCATCCTGAATCAGAATGAAAAGTTGAAAAATCAAAATTTTTCATAGAACAGAAATTTCTTAAGTTAGGTTTGGATGTGTCAAAACATTTTGCTTTGATGTTTTCAGTGCATCGTTTCAGGTTCATCCTGGGAGATGTAGTCCTGTTTGAAAGCCTATCCGGTAGAAGAGAATGAGATGAATGAGGCACCTGAACTGCACCTCCCATGAGTTACATCATCAGCTCAGGTGAACATATATTAATGTTGAACTGACCTGAAACAAAACATTTCAACTTGATTTGACAAACCAGAACGTTTTGATTTGGCTCACCTTGATGGCATATTGACAGAAAATTGAAAATTTTGTGGAAAAATCAATTTTCTCATGGAAAATTGGGATTTTGTGGAAACTTCAGCTTCCATTGAAAAAAACTTTTAGAAAGAGAATCCCAAACAGCTCTATAATGACTGGAGAACTAGTGAAATTATGGCATCATAAGATCAGAGTGTGAAAACTAAGCATTTTAGAGGGGAAGAGATTTTTAGTGAGACTGTTTACAACTCTGTATTTTTTAACACTTTCATAACTTCAGTGACTTTTTAACATTCTGGATAAAAGATGATTTTGTTAAAGATTCTACAGCCTTAACCCCTTCAGTTAAAGTGTTAGGGTCTCATCTTGCACCATTAAAGTTGGTAAGAGTTTTATTTATAGTAAACATGCTCTAAAACCTCAAGAAGCCCTCTAGCAAAATCAGGGAATATGAGATTTGACATTCCTGCTACTTCTAATGTTTAAGAAAAATAGACAGATTTTTTTCTCTTTTTGGAAAGTAAAGGAGAGGGCAGGGAGCCTTTGAGACCTTTTTGTGTATCACAAACAAAAAAGAACACAAATCTAATAAAAAAAAAATCATTGCCAGTCACCTGTAAGTGACAAGAACATTCCATTATCTGCCAAATAAGAGTGTGTGTTCAGTGCCTTTGGCTTTACCTTCGATCCATCACTCTCTCTACCAGTCCTTACGAGAGAAAAAAGTGCTATGATGGATCCTTACCTCTTTGTTTTAAACTTAATAGAACATTGAGGAGGAAGTCCTGCTTGCCTTTCGGTAACTCTATTGATCATTAAGTGCTATAAGAGAAAAAGAGTACTACACAGAGGACCTGGACCTTACCTATGACAACCGTTCAGCACATCAAAAGTTTGTTTACAGTATCACTTCATTAGTTTCATATCTTCATATTATGCAATGATAATAGCATTGTCTAGGTTAGGCATTCCTGGTTAGGGTCTCTCAATTCCTCTAACTGGGCACACTCTGCTATGGAATAACCTCTCCTTTGGCCTGTATTGTATAGATTGTTGTGGGTTTATCTATTAATCTTTTTTTTTTTAGGGGTAACTCTGTGATGGTATAAAGTGTGATTAGAATATAGAATGGAGGAATGTTGAATTTACTTAAGGTTCCTAGAAAAAGATTAACAAGCACTTTCAGACTCCCTCAAACTGAATTAATTAGGTTTTTGTTTCTCATGTCTTTGTCACATTGTTCACTTGGAAAAAAATCTGTGACCATTAAAATGGTCTCAGTCGGGTACCTGTGATACAATGTTATAAACTAAAAATATTTTACATTAAAACAAAACAGGTTGCTTATGGTAACTTTTGCATATTGCAGGAGTACAATGAAGAATTGCAGTTCAAATTACTTTTTGGTTTGTTCTATTTTCTTAGTTTTTAAAGTAGACAATTGCAAAGTATAATTACAGCAAGTTCATTTGCATTCATATTACAATCTGGTGAGCAATTACATTCTTTTATATTTAAAAAAATATTGTAAGGAAGTGTGACTTGCATCCATACATTTCAGCAATGAGAATAGAATTAACTACTTTTATCCAAAGTGGTGTTACTATTGTTACTGAGGCCTGGTCTATGCTACATGGTTAGGTCGACGTAAGCTGCCTTGCATCGACCTAGCTGTGAAAGTGTCTTCACTTTTTTTGGGTTCTCTCTGATGTAAGTGCCTCTCTATACCGATTTAGTAACACCACCTCCCCGAGTGGCGTAGAGTCACAGTTGATGTAATGAGATTGACACTGTGTCAGTGTAGACACTGTGTTGCTTACGTTGCCCGTTACTGGCTTTCAAGAGCCCTACAACAATACAATCAATACAAGTGTTTCCGGTGAGGATGTGCATCTCCGACACAAGAAGCCAAGTGTGAACACACACAAGCAATTTAATAACTGCGGTGGCTGTATGCCAATGTAAAGTAGGTTGACATAATTTTGTAATGTAAACATGATGGCCTCAACATCTAGCATCCTTCCTGTACATAAAAGACTTGTGATAAGCTGGCTACATGGCAGATACAACTTCCTGATCAGTGTGTAAGGGCAAGCTTCATGTGGGGCATCTTGTTCACTATTGCATTGACTAATCTGAAGCATGCATTTTGAGGACTCTAGAATCCACAACTGATTTCTTATATTTTAATACCTTTTATGAAAAACAATCATAGTCAAATACAAACGGTGCAATACATAGTCCTAAGAAGTTACTTGAAATGTGACTTTTAGTTGCTGTCTTTGGACTGTTTATGCATTCCTTATTGAGGTGAAGTCCTCACTGAAGGGAAGCCTTATTGCTACTAGATACCGTCACAGACAAAGGTCTGCAGGTATATGCTCCCTGAGGCTCCATTGATAATCCCATCTGTAGTTTCTCAAGTGAATGGAACTGAGGAAAGTAGTTTTGTGGTAAAAATAGATGGTGAGAATACAAGTTTTTAGATGGAAAGTCTGACAACTGGGATGTGGCTTTTGAAAAGTATTGTAATTTATCAAATACATTACAAGGGTTACTGGACTATTATAACAGTCATTTAAAAATATAACAGACTGGATACTACTGTGATGGGTGCTATAGAAATATATACTATGTATATTATATATATATATATAAAATTATATATATATAAAATTCAAGAGCTTTGAAATAGTGGGTTTCACATATTTTAATGTATTTACGGTATTTACTTCTTGCATTCTGCCTATCTAAATTCCTCCTGCAGTTTCATTTGTGTATGGTATTCTTCAAGTCTTCTCTTGAACTCCTAGACGGGAACTCCTTTGCCCTTTTTAACAGTTGTCATATTTGCCTCAGAAAAGACTGTATTTCACTAGTGGGAGAAGTATATATGTTTTCCCTTTGTGTATTTTTGATTATGAGTTTGCTAATTTGGTGGTGTGCTGTTGGATCTTTTAAGATGAAAGGGGCTATAAAGGTAAGATATTGTTTATAATTTTGAATCTGATTAGTTATTCTGTTAGGGGAATTTCCCCATTGACTTCAATGGGAGAAAGATCCAAACCTTTGTGACTTAGAATTGTTTTTCCTTTTGCAATTTACCTGGTTAGCTGTGGTAGATCTCCTTTTTTGCCTTGATTGGAGATAAATCTGGTAAAATATCGGGAAGAGGAACTAACCTCGGGAATGTACTTCTCCTCTGTATGTAAATCTTTTTCAGGAAGTGCATGACAGCCTCTGTTTTGTATGGGTCTATGTTTGTACAGAAGCTGTTATCACAGAATAAGTTTAATGGGTCGTGAATTGTGTGTTGAAAGGAGAGTCTCCCTCTGACTTGATCTGCTTGCAATAGACCTATGGGCTCGGCAGCAAGTGCATTAGGCTAAATATGCTTACCCATTGACTCTGAAGGTAACAGCCCTTAATGCCTCATTAAATTTTCATGGGTGACTGAGAGAAGCTAGGAGGGAAAAACCACCCCATTAGCAGTAGCTATTACGGGGTCTTCTGAAGAGCAGGCCCTGTGTGGCGGCAGCAACACCACGCAGCTTTCCAAGAAACTTGTTTCTTGTCGGATGTTTGCAGGGCGAGGCCCAACACTGGCTGTTTGGTTCAGATTTCGCCTCCCCCCGAAAGGAGGGGGCAGAGATGGCTGCCGCATTGGGAAGAACCGTGCAAAAGGCTCTCCCTTGCTGCTGAATGCCTAGGGCCCCTAAGCGGCGTGGGGGGAGCATCCTGCACCGGCCCAGGGCTGGCCTAGCTGCCCTGCTCGGGCTCTTGCATCGCTTAGCCCTGTCGTGGCCGTGGCGGCCCTTCGAAGCCTTGCACGGACAACAGACAGCGGGCGGCCACCGCCTTGGCCCCTGGCACCGCCCTGCACCCTCGCCGGGGTGGGAGCGCCTGGGACGCGGGTGGCACCCGGCAGCCGCCTGTTTAGTGAGGCAAGACGAGAGGCGGCTGTGGGTGGGAGCTGCAGCACTTGTGGGGTAGGGCCCAGCGCGGCTGGGCAGGAGGAGGGCGCGGGCTGTGCGAGGGGCTGGAGGGAGATGCCCGCGCTGCTTCGCCGCCCGCCCTGCCCCGCTTTGGGGGCCAGGCCCTGCAGCGTGGCCCCGGGCTTGTGCCTTACCCGCTGTGCACCGGCCCGGGGGGCACGGGAGAGCACAACAGCCGGGGGGCGGGGAGGGGGGAGAGGGAGGCGGGGAAGACAGTTTGGGAGCAGCGATGCTTCCCTCCCCAGCGGGGAGACTGAGAACCGCTTTGCGCACCCCCCCCCGCAGGAGAGGAGGCGGCGGCGACCCTGGATCATCGCCTCCCCCGTCTCCCGCCTCTGGGCTCGGCTGCGCGCGGACCGGGGTCGGCGGGGGCAGGCTCCCGGGGAAGCGGCTCTCCCGGGGTGGCCGAGCCACGTGCGCGGTGAGGCGCCGGAGCCGCTGCCGCGAGCGCCATGGGGCGCAGCGGGACGCCGAGGTTTGCCGCGGCAGGTTAGTGCTGCGAGTCTCTCTCCCCCCAAGCAAACGGGGGGTGGGTGTTGGGGGAGGGGGGGATGGGGGAGACGCTTGTGCGCGCAGTCCGAGTGTGTTCGCAGTCCGAGTCAGAGAAGTGCACAGCGGGGGCGGGGGGGGGGGGCTTCTCCTGGGTGGCACCGAATAGCAAGAGCAACGAGAAGTGCAGCCTCTCCTCCGCGGGAATAACAGCTCCGGGCTCTCCCTGTCTGTTGCAGTGGTCTCTCCGTCTGGGGACGGGGGGCGGGGGCGGGACTTTGGGAGCGGGATGGACGGGGGGAGGAGGGGGGGGTTGCCCGGATATTGCCATGCTGGAGTTGGGTGGCAGCTGCCACGTGCAGTTGTGATGGAGAGAGGGGGCAAGGAGGGGGTGCCTTCTGGTTGCTCCCCGGAAGAGTTGGCTGGTTGCCCCCGTGGAAGGAGGGCGGGCGGCCCCAGGCACTGCCTCCTTGGTGAGTGGGGAGGTCAGGTCGCCTCTGCGTGTGGAAGGGATGGGATGTGGGGAAGAGGGCACCCTATTGCTGCGGGGGGGGGAGCAGGTGGGGTGGACAGGAGTGCCTTTCTAGCCCCCCCCCCCCCCCCATTACAGGACAACTAGCATTTTCTCCTTCTCCAGCCTTTGGCAGCAGTTTTTACCCATCATTTGCACGCTGCAAAGCCCCCTTTGCTCCCCCCCCTTTCCCCCGCCCGCACCAGAACAAGCGGCATTTTCTGTCCCAGCTTTTAAGCGATCCCTGGAAACCCCCGAGGTGCTGTATGAAATCTCGTGTCCCAGAGGTGCCCAGCCCCAACCAAACCCACAGCAACGCCAGCCTCACCCCGCAGTCCAAGCAGAGAGGAAAGCCAACAACCAACGTGACCTGGAGGAGTGATTTTTTTTTTTTTTGGTCTTGAGGATCCCCGGGCTCCTGACGAAGCGCTGCGGACGGGGGGGAAGCTGCGTGTGTGAGCGAGCAATCATCCCCCTGGTTCAAAGAGATCGCCACGCACGGCCATGTTATTGTGACAGCCCCGCACCAAGACGCCGCTTGTCTTGCGTTCGCTGTTGCGCACCGTTGTGTTGCCAGCGTTTGGGGCTTCCCGGGGGCTGTTGGTGAGGGAATTGCCCAGCCCGTATCCAGAGCTTTGTTTCTGGTTTTGAATAGCGCTTTTGCAAACAACCCCACTGCCCCTCCCCCCAAATAAACCCTCCTAAAAGTACAAATCGAAATGAGCCGCCTTGTTCGTGTCTGTGCTCCGGTTCCTTGGGGCTTGCAGCCCGTCTATACACTGATGCCTGGTCGGAGATGATCTTACACCTGCAATCTGTCTTTTTGATAATGCGCCTCCTGAATGAATTGCTGCTGTCCCCAGTATTTTTAAATAAGGAGCGTGTTAGCTGCGGGCGCATTTTAAAAGCGCTCCGCTGTGTGTGTATTTTTTTTTCTGGGAAGATGTATTGTGAGTTGAAAACCGACCGCAAACGGGATTGTCTGATGGAAATTTATTGTGGAAATATTTAGAACCTAAGGGAGGAGTGGAAATGCCGACTTCACTGAGTTGCTTAAATATCGATGGTTCTGCGTAATAGGGCTATCCCCGGTAGCCTGGGTCCCCTGGCAGTCCATAACATTATGGTTAAAACTAAGCTCCCTGGTTTAAAGCTCGTCCTCTCCTAAAGGCCTGATTCTGCAATTGGCCTGTATACCTGCATAAAGGTTACTCAGGAGTAAGGGGTCAAAATGTTCATGTTGAAAGTTTGCACACTTTCTGAGAGCTCGCTGCTAATGCATAACATTGCAAACCTCCCCTATTCTCATTATTAGTGTCCTTTTTTAAATTACAGACAAGATGAGAGATTCCAAATGCCTTGCAGTTCCAACAATGCAGTCAAGGAGCTGAGTTTTTTTTTTTTAAAAGTGAAAATTGGCTTTAATAGAGAGGTTTCTTAAATGGAATTGGATAAAATGTTTCATAGTAAGACCTAATAACTGTGGGAAGAAGTCCAATTGGATTAACCAGAGAGGTTTTAATGTATGCCCTTAAGTGAATTAGTGTTCAGAATACTGTGATCTCAAGCTCTTAACTACAGTAGGGTGTTCCTATTGGCTTGATTCACGTTTGGAATGCATTAGGTTGTGAAAGAAATCGCAATTTGAACGTTTGGGAAAAATCTCAGGGAGATTCACTGGAACATTTCGGAGTGTGTTCCGTCTTTGGGGCAGGAGTAATTGTTTTTTGATCTGTCTGTAGACCACCTAGCACAATGGAGTCCTGATCCAAGACTGGAGTCCCTAAGCGCCCCCACAATATAAATAATAATAAAATTATGGGAGGGTGTAGGGCAGAGCAGCCATCGGAATGTTTTGTTCTATTGTTTTTTATTAATCCTGGCACTTGTAGATCACTGTTAAGTGTTTGTTTCATTGTAAAGTTGTGTTCTGTTGCGCATTTCAGTACAATAAACTAAACTTTAGATTCTTCATCAAAATAGTTTTAAAAGCCAAATTCTTGTTTAAAAGGGGATTTTTCTTCCATTTGCTTAAATTCGAATACGCAACTAAAACGCTTAATCACCTTTATTGTTTTCAACTACTCAAACAGAAAAACCCTTGTGGTTGACGAAGCTCATCTCTCAAGCTGATTCACAGTATGTTTTCATTGCAAGACACAATATTTTCTTCAATCATTTCATAATTGTATCGCTTACTGTTTTTCTTTTTCTTGCTGCTATACTCAGTTAAGCAAAAAGGAAATTATTGGTAAACATTGGATTGATATTCATTCAGATAGTGGAGATGTACATTGTTTGCAGAGACCCTTAAGAGATTTTTTTTGTTGCGCGGTCTAAATGCAGTTGATATCTGAAATAGAACTTAAAACCTAGAGGGAAAAGGCACATTTTCAGACTTCTGAAGTCAAACTGCAGGTGAAATTAGCATCTAGTTTACACATTTGTCATTAATTTCTCTAATTACATGCATTACACACTTTCCTTAAATATATACTGGGTTTTCTTCCAACTATTCTTTTGTCTCACAGTGCATTTAATCACCATGGCATATGAGTTCAAAACATATTGTCCCCAGTGGTATAGAAAGAATTTAGTCCGTGGACTGTACATTTGCACTGCTCTCCCTTTAACAGCCCCTCAAGATATGGATGAAGACAGCCACCCTCATGTCTCCTGGTAGGATCTGCCTTCTGGACTTCAGTGCTCGTACACATCAGTGGTTTCATCTTACCAGGATTGAAATTGATTTTCTTTTTTTAGCTCAGCTTGTGAAAGATCCAGTGCGTGCCCCTTGACCTGTGGCCCCACATGATGAAGTGACACCAACAGCCAAGGATGTTGACTTGAGGCAGCTACAGGGCATCAAAAGTAGTAGCATCAGATTGAGCAGGTTGTGCTGAGCCAGTTAGGGCTAGAGCCACAAAGGGGACTCAGGCTTAGTATTACAGCACCTGTCTGTAGGTGCCCTGCTGCCCAGTGGAATTCCCAGCCCCGAGTTAGATGCCCAGGCACCCTATTCAATGCTAGCAGAGAGTTAGATGTCTAAGAATGGGATTTGCAAAAGCCAGCATACTGATCCTGGGAGCTGTCTAAACTAGCCAATAGGAAATGCTGAGAAGAGGGGTGTGGCCTAAACCCCACATCTCCAAAGGAATTAGCCCCCTGATTCTGGATTGGAGGGGTGCCTAGCCAGGAACCCCCAGTTGGAGTTAAACACCTAAACCCGGTCAACCCTTTCTCAAGAAAACCAGTGATTGTGCCCCTTTATACCTGAGAGCCACGTGGTTAGACCATTCACCTGGGATGTGGGAGATTCAGGATCAAATTTCCACCATGTCTGATTCAGAGCAGGGATTTGGACCACAGCCTCCCACCTTCCTGCCCTAAATACTGGATTATAGGGTATTCTGCGGAGGTGGGGGTGGGGGGGGAGAGCTGTGTGTGTGTCAATCTCTAGGGTTGAAGCTGCTCCTCTTTGTATGAAATATTTAAATAGTAATTGGGCGATAGAATGAGTGAATGACTCTCTAGCCCAGTGGTTAAGCAGTCTCTTGGGAGCCCTGGGTCTCAGTCTCTGTGCCAGTGAATATAAGTAGGTAAATGTGTAGTTTGAGCGTTCTTTTGGAGGACTTAGGAGGCTTTGGGCATGCCCACCAACAGAAATTAGGTGCTTTAGGAAATGCAGGTCCCTAGGATATTTAGGTGCCTGAAGGTTAAGTGGCAGCTGAGCAATGGTTTTGAGGATCAAAATTTTGGATTTAGGCACTTAAAGTTAAGCATTTAAACCTCATTATGGATTTCACAATCAGTCTACTTGACACTGTGAGTAAGCCACAATGCAGGTAGAGTCAAGAAGGTACAGGAGGCAGATCCTTTAGGGTCAAGGGCTAGCAGTTATGGAATACTCTACCCTTTCTTGTTCATTAAAACACATCCTTGGCAACTTTTGATTAGATTTCCCTCGGTCTCTCTTGAACTTACTTGGGCAAACTGTTCATTTAAAAGTACATCAGTTTTAGTTGTTCTTTTAAGCTGCCAAGAGGTTATTGGACAGATGTGTGTCTCAATAACCATTTATTTATAACATGCTTATTACTGTCCACCATACACTTGCTGATGCTGTCATCAGGTCCTGTCCCATAATCTCACTCATGCAAAACACATGACAACCATATTGCCATCCTCAGGAGATCAAAATCATAAGCTGAACCCACCCAAAACATCAAGATTAAAAAAAAAAAAGAGATCATATTGTATTTTTGGTCTCTCTCTTGATTTTTGAACTCTGCCTATCCCCTGTGTGTGACAATTGCTGTTTACCACTCTGTCAGATTTATTAAGTAGGGTGATTCTGACCCCCATTACAGGAGCTCTCATCCTCACATCTTCCCATCCCCTGCTCAGCAATTAATTTTGTCACCCTGGCTCTCCGTGAGTTCTGTCCCTTTCTGGTGGCCCCCTCAGTTCAGGCCACCTACCCTGTTCGCCCCCATGCCCCTCAGTTCAGTTTCCTGCAACCTCCACCATCAGTTCAGCCCCTACTCAGTTCAGTGACACACACCCCCACCAGCCTCACCTCTGCTCCTCCTGAGCTCTTCACCCCCCCTCTCCCAGACCTGGGGGGGGAGGGGGGCGGCTGCAGCAGGGTTTCCGCTGCCTCTTCCCAGCCCAGGTGCTGGAGGCAGGAGGAGCAAATGTGCCCTCCTCCCGCCCCCATAGGAGGGTTGTGGGGAGGAGTTTAAAGAGTTGCACTGAACTGCTGGGCTCTTTGCTCCCTCCTTCCCTCTCCCATCCTGTGATAACAGTGAGCAGTGGGGAGAGATACAGCTGGCTTCTGGCAGGGCTGATGCTCGTGACAGTGCAAGATGAACTCCATAACCCTCTGAAATCCCATCACTCGTGAAGATATCACTAGAGTTGGCAGTACTTAGATGACTTCAGCATTGAGCTCATCTATGATGAGGAGACACTAACTTGATAGGTCTGCCAACCCATCCCATCCCATCCCCAGAGGCTCAGTGAATCTCTTTCTTTCTGTCTGTCTTTCTGACTCTTTGGGTTTTAAGTATTGCAAGGTTTTGGTCTGTCAGAAAAGTCTCTTGGTTTCTGTTTGATGAAATATGCTGACTAACTGCAGCCAACCTGCCCTGCTAATACGGGATTCTCCTGAAGATATGTCAACAACAGTTAAATATTGTTTACAAGAACCTATATAATTACAATAAAATTTATGTTTGGGAAAGTGTGGATGGTTCCAGGGAATAATAATGGGGGCAAAGGTTTTTTTAAAATGGTGGCTAAAGTTAGGCTCCTAAATCTATATTTAGTCACAGAAGTAAGTGGCCTGATTTTCAAAAGTGCTGCTTTCTTGGCCACGCTTACTGAAGTTAGGAGGGACTGTTGGATATGCAGAACTTTTGACAATCCGGCCATTTATTTTGGGATATAGAGTGTATCACTTCTCAATCACACGTTCATATCCTGTGCAGGTAAGTAGTGACCAAAAATTGTTCTGTCTACTGTAGCTACTTACATGGCTCTATTACTATAGTACTTGAGTGCCTCACACTCTTTAATGTATTTATCCTCACAGCATCCTTGTGAGGTAAGGAAGTAGTAATATCACCATTTTACACATGCAAAATTGAGGCACAGACAGATTTGCCCAAGATCACACAGGAAGTCTCTGCGTGGAGCAGGGAATTGAACCCATTCCTCTTAGGATCCAGCTTGCATCCTAACTAGTGGACCATCCTTCCTCTCACTTCTGTGTGAAAGGCAGATTGTATAAAAGATTGTCTGGTAGCTGTGCAGTGTGTTCACTGGCCTGTGTGAAATGAGTTGGTGGTCCAAACCTCTTTCCTCACTGCCAGGTGTCTGCATTGCAAAAATGCTATAATTGACTGGAGGTTTGGCTGGAAGTAATATCAAAGAGGACAAGGACTGAATGAGCATGGAGACTGAACTATCATCTCACCTCAGCCCTTCTGGTGCAAGGTTGAGGCATGTTAGTATGATAGGGTGGGGTGAAGAAGACTGTACTGTTCCTTTTCTGGGGATAAACTTCACTTTTCTAGACTGTCAGGTCTTTTCCACCAGCATTAAGTGCATTCAGAGTTGTGTAAAAGGGACCTTAGCCTCTCAGTCTGACCTCTCTTTATACCTATAAATCAGCTATGTGCATATTTTTTGCATATTATCATGTATTCAATTAAACATGTCTAAGAAGCTAGATATTGAGTAGGATTTCACCAATTTAAACCTCAAGTGCCATTTTGCAAAATGCCTTCTTCCTTTGTATAGCAGTTCTCTATTTCAACAATAATACAAGACTTATTGATGAATATTGATTAACAATATGAACATTTCACTAACCATTTTAAATAAAAATATTTAACCCTCCCACAAATAATTAAATAGATTAAAAAGAATGAAATTTAAACAGGTTTAAAAGGGGACACACAGAACTAAACTCCATACTTTTCCAATAATACAAGATTTTGCCCAGGCTGTGTTAAATAAAATTACATTTCATGGCCTTGGCTTAATAATTTTATCCATAAATCAATTCTGCTTAAAAGAAGTAGAATTGTTATTGCCCCATCCTTCGTAAAATGAAAAGGTCAGCATAGTGGGATGCAGAAAAGCTGTCACATTATTATATGCAATGTCATCTGTGTATCTCATCTCGGACAGTCAACCATCATACATTTTCAGATGCTAAAGGTGTAAGCAGTGTTCAGACATTTTAACAATGTAATGCATAAAATTGCTGTTCTTCTATTTGAGGGTTTTTTCACTGTGGTGATAGCAAATGTTATGAGAATCCACTTAAAAGTAGTTTGTATAAATAACTACTGTATTTTTTTTTATTTGCCATGCATACAGTCATAGGCCTAATCCTAGCACAGACCCCTCCATGGGACTCCACATGGACTCAGGGTAGCGGATCCAAGTGCAGTTATAGCTTTGCAGTTGTCCTGAGTAAAGGGAAGCATGTAGCTGTGCTGCTCCAAGTGGAGACCCTTCTGACTCTGTCACTATTGCCTTGTTGCCCCATCCCTTGCTTTTGGGAGAGTCTGGCTTACTGACTTCACCCCTTTCCTTGCAGCGGATTACTCCCCCGTGCATTAGTTAGCATCTCAGTTTGACAGGTGCTGGCGACAAAATCAGGATTCTTCCCAATTTCCATCCCCCTCCCACAGTCTCAGGGCAGCACCTGCCCTTCCCATCATCCCATTGCAGTTAGCTTAGTGGAGAGAAAGGAGGCTTATGCTTCCTCAGGAGGTCCATCATATCAAAAGTAGGATAGTCTGATACCTGAGGCTACAAACATACCCAGTTATTGGTTCATTTGCACTATTAAATATGTACTGATGTATGAGCTGCTCTCTTTACTGTACAGAGATATCTGTGAATGGATGATTTGCTCTCTGTTCTCCAGATAGTGTCAAGCAGCAGTGTTCAGTTTTTTTCAGCAAATGTTGATTACTCTGGTGGGTAGGGAACAGAAGTTTCTTGAGAGTCTTGTGATTCCCCAAACCCAAAGGCAAATGAATAGAAATTTAGTGGACCTAGAGCTCTCCAAAGAGGAGTCTGACCTAATTTATATTGTATTTAATCAAATAATCCTACCATGCATGTTCAGGACCGGATTAATTTTTTGTGGGCCCTGGTGCTCGGATCATATCCCGACCTCTGCTCTGCCCGCAGTCCTCCCCTTGGCCCCTACGCTCGGCCTCTTACCTCCAAGGCCCCGCCCACCGCTCGCAGGGGGAGGAAGGGCGGAGAGGAGTGAGTGGTGGGCACGGGGAGAGGGGATGAAGAGGAGCAAGTGGGAGGGAAAGGGGAGAGGCGGCTGCAATTTAAGCCATTGCTTCTTGTCCTATCCTCAGAGGTTAAGAAGAACAATTTTTCTCCCTCCTCCTTGTAACAACCTTTTATGTACTTGAAAACTGTTACCATGTCCCCTCTCAGTCTTCTCTTCTCCAGACTAAACAAACCCAGTTTTTTCAATCTTCCTTTAAAGGTCATGTTTTCTAGACTTTTAATCATTTTTGTTGCTCTTCTCTGGACTTCCTCCAGTTTGTCCACATCTTTCCTGAAATATGGCACCCAGAACTGGACACAATACTCCAGTTGAGGCCTAATCAGCACGGAGTAGAGCGGAAGAATTACGTCTCATATCTTGCTTACAACTCTCCTGCTAATACATCCCAGGATGATGTTTGCTTTTTTTGCAACATTGTTACACTGTTGACTCATATTTAGCTTGTGGTTCACTATGACCCCCAGATCCCTTTCTGAAGTACTCCTTCCTAGGCAGTCATTTCCCATTTTGTATGTGTGCAACTGATTGTTCCTTCCTAAGTGGAGTACTTTGCATTTGTCCTTATTGAATTTCATCCTATTTACTTCAGACCATTTCTTCAGTTTATCCAGATCATTTTGAATTTTAATCCTATCCTCCAAAGCACTTGCAACCCCTCCCAGCTTGATATTGTCAACAAACTTTATAAGTGTACTCTCTGCCATTATCTAAATCATTGATGAAGATATTGAACAGACCCAGACCCAGAACTGATCCGTGCGGGACCCCACTCATTATGCCATTCCAGCATGATTGTGAACCACTGCTAATTACTCTCTGGGGATGGTTTTCCAACCAGTTTTGCACCCACCTTATAATAGCTCCATCTAGATTGCATTTCCCTAGTTTGTTTATGAGAAGGTCATTCGAGACTGTATTGAAAGCTTTACTAAAGTCAAGATATACCATGTCTACTGCTTCCCCCCTATCCACAAGGTTTGTTACCCTCTCAAAGAAAGCTTTCAGGTTGGTTTGACATGATCTGTTCTTGACAAATCCATGCTGACTGTTACTTATCACTTTATTATCTTCTAGATGTTTGCAAATTGATTGCTTAATTATTTGCTCCATTATCTTTCCGGGTACAGAAGATAAGCTGACTGGTCTGTAATTCCTTGGGTTATCCCTATTTCCCTTTTTATAGATTGGCACTATATTTGCCCTTTTCCAGTCTTCTGGAATCTCTGCCATCTTCTATGACTTTTCAAAAATAATCGCTAATGGCTCAGATATCTCCTCAGTCAGCTCCTTGAGCATTCTAGGATGCATTTCATCAGGCCCTGGTGACTTGAACGCATCTAACTTGTCTAAGTAATTTTTAACTTGTTCTTTCTCTATTTTAGCCTCTGATCCTACCTCATTTTCACTGGCATTCGCTATGTTAGACATCTAATCACCGCCAAGCTTTTTGGTGAAAACTGAAACAAAGAAGTCATTAAGAACCTCTGCCATTTAAACATTTTCTGTTATTGTTCCCCCCCGATCCTTCCATCGAGTAACGGGACTACCCTGTCCTTGGTCTTCGTCTTGCTTTTAATGTATTTGTAGAATGTTTTCTTGTTACCCTTTATGTCTCTAGTTAGTTAGATCGTGTTTTGTGCCTTTGGCTTTCTAATTTTATCCCTACATACTTGTGTTGTTCGTTTATATTCATCCTTTGTAATTTGACCTAGTTTCCACTTTTTGTAGGACTCTTTTTTGATTTTTAGATCAGTGAAGATCTCCTGGTTAAGCCAGGGTGGTCTATTGCTATCTTTCCTGTCTTTCCTATTCAGTGGGATAGTTTGCTCTTGTGCCCTTAAAAACGTGTCTCTGAAAATCTGCCAACTATCTTCAATTGTTTTGCCCCTTAGACTTGCTTCCCATGTGCGCTTGTTTTTATGTTTTTAGCAGGCATACTACTGATTTTGCAGAACTTTAGTTTTAGATGTTATCAGAAAATGGCCCTATAGTTGCAAGATGCGCTTTACCTTAATGAGCGGTCAGTGCAAAATCTGTGTAAAAATAGATTTGGAGGATATTTTTCAGAAAACAGATGATAAAGAAATAACGTCAAACCCACTGGAGTTGCTTGTCATAGAATTGTATAAATATAGAGCTGGAAGGAATCTCAAGAGGTCCTCAAGTCCAGCCCCCTGTACTGAAACAGTACTAAGTAAACCTAGAACATCTCTGAAAGGTGTTTATCTAACCAGTTCTTTAAAACCTACAGTGATGGGGGTTTCACAACCACAAACTCCATTGGAAACCTATTACAGAGCTTAGCTACCTTACGGTTGGAAAGTTGTACTGTTATCTAACCTAAGTCTCATTTGCTGCAGATTAAGCCAATTACTACTTGTCCTGCCTTCAGTGGACATGGAGAGCAATTGATCACCATCCTCTTTATAACAGCCTTTAATGTGTTTGAAGACTATTATCAGGTCCCCCCCCCCCCCCCCAGTCTTCCTTTCTCAAGACTAACATGCCCAGTTATTTTAACCTTTCTTCATAGGTCGGGTCAGCCTCCATCCCAGGCAAGGGGGAAAGATTCATAGGAAGGGTTGCAGACTAAGATGGATGAGCAAGCATCTCAGACAGATGATTAAGAGAAGGCAGAAAGCCTACAAGGAGGGGAACGTCGGAGGGATCAGCAAGGAAAGCTACCTCTTGGAGGTCAGAAAGCGTAGGGATAAAATGAGAACTGCCAAAAGCCAAGCAGAGCTGGACCTTGCAAAGGGAATTAAAATCAATAGTAAAAGGTTCTATAGCCATATAAATAAGATGAAAACAAGGAAAGAAGAAGTGCGATCGCTAAACACTGAGGATGGGATGAAGATTAAAGAAAATTCAGGTATGGCCCAACACCTAAACAAATACTTTGCCTCAGTTTTAATGAGATTAATGAGGAGCTTAGGGGTAGTGGCAGGGTGGCTAATGTGAACAAGGATAGAAAGGTAGAAATGACCACATCTGAGGTGGATGTCCAACTCAAACAGTTTAATGGGACTAAATCGGGGGAAGGGGCCTGGATAATCTCCATCCAAGAATATTAAAGGAGCTGGCACATGAAATTGCAAGCCCAATAGAAAGGATTTTTAATGACTCTCTAAACTCGGGGGTCATACCCTATGACTGGAAAATTGCTAATATAGTTCCTTTTTTTAAGAAAAGGGGGAAAAAGTGATCTGGGAAACTACAAGTCTGTTATTTTGACCTCAATTGTATGCAAGGTCTTGGAACAAATTTTGAAAGAGAAAGTAATTAAGGACATAGAGGTTAACGGTAATTGGGATAAAAAACAGCATGGTTTTACAAAAAGTAGATCGTGCCAGACCAACCTGGGGTTACTAGTGGAGTTGCTCAGGGATTGGTTGAGGGATTGGTCTTGGGACCAATCTTATTTTAACATTACTGACCTTGGCACAATAAGTGAGAGCGTACTAATACAATTTGTGGATGACACAAAATTGGGAAGTATAGCCAATTCGGAAGAGGAATATCATACAAGAAGACCTGGATGACCTTGTAAACTGGACTAGTAGAAATGGGATGAAATTTAATAGTGCAAAATGCAAGGTCATAAATTTAGGAACTAACAACAAGAATTTTTGCTATAAGCTGGGGATGTATCAGTTGGAAGTGACAGAGGAGCAGAAAGACCTGGGTGTATTGGTTGATCACAGGATGACTATGAACCGACAATGTGATGTGGTCGTGAAAAAGGCTAATGCAGTTCTAGGATGCATCAGGTGAGGTATTTCCAGTAGAGACAGGGAAGTGTTACTACTATTGTACAAGGCACCCGTGAGACGTCATCTGGAATACTGTGTGCAGTTCTGGTCTTCCATGTTTAAGGACAGTGAATTCAAACTGGAACAGATGCAGAGAAGGGCTACTAGGAGGAGCCGAGGAATGGAAAACCTGCGTTATGAAAGAAGACTCAAAGAGCTTGGCTTGTTTAGCCTAACCAAAAGAAGGCTCAGGGGAGATGTGATTGTTCTCTATAAATATATCAGAGGGATAAATACCAGGGAGGGAGAGGATGTAATGGATATAAACAGGCCATCAACAAGTTTAGGCTTGAAATTAGGCAAAGGTTTCTAACCATCAGAGGAGTGAAGTTCTGGAGCAGCCTTCCAAGGGGAGCAGTGGGAGCAAAAACCTAACTGGCTTCAAGATTGAGCTTGATATGTTTATGGTGGGGATGCTATGAGACTACAGAGAATTCTTTGCCAGATGTCTGGCTGGTGGGTCTTGCCCATGTGATCAGGGTCTAATTGATTTCCATATTTGGTGTTGGGAAGGAATTTCCCCCCGAGTCAGATTGGCAGAGACTCTGGGGCTTTTTCGCCTTCCTCTGCAGTATGGGGTATGGGTTACTTGCAGGTTTAAACTAGTGTAAATGGTGGATTCTCTGTAACTTGACGTCTTTAAACCATGATTTGAAGACTTCAGTAACTCAGCCAGAGGTCAGGGGGTCTATTACAGGAGTGAGTGGGTCAGGTTCTGTGGCCTTCAGTGTGCAGGTGCTTAGACTAGATGTTCATGATGGTCCCATCTGACCTTAATGTCTATAAGTCTGTGAGGTTTTCTAAGCTTTTTATCATTTTTGTTGCTCTCCTCTGGACTCACCAGTTTGTCCACATCTTTCCTAAAATGTGGTACTCGCAACTGGACACAGTACCCCAGCTGTGGCCTCACAGTTCCAACTAAAATGGGACAGTTACTTCCTGTGTCTTACATATGACACTCCTGTTAATACCACCCACAATTTGTCATTTTTGCAACTACATGACATTGTTGGCTCATGTTAAGTTTGTGATTCACTATAAACCTCCATCCTTTTCAGCAGTATTACCACGTAGCCAATTATTCCCCATTTTGTAGTTGTGCATTTGATTTTTTTTTGGAGTAGTATTTTTCACTTGTCTCTACTAAATTTCACCTTGTTGATTTCAGACCAATTCTCTAATTTGCCAAGGTCATTTTGAATTCTAATCCTATCCTCTAAAGTGCTTGCAATCCCTCCCACCTTGGTGTCGTCCGCAAATTTTATGAGCATACTAACCACTCTTTTATCCAAGCCATTAATGAAAACATTAATCACAGTATTGAATTGTATCTGAAAGTGGGTAATATCTTTGTTTCGTCTTGATAGCAAGCCGATTCCCTAAGTTATTAATGCCACTGCTTGTTTTTTATGCTTTTTTGCTTATGTTAACAATATAAAGGAGGAATACAGAGCCTCATAAGAGTGCTTTTTGTAGCACAAAGCTACTTTATTTCTCAACAGCATACAAGGGACACTTTATCATAATTGACTTTGGATGATTGCTATAGCTTGGTTGAGTCCCCTCTTGTGAATGTTCACCAGTCTGTAGTGTTGGATCCAGCCTTCAAATCCTTCTAAGTCTGAGCAGCATCTAGCCACTGTCCCTAGCTCTGGCGTCTTACGGTGTGTCTACATAGCAACTAGACATCCACGGCTGGCACATGTGAACTGACTTTTGCTCCTGGGGCTTGGGCTGTAGGGCCGTTTCATTGCCGTGCAGATGCCTGGGCTCGGGTGAAGCTTTGGCTCTAGGACCTTGCGAGATGGGTGGCTCCCAGAGCTTGGGCTGCAGCCCCTCAGCCGGAGCCCCTTGAGCCCGAGTCAGCTGGCACGGGCCAGCCGTGGGTTTTTCTTTGCTGTGTAGACATACCATCAGGCACGGTCCCAGAGTGCAGCCTTTCTAACTGTGATGGGGGCCCTGAGACCAAGTCTCCCTAGCAGCTTATGCTCGCTGTCCCCCATTCCACCTCACTCCAGTTTACAGTTTTAACGCTTTGGGGGCCGCATGACGGGTAAAGCAAAGAACACAGGCTTTGTAAAGTAACATCTTAAACATCACACATTACTCTGAGGCTGTGTACACACTACAGCGTACGTTGGTATAAATTATGTGAATAAGCCACCACTGGAGCGATGTAAGTTACACGGACCTAAGCACCGGTGTGGAAAGCACTGTGTTGGCAGGAGAGCTCATCCTGCCGACATAGCTACCGCCGCTCGTGGGAGCTGGAGTAATTAAATCGATGGAAGAGCTCTCTCCTGTCGGCTTAGAGCGTCTGCACTAGCTACGTTACAGTGGCGCAGCTGTGCTCCTATAAGCCCTGTAGTGTAGCCATAGCCTTAGAAAGCAGATGAGAGTTACAGATCTCTGGAAAACCAGCAAACACCCAAACTCAGTTCCCTCTCTCCAGTGTTCTTGCAACTCCTAAGTGGCTTTTGGGTTCTGGTCAGTATCCTTCAGGGAAGTCAGGCCCATACTGCTCCATCTTCTGGCGATGATCTGTCCCTTGCTAGAGAGTGTGTCTCCTTTTAAAAGCACACTTTCTCCATCTAGCTTCCCATTGTGGATTTTCCATTCTCCAGAACCGCCAGCCCTTGTGGGCTGCTGGGCATAAAAGGTTACTAAAGCACATAAGAGTAATTAGCAAGCCAGTAGTTTTGGCAGCCAGCAGATGATTCTTTTTTGTTAGGTCTCCATTAGGCGAGAAACATGCCTTCCTTTTCTGGGCTTGCTATGCTGCGCATCAGGCTACAAACATACCAGTTCAAATAGGTTCTCAACATAAGACACACGCAGTAGGGTCATACAGAAAAGGGAAGTTCTGATCCACACTGTAGGTAGGTTTACAGTCATAAAAGCTGCTCACAGAACTAAATGCGATTCATAAATTGATGCAGACATATTCCCAAAACTGTCACAATGATACAATAAACTATTTCTTTTCAGGGTTTTGGTAAGTTTAATAACCTACTTGATTTCGGGGGCCGGACCCACAACCTGTAAGAGATCATTTACAGGAAACCCCAAAAATGTTGAAAAGGAAGATGTAGAATAGAAACATTGATCTTAAGAAAAATAAAACTTTTTATGTTTTTGGAAAATTGTAAACCAGTATGGCATTATTTAAACTTAATAGGTTTCCACATACATCAAGTATTGCCAATTTGCCATTGATTTGTCAGTATCACTATATTCTGGGTATCTAAAGTTTTTGTTTATTGCTCAAATCTATCTTCCTTTTATCATATCTTATAGGGATGTCTCTACAATTATGCCTGCTGTAATACTTACTGTTGTTGACTGAAGACATTCTGCAGTCTGCTTGTTTACTGTGCATTATAAAGTTTAACAGCTTTGTAAACCCACAACTATCTTAATTAAACCTATTATGTAGAGCTACCAAGAACATTTTTTCCAGTTAATTTAAATATATCGTTTTGGACTAATAAATAAGAATATCGGCCTGTAGCTTCATGTTTAGAATTTGGAGATGCAGAGACTTTAAATACGCACATTTGAAACTGAAGACGGAATTTGAACGACTGTGGAATTGAATGAATGTCCTAAATGTTGTTTGCCTTTTACTGTACAAAGTTGTCATGAAATGTTAAAATATAAACAAGATTGGTTACTTCAGAAATAATAGAAAACCTATTGGGTACTTTTCAACCCAAAGAATTATACTTTGCTTCAGTGTTCACTGTAGGGACTGTAGAAAAAAAAATGAGAGAAAATGTGTAACTACATTAAAAGGAAAAAAGTCACTTCTGATCATGGTGCCTGAGTTGCAACTCCCACTGAACCTGATGGGAGTTGCATTTGTATACCTGAAGGTACAGCTAGGCCTACTAAAACATTCATGAAATAGGGCAGATTCTAACTTGAACTGTAAACTTGAACTTCAGTGGGGTACTTTGGGTGCTTACTTACTTTTCTGGATCGGGCCCAGAATGCTCAGCAGCCTACAGGATTGAGATCCCACTCAGAAGTGGACAATGTGTTTGTAATTTGACCAGTTTCCAGTATTTCTACCCAAAGGGTGGCCTTGACAGCTGACTCATATGACGTGATTTTTGTCAAGTTAACACAGGATATGTTGCTTGAACTCTGCGTTATATTTATACCACTCCTTTAGTCCTCGTAAGCACTGACCTGTGTCCGGGGGCGGGGAGAGAATCAGAACAGCATTTAGAAGGATGGAAATATTTTTACTCAATTATGGTTTGTATCTTCAATTTTATTCTCTTTTTACTTCCTTGTGTAAACCTTAAACACAAACAGTTTAAAAATACTGTATTTTGCTTAAGGCTTTGGTGATGTTTGCTTCCTCTTAATCTTTGTTCAGTGCAAAGTTAACTTTGGTGGGCTGCTAGTGTTCCGATAGCTTGCACCTCAGGGCATTGCTCCATTAGGGAATTCAGGAAGTGGGATTTCGAGAGTTATGAATGTGATTAAGCCAAGCTTAAAGGTAATTATGAAAACGGCGAACTATTTTTAAACTTTAATGCGATCCAGCTGATCTTCATAAAAGTATACTGCTATTTAGTTAAGCAACAGTCAGTGCAGCAAATATTTTATTAATATTTCAATTTTACAGTTCACTCCTTTATGTAATAAAATATGCAGTTACATGATTTCCTTTCTTACTGCCTTTTATGCCAAATTTTCTTCACTCTTAGATATATAGTATATCAACAAAATAATATTTCTTTATTGCAAGATGAGATTGACTAGATAGATATAAATTAATCTTGTGTCCTAACTGTACATCTACCGTACCATGAAATTAGCGATCTTTCCTTAATCTGTATTTCTCCCTTTTCATGGCAAAGGTGGTGTGGACTGAGGAATTCCTTCCTGTGATAATGTTGCTCCTTGTATATTAGTTGGTTCTAAGCTAGTCAGTGACTGTTACACAGTCCCGTTGGCAATTTCACACCAGGATCCTAGTCTTCTATACCTTATTAGAAAGCTTGAATGTTAATATTTTTAAATTAAATCTTAGTAGCAAACAAATCAACGGGCAATGCTTCTCCACACAGTGTGGAGTCAGCCTGCAGGAATATAAATACTGTGCTGAATTTAAGAGGGATCATTTTATGCTCACTAACAACACTGGTAGTTGTGCCTGGTAGGATAAGGTAATCAAATATCACAAGGATGATTGCAGAAGGGTAGGAAATACTCTCTTCTCCACCATTTCCATGTACCATTTCACAGTTGGTCAGATCCATGATTTTTGCCTTTTGATGAAGGTTCAGTGTTGAGTAGTGCTGGAGGGACCATTTTTAATGGACCATTTGACTGATCTAGTCTGACACATCAGGTGGTCCTTAGATTCCCAGTCATAGAGAGAGATCCTCTCAAAAACATTGGGTGAGATTCGCAGTTGGTGTAATTTGGTGCAGCTCCTTTGAAGTCAATAGAACTCTGCTGATTTACATCAGCTAAGGATCAGGCCCATTGTTGCTATGTTACATTTATAGCAGATGGTGATCGGTTTGGGTACATGTTGCTTTTCAGAGAAAAGTGAGAATTGCCATCGAGCAAATCCCACTGTGCCAAGCTTGAGTTGCTGGATTTACTGCAAGATGATCAAGACACAACATGTGGAATAACACTAATAACTGCTCCACAACCACTAAAACAGTCTTAGGACTCTTATGGGTGGATGGAAATAGCTGGTGGATCTTTGCAGTTGGGATCCACTGGCCCAGCCCCTGTGTCTTTGGAACTTTGGCCCTGATCCAGCAAAGAACGTTGGGTTGGGAGTAGTCCTATTGACTTCAGTGGGAACTACTCACAAGCGTAAAGTTATGCCTGTGCCTAAGTAATTTGCTATCTCAGAGTCTTAGATCCAGTAAGGATCTTAGGCATTGTAATGCATAACCCCTAGGCACCCCGCCACCTAGTGGAATTCTCAGCCCTGAGTTAGGTGCCTAAGAAAGGGATTTTGAGAAGCCAGCAAGTTGAGCAGGGAGCTGCCTAAATGAAATGCTGAGGAAAGGTATTTAGGCACCTAACTCCCATTAATCTGGGCCCCTAGGTGCCTAATTGATGAGCCAGAGAAAAGCGCCGTCCTCCGCTTGGGGATCTCCGCTATGAACCCTTTCCTGGAGGCAGGAACATACGTCAGGTCAGCTGCTGAGGTAGCCCCTACCCTAGCATCTGAAATCCAGACCTTTTTTGTAGAAAAACTTCACCCCTTTACAGCCAATGGCCTGGTGCTTAGGGCACTCACCTAGGACACGGGAGATTTGAATTCATGTCCCTGCTTAGCACAGGAACTTGAACTGGGGTCTCCTACATCTCAAGTAAGTGCCCTAACACTAGGCTTTAGAGTCAATCTCTGTTTTTCTCTGGCTCAGTTATAGAAGCATAGAAATGGAGGGCTGGAAGGACCTTGAGAGGTAATCTAGCCCAGCCCCAATGCTGAGGCAGGACTAAGCCTACCTAGATATCTTTGACAGGTGGTTGTCCAACCTGTTGTTACCACAACCTCCCTTGGAAGCTTTTTCCAAGGGTTACTTGTCCTTTTAATTAAAAAGTTTTTTTCCTGATATCTAACCTAAATCTCCCTTGTTGCAGATTAAGCCAATTGCTTCTTGTCTTTTGTTCAGTGGGCATGGAGAATGATTGATCACCGTCCTCTCTATAACAGTCCTTAATATATTTGAAGACTCTTACCACGTTCCCCCTCAGCCTTTTGTCAAGACTATGCCCCATTTTTTAACCTTTCCTCATAGGTCAGGTTTTCTAAATCTTGTATCATTTTTGTTGCTCTCCTCTGGACTCTCTCCAGCTTATTTACATCTTGCCTAAAGTATGGCGCCCAAAACTGGATACAGTCCTTCAGTTGATGCCTCACCAGTGCTGAGCAGAGTGAGGCAGTTACCTCCTGTATCTTACATCTGACATTCCTGTTAATACCCCCAGAATATTTGCCTTTTTTGTAACTGCATTGCATTGTTGACTCATATTTAATTTGTAGCCACTATAAGCCCCGATCCTTTTCAGCAGTATTACCACCTTGCCATTTATTCCCCATTCTGTAGTTATGCATTTGATTTTTAATTCCTAAACGTAGATTTTTGCATCTGGGCTTTATTGAATTTCATCTTGTTCATTTCAGACCAGTTCTTGATTTTGTCAAGGTCATTTTAAATTCTAATCTTGTCCTCCAAAATGCTGGCAATGCCTCCCAGTTTACTGCCACCTGCAAGTGTGATAAGCATACTGTCTACTCCATTATCCAAGCCGTTAATGAAAATATTGAATAGTACCAAACCCAGGACAGACCCCTGCGGGACCCCACTAGATTTATCCCTCCAGGTTGACTGCAAATTATTGATAACCACTCTTTGAATATTTAATTATTTATACAAAGTTGAACTGCTTCCCAGGAGAGGTTAAGGGTATGTCTACACTTGGAGTTGGACGTGTGATGCACAGCTCATGTAGACGTACTCACAGTAGCTCTCAGTGAGCTAGTGTGCTAAACGTAGTAGTGTAGCCAGGGTAGCATAGGCAGCGGCAGCATGGGCTAGCTGTGTGGTGTACATGGGGTTGTACTCAGTACAGCTAGCCTGTGTCACTGCTTGCTGCTGCTCTGTCAGTGCAACTGTTCTTAGCGCAAGTATATCTATGTGATGTGGGAATCACACCCCTAGCTCATAGTGGATACATAGCCTGAGAGAGATCTACCCTAGACTACCCTGTAGCCTGGTGGTTTGGGTCCTCACCTGGAATGTGAGAGAATTCCATTCAACTCCTTACTCTAAATCAAGCAGAGCAGGGATTTGAAACTGGTCTCCCACATCTCAGGTGGGTTATTGGCTATTTTGGGGACACATATATATTCTTTATACAGTTCATATTATTTTGCTCTCTTTTACTGGATTGTACTAGATTCTCTCCTGCTGCACCACAGTGATTTTTAAAATCTGATATTTCTATGCTGGATGATGCACGATGTATTTTGTTACCCCACAGAAACAGACCTGGCAATCTTTTCCTATGAAATTTTGGTGTTTCCCAAGGTAACTTGGAAAACTGGTTTAAGTAGGAGAAATGGGCTTCAGGGAATCAGTAAAAATTGTGCTGCCCTCTATGAAATTAGTTTCGGGTCACATTTGACATCACTGTCTGAGACTGAATAAGTCCCATTTCATTTTTACAGAGTACAGTACATGAATTGTGTCATATGTCTGGATCAGCACAAGCAGTGCTCTGGGAACTGTAGTTTCTAGGTTTTATCTGTGTATTAAAGGTCATTGTAGTCTCATGCCGTGGTGTTTATGCTGTTTTGGGGTGGCTAAGATATAGCAAAGCCGGAGAACCTTAAGAGGTAGTTTAGAGACTACCATGTATTTCAGAACTTTGTCTGAAATCCTCATCAGTGATGAATTGCCTCATTAAAAGATGCCTAGATAAAAGGTGTTATGTAAATGGAAAATAGTAAGTAGTATTTGGTGCTGCAAGATTCTGAGCTGGACCTGGATCCTACCTCCTATGTTAAGTCGTCATCTACATAAAAGTAAGGACTGGCTTTACTGTATCAGATAATGCAGTGGGAATGCAGCTGTTTGGAGTGTTGTTTCCTGCAGTAATGTCTTGGAGTGACAGCACAATCTCAATCCCAAATTCCTTGCTATCCAAACCAGGGTGGTGCTCCCCTGATATCTACAGGTTCCCTCTTCCTCCCCCAACATTCAGAAAATGTAGTTTGTACTGTAAAATGCAAAGGGTTGACTTGTTGAATCACCATAAAAGCATCCATACTGGATCAGACCAATGGTACATCTTGCCCAGTATCCTGTCTCTGACCAGTGGCCAGTGCCAGATGCTTCGGAGAGAATGAACAGAACAGGACAATTTTGAGTGAACCATCCCTATCATCCAGTCCCAGGTTTTGGCAATCAGAGGTGTAGGGATACCCAGAGCCATTAAGGGACCTATGCTCCAAGAACGTATCTAATTATTTTGGAACCCAGTTATACTTTTGCCCTTCACAACGTTCCATGACAGCTAGTTCCACATGTTGACTATGTGTTGTGTGAAGAAGTACTTCCTTATGTTTTTCTTAAACCTACTGCCTATTAATTGTATTAAGTGGCCCCTAGTTCTTGTGTTATGTGAAGGGGTAAATTACACTTCCTTATTCACTTTCTGAACACCATTCCTACTTTCATTGACCTGTATCATATTCCCCCTTTGTCATCTCTTTTCTAAGATGAACAGTTCCAGTTTTTTTAATTTCTCTTTATATGGAAGCTGCTCCATACTCCTAATAATTTTTGTTGCCCCTCTCTGCACTTTTTATTCAAAGGGCTTTGCAGAAAACCGCACATCATCCCCTTCAGCTCCAATCACTAATGCTCCGTCCATTAGGACCGAGAAGGAATGTCAGTCTATTTTGCACTTTCCTAGAAAACGGGGATTTTGGATTAGCTCTAGTTTTGATGCTAGTAAACCGTTCTGTCAGGGCTGAAAGGTTCACCATCTAGTTGCAGAGATCAGTGTTACTGCACAAAGTAGACCTGTGTACTTCAGACTTGAAGGAGGCAAAATCATTTCCATTAGATTGTCTCATAAAGAATTTAAGGCTTGCTGCCTGAGATAACACTGTTTATACACAAGGCTGTCTTCGTATCTTTTATCTTTGGGTCTCTCCTGGGGTCATAATGATTCCAACGGTCACTCCCCATAAGAAGATAGGCTGTTGTGGATAAAGCAGTACATGTGAGGGGAGGATAGCTTAGTGGTTTGAGCATTGGCCTGCTAAACCCAGGGTCGTGAGTTCAATCCTTGAGGGGGCCATTTAGGGATTTGGGGCAGAAACTGGGGATTGGTCCTGCTTTGAGCAGGGGGTTGGACTAGATGACCTCCTGAGGTCCCTTCCAATCCTGATATTCTATGATTCTATGAATGGATGCATTGTGCATTGAGATGTACTGTTGGCTTGTAAATATGAAGGAACAGAGAAAGTGAAGAAAGTCTTCTCCACCCACTCTAAGAGGATGACGTTAGTATCCGGGGAGCACATTTTCAGTGGTTTACAATTAATAATAGCATGCTTAGATGCTGCTGTGAGCAAAAGACTGGCACACAATGGGCAATGTAGAAAAGGCTGTGTAGAAAAATATCTTAGACTCTTCAGCACAGTTTTTAACATGTAGTGTGAACAAATAGTGCTAATTAATTTTAAAAAGTTTATAAGGATTATATGGGAGTAATATTCTTACCTTCTCTTTCCGTTCCTTGCATACTTTTTATTTATTTTCCTTTCTTTCTCTGTGCTTATGATCTTGTTTATCTTTATCTCATGTTTTATAGAATATAAGTAATATTAGAAGATAAAATATTAATATTATGTGTATGTCCCTTCTCATCATAATAAAAATACAACAAGGAAGAAGTCACAGGCAGCTGGAATTCCTTAGAACTTAGACTGACACCAGTTCAAAAATATTTCCTTTTTCCTTTTTTATATTTTATATACATACATACATATATACATAATTTTCTTAGACTAAGTAAAGTGTTGAAATTGCTGGCATCATCTATTGGTGAAAGTGTAGAACTACAAATTATTTTTAACACTGTATACCCACATTTCTCAAAGTGTGGAACTTGCCCCCTTGAAGGACTTTTCATGGGTCAGATGTCTTAATTGTTCTTCAGCATCTCAGTAAGTCTTCAGTGTTTGTGATTGCAGGGAAAGACTTCAAAATGTGCCTCAGGTACAAATGGTGTGGCAATGTCTGCCTGAATCTGTAGAGACCCTGAAACAGTAGCTCCAATGTGTGAATTGTCCTATTCATTTTAATGGGCATTAACTCAACTGCCAGTAATAATCCTTTAAATGTAAATATTGTTAACCATTTCATTGTTCCCAAAGCATGTAAGAAAAGAGAGAAAGTATCATATTATGAAGGTCTATATCAGTATTTGCCAAAGTATGGGGTGTGTCCCTCCAGCATGTGAACAATTACTGGAGCAGGGTGTATGGAAAATGTCTGCATTAAGATGGTTAGCCTTTCAACAACACACAGTGAGGTTAAAAGGGGAGTGTGATTGGTTTCAGTTTCTTGCAGGGAAGTTTGCTAAATGTGGTTGTACGCTATACTAAAGAAATTATTTTTACTTTTCTACTAAAAACTTGTTAAACGTAGGGCTTGTCTACCCTGGCACTTAACAGCGCTGCAACTTTCTTGCTCAGTTGTGTCCAAAAACACCCCCCTGAGCGCTGCAAGTTTCAGCGCTGTAACGTGCCAGTATAGAGAGTGTACCAGCCCTGGAAGCCATGCTCCTCGTGCATGTGGTTTTTTTAGAGTGCTGGGAGAGCTGTCTCCCAGAGCTGTGCTGTGACTGCACAAGCTGCGGGAGTGATTTAACATTGCCAGTGAAGATGTGCCCATAATTACACAGGAATGACCGTACCGGGTGAGACTTATTGTATCTTGTCTTTCAACAGTGGCTGGTGCCAGGTGCTTCAATGGACAGGAACAGATGACAAGTTGTCATCCAGTCCCAGCTTCTGGCAGTCAGAGGTTTAGGGACACCCACAGCATGGGGTTGCATCCCAGACCATTCTGGCTAATAGCCATGGCTGGACCTATCCTCTGTGAACTTATCTAATTCTTTTTTGAACCCAGTTATACTTCTGACTTTCACTATAACCCGTGGCAACGCTTTGCACAGGGTGACTCTGTTGTGGGAAGGAGTACCTCCTTACGTTGGTTTTAAACCTGCTGCCTATTAATTTCATTGGGTGACCCCTGGTTCTTTTGTTATGTGAAGGGGTAAACAACACTTCCTCATTCACTTTCTCTGCACCATTCATGATTTTTTAGACCTTTATCATACCCCCCCCCCAGTCATCTCTTTTCTTAGCTGAACAGTTCCCAGTCTTTTTAATCTCTCCTCATAAGGAAGCTGTTCCAGACCCCTAATCACGTTTTTTGCCCTTCTCTGCACATTTTCCTATTCGAATATATCTTTTTTTTGAGATGGGGTGACCAGAACAGCACACAGTTTTCAAAGTGTGGGGATACTATGGATTTATACAGTGGCATTGTGGTATTTTCAGTCTTATTGTCTGTCCCTTTCCTATGGTTCCTAACATTCTGTTATCTTTTTTTCACTGTCACTGCACATTGGGCAGACAATTTCAGAGAACTATGCACGATGACACCAAGATCTCTTTTTTGAGTGGAAACAGCTAATTTAGACCCCACCATTTTGTCTGTATAGTTGAGGTTATGTTTTCCAATGTGCGTTACTTTGCACTGATCAACGTAGAAAATTGTTCTACTGTTGTGGCTTTAAATATTTCAAGTGAAAAATACTTCTCTAGTTTCATGTCCGATATTGTTATTTAAGAATAGTTTGGAGATAAATGTATTCACTATGGACCAGATGGCGCCATGTGGCTTCATATCCGGAGATGTGAATCTTTGTCTGCCCTTGCAGAAGAGGAAGTCAGCTGACTGATGTATCACTCCTTTCCCCCAGCCCCAGAGAGATCTGTGAGTGTGTGAGAGAGTGAAAGGTCCTGGGAAAGGTACAGCCACCACCTTACCCTTATGAAGAATCCACTTGGAAATTAATGCAGCTTGATAACTCATGACTGGAGCATCTTCTCTGCTGGGGTAGTCCATAGGCAACAACTGGCAGGGCAGACCTGTTAAAATGAATCTTATCAGGAGGCATCACAGTTTCCCCCGGCTCCCCCCCACCCTCTTGGAGGGACCCATAGAATTTAGTGGCCAAATCTACCCACTTGGCAGAACTATAGGAAACTCTCTGAGAGAAACCTCAGTGTTTCTTGATCTGCGTCTGGGTTTTTCCATAGAGGAGAGTTACTTGAGCCTCTAAAAAGAGTTACCGTAGTGTGTAAATCAATGGATAAAGGTGATGGTTTTTAATGTGAAAGGAGTCACATTAATTTTCAGCATACAGTAGAACTGCAGATGAGTAATGTGCTTACCTGTGAACACCAAGTCAGATGTCAGGCTCAGTGTACGGTGTACTTCTGACTCTGAGAGTTTTGGGGTTATTGTCAATAATGGCTGCCTGAAAGTGATTTTTTTTTTAAAGAACCTCAATGAAAAGTTTTTGCCCATATACTATTTCTGTGTTCTACTAGAAAGAGCTCATGAGGTCTGCTTGGTGGTTTCAAAACAATATGCAACATTTACAAAGAAATATCCTGGTTTGGACACCCAGAAAAACGGTTTTCAAAAGAAATAAAATTAATCATTTAAAAGAATGGAGCCTTTTTTTTTAAAAAAAAGCATTTCTTACCATTTTTATCTCTCAAGACTTCCAATCAACAGGATGTCACAGCCCATTTCAAAAGTATAACATGGAAGAAAATCTACAAAAAACAGCCCACCATATAAGAGAGTGAAGAGTAAAAGATTCTGTCCATCCTAAGTATGGTGTGCTATTAACATAGAGTATTTTGTTCATCAGAACGACTTTCAAACTGGAATTATTGATGATTAAATGTACCACCCATCCACTTTCTGTTGGATGCAGAATGCAGCTTTTATAACTGCTAACTCACATGCACAACAATTTAACAGTGTGCTAATCAATTGAATGGGCTAAATCTTTTAAACATTAGGGTTGGGATTTTCAAACACACTGGATCTTGTGACATTTCAGCCCCATGTGTGATTTCCTGGAGCATTAATATAACCTGTAGACAAATTAATAATGAATTTTGTACAAACAAATCAGAGATTCTGAAATACAAATACTAGAGGCCATTCACACCCTTGCTGTCCACCACAAACTTTTTTTTAAAGAATTGCTTCTGAGACTGTGCAGTGCAGGCAGGTGAGACAATTCACTGTAATGGAGACTTCAGGCTTCTGCTGCAATATAATTCATTTATATCTGGTGAAAACTTTCCCATCTTTTCTTCCTTGCATTTTCTTAGGATGTGATTATCTAACATCTGTTCATGCTAGAGGGTCATTTGCTGGCACTTAACATTAAAAAGGTTGAAGAGCAGTTTTTAAACTAAGAGATGGGGGAAAGCCGATTGCCGCAGAGGCGCACGTGGGTCGGTCAGAGACTTCTCTTAGAGGAGAGTCTATTGATAGAGATTCTCTAGGTTTTAGTCAGGAGGAGGGGATGGAAGAGGATAAAGTATGGGCCAGATCAGACGAGACACATTCACATAAAGAATCTGACACATCAGAAAAGGGCAGACAGATAAACAGTGACAAGTTTTTAAAGTGTGTGTACACAAATGCTAGACGTCTAAATAATAAGATGGGTGAACTAGAGTGCCTCATGTTAAAGGAGGATATTGATGTAATAGGCATCACAGAAACCTGGTGGAGTGAGGACAATCAATGGGACACAATCATTCCGGGGTACAAAATATATCGGAAGGACAGAACAGGTAATGCGGTGCAGGGGGAGTGGCACTATATCTGAAAGGAAATGTAGAATCAAATGAAATAAAAATCTCAAGTGAATCCACATTTTCCATAGAATCTCTATGGATAGTAATTCCATGCTCTAATAAGAATATAACAGTAGGGATCTATTATCGGCCACCTGACCAGGACAGCGATAGTGACGATGAAATGCTAAGGGAGATTAGAGAGGCTACGAAAATAAAAAAATAATAGTGAGGGATTTCAATTATCCGCATATTGACTGGGTACATGTCACCTCAGGACGAAATGCAAAGACAAAATTTCTCAATACTTCAAATGACTGCTTCTTGGAGCAGCTGGTACAGGAACCCACAAGGGGAGAGGCAACTCTCGATGTAGTCCTGACTGGAGCGCAGGATCTGGTCCAAGAGGTAACTGTAACCGGACCGCTTGGAAATAGTGACCATAATATAATAACATTTAACATTCCTGTGGTGGGAAGAACACCTCAACAGCCCAACACTGTGGCATTTAATTTCAGAAAGGGGAACTATGCAAAAATGAGGTTAGTTAAACAGAAATTAAAAGGTACAGTGACTAGAGTGAAATCCCTGCAAGCTGCATGGACACTTTTCAAAGACACCATAGTAGAGGCTCAACTTAAATGTATACCCCAAATTAAAAAAACACAGTAAAAGAACTAAAAAAGAGCCACCGTGGCTTAACAACCATGAAAAAGAAGCAGTGAGAGATAAAAAGACATCTTTTAAAAAGTGGAAGTCAAATCCTAGTGAGGTAAATAGAAAGGAGCATAAACACTCCCAAATTAAATGTAAAAATGTAATAAGAAAAGCCAAAAAGGAGTTTGAAGAACAGCTAGCCAAAAACTCAAAAGGTAATAACAAAATGTTTTTTAAGTACATCAGAAGCCGGAAGCCTGCTAAACAACCAGTGGGGCCCCTGGACGCTCGAGATGCAAAAGGAGCACTTAAAGATGATAAAGTCATTGCAGAGAAACTAAATGAATTTGTTGCTTCAGTCTTCACTACTGAGGATGTTAGGGCGGTTCCCAAACCTGAGCCGTCTTTTGTAGGTGACAAATCTGAGGAATTGTCACAGATTGAAGTGTCACTAGAGGAGGTTTTGGAATTAATTGAGAAACTTAACAGTAACAAGTCACTGGGACCAGATGGCATTCACCCAAGAGTTCTGAAAGAACTCAAATGTGAAATTGCGGAACTATTAACTATGGTTTGTAACCTGTCCTTTAAATCAGCTACTGTACCCAGTGACTGGAAGATAGCTAATGTAATGCCAATATTTAAGATGGGCTCTAGAGGTGATCCTGGCAATTACAGACCAGTAAGTCTAACTTCAGTACTGGGCAAATTAATTAAAACAATAGTAAAGAATAAAATGGTCAGACACATAGAAGAACATACATTGTTGCGCAAAAGTCAACATGGTTTCTGTAAAGGGAGATCATGTCTTACTGATCTATTAGAGTTCTTTGAGGGGGTCAACAAACATGTGGACAAGGGGGATCGTGTGGACATAGTGTACTGAGATTTCCAGAAAGCCTTTGGCAAAGTCCCTCACCAAAGGCTCTTACATAAATTAAGTTAAATGGGATAAGAGGGAAGATCCTTTCATGGATTGAGAACTGGGAACAAAGGGTAGGAATAAATTTTCAGATAATTTTCAGAATGGAGAGGAGTAACTAGTGGTGGTCCCCGAGGTCAGTCTTAGGACGAATCAACTTATTCATAAATGATCTGGAGATGGGGTAAACAGTGAGGTGGCAAAGTTTGCAGATGATACTAAACTGCTCAAAATAGTTAAGACCAAAGCAGACTGTGAAAAACTTCAAAAAGATCTCACAAAACTAAGTGATTGGGCAACAAAATGGCAAATGACATTTAATGTGGATAAATATAAAGTAAAGCACATTGGGAAAAAATAACCCCAACTATACGTACAATACGATGGGGGCTAATTTAGCTACAACCAATCAGGGGAAAGATCTTGGAGTCATCGTGGATAGTTCTCTGAAGACATCCATGCGGCGTGCAGCAGCGGTCAAAAAAACAAACGGGATGTTAGGAATCATTAAAAAAGGGATAGAGAATAAGACGGAGAATATCTTATTGCCCTTATATAAATCAATGGTACGCCCACATCTTGAATACTGCATACAGATGTGGTCCCCTCATCGCAAACAAGATATACTGGCATTAGAAAAGGTTCAGAAAAGGGCAACTAAAATGATTAAGGGTTTGGAAGGGGTGCCATATCAGGAGAGATTAAAGAGGGTAGGACTTTTCAGCTTGGAAAAGAGGAGACTAAGGGGGGATATGATAGAGGTATATAAAATCATGAGTGGTGTGGAGAAAGTGAATAAGAAAAAGTTATTTACTTGTTCCCATAATATAAGAACTAGGGGCCAACAAATGAAATTAGTGGGTAGCAGGTTTAAAACAAATAAAAGGAAGTTCTTCACTCAGCGGACAGTCAACCTGTGGAACTCCTTACCTGAGGAGGTTGTGAAGACTAGGACTATAACAGGGTTTAAAAGAGAACTGGATAAATTCATGGAGGTTAAATCCATTAATGGCTATTAGCCAGGATGGGTAAGGAATGGTGTTCCTAGCATCCGTTTGTCAGAGGGTGGAGATGGATGGCAGGAGAGAGATCACTAGATCATTACCTGTTAGGTTCACTCCCTCTGGGGCACCTGGCATTGGCCACTGTCAGTAGACAGGATACTGGGCTGAATGGACCTTTCGTCTGACCCAGTATGGCCATTCTTATGTTCTTATCCAAATTTAAAACTTTGGGTATTAGATGACTCCTGTGATGTCAGTGAGATTGGCTTTTCCCTGCCATTAGGTAATCCTAATATATTGTTGATTATGACGAATAAATGAATATTTTACTCACAAAGTTACTCACCCTACGTGACTGACTGGTTAAATAGAATTTTATGAGGCTGCTTTACCATACCAATTTTATGCTTCAGTACAACATCATCTTTCTTATGCCTGAGTAATGCTTGAAACTTCAGAAGGCCATTGTTGTGCATCTGCAGATCTTTCCTCCATATAGACAGCTGGGATTGAGTGACCTGCGAGGTAGCTTTTCAGCACATTCATTTGACTTGTAAAAAGCTCTCGTTCTCCATGGAGTCCTTCAGGGCTGTAAGCCATCCGTTTTCTTATGTGTGACCTGTGTGATTTCATGTGTCTTGTGTGAGAGCAGACTCTTAGGAAAAGTAGCAGGCCAATGGGTGGCTTGCTGTGGATCTTCATGGGTTTTTGCTTATGCATTTGGGTCCCTTCCATCCTTGACTGTGGGATTAAATTTTAATAAACCATAATATTAAAACTGACTGATCTATACAACTAATTAAAATGAGGCAGGTAAGAAAAATGCATCTGTCTCTGAAGCTGATTCCTAGGGAAAAAAAAATCTTCCAATCAAATAGCATGTGGAGAAGATTCAGAATGAAATCTTCCTTGGGTGGTAGAGCATGGCGCTATTTCAGGATTACCTGACACTTTTTCCTGTGGTCTTTTCTCCACTTGAAGCTTCTCTAGCATCAGGCTCTGAACAGTTGTAATCAGAAAATGCATAATTTAATAGAGGGTTGTCCCTTGCAGAAAAAAAAATAGTATAATAATCCTGTAATTAGAGGCTGTATCTTAATACATGCACATAAGGGGTCTGGATTAAGGTTGCACAGGCAAGTTTGAAAAAGTTTTTTATTACTTGTTTTTATGTTAAAGGCCAAATTCTGCTTTCTGATAAGTACACCCTATTCCCACTGATTTCCGTTGCAGACCTGAAGAAAGACCTGCCCCTCACACATGGTTGATGGCCTGCGTGGAGAGTACTGAGATTGGAGTGTGTGGACTCCCTCTGTAGGGACCTGAGCACAGGGTGGATTGTATCTCGGGTGCTACTCCCCCTTCTGCGTGGTTACAGGTGAGTTCTGTGTGCACTGTATGAAAACAGATGAAAAAGAGCACCATCTATAGGGGCACAATTCTAAGTCTTTTCAAAATCCTGAACTGATTTGTTATTTCATACTTCCTGGATACAGTTTTCAAAAATGGCCATGTAGCTTAGGAGTCTAAGTCCCGATGACTTTCAGTGGGACTTCGGCCCCTACGGTACATCTGTATTGCCAAACAAACAAACAAAAAAATCCACTGCGTCAGCAAGTCTCAGAGCCTGAGTCAGCTGACTTGGGCTCGCTGGGCTTATGCTACAAGGCAAAAAAAAATAGGAGTAAAGACGTTCAGGCTGAGGCTGGAGCCCAGGCTCGGAAACTCAGTGATGAGGGGAGCGTGTCAGAGTTCGGGCTGTAGCCCACATGGGAATATGTGGCTCTTTTGAGCCCTGTGGTGCCAGCTTGAGTCAATTGAACTGGGCTCTGAGACCTGCTGCCCCAGGGTTTGTTTTTTTTTCCCCCTGCAGTGTAGACATGCCCTATGATTCCCAGTGTCTTAGAATGGCTTGTTTGTGTCATTTTCCTTATAGTTAGGGCCCTGCCAAATTCACGGCCATGAAAAATGCATCGCGGACCGTGAAATCTGGTCTCCCCCTGTGAAATCTGGACTTTTTTGTGCTTTTACCCTACTCTATACAGATTTCATGGAGACCAGCGTTTCTCAAATTTGGGGTCCTCACCCAAAAGGAAGTAGCAGGGGGGTTGCAAGGTTATTTTAGGGGGTTGCGGTATTGCTGCCCTTAATTCTGCACTGCTGCCTTCAGAGCTGGGTGGCTGGAGAGTGGCGGCTTTTGGCTGAGAGCCCAGCTCTGCAGGCAGCAGTGGAGAATTAAGGGTGGCAATACCATACCAGGCCATCCTTACTTCTGCGCTGCTGCTGGCGGTGGCTCTGCCTTCAGAGCTGGGATCCCGGCCGGCAGCTGCCGCTCTCCAGCTGCCCGGCTCTGAAGGCAGCGCCGCCGCCAGCAGCAGCACAGAAGTAATGGTAGCAGTACTGCAACCCTCCCCTACAATAGCATTGCAATCCCCCCCCACCACTCCTTTTTGGGTCAGGACCCCTACAATTACAGCACTGTGAAATTTCAGATTTAAATAGCTGAAATCATGAAATCTGCCCTTTTAAAAATCCTATGACCGTGAAATTGACCAAAATGGACCGTGAATTTGGTAGGGCCCTAATTACAGTTTTTGTGAGGGTCTTTCTTTTCTTTTTCTTTTTTCTTTTCCCCCCTTTCCCTTCTCTTCTCACAAAAACAATACCTTCAAGTAATGAGCAATCTGAGGTAATTCAAGGCTGATTTTAGATCAGAGTGGTAAGTTTTACTCTTGATATACATACTGTGACAGGGTCGAGCCAGATGGCTATAGGAGAGTAATAGAAGACAGATATATTAGCCCCAGGCTAAGTAGGTCCCTTTTCCCTGGGTAAGGTAACAGGGAAGGTGCCAGAACAATCAGGAACCTTCTGGAGACAATTAAGACAGGCTGATTAGAACACCTGCAGCCAATCAAGAAGGTGCTAGAATCAAGTAAGGCAGGCTAATCAGGGCACCTGGGTTTTAAAAAGGAGCTCACTTCAGTTTGTGGTATGCGTGTGAGGAGCTGGGAGCAAGAGGCGCTAGGAGCTGAGAGTGAGAACGCGGACTGTTGGAGGACTGAGGTGTACAAGCATTATCAGACACCAGGAGGAAGGTCCTGTGGTGAGGATAAAGAAGGTGTTGGGAGGAGGCCATGGGGAAGTAGCCCAGGGAGTTGTAGCTGTCGCACAGCTGTTCAAGGAGGCACTCTAGACAGCTGCATTCCACAGGGCCCTGGGCTGAAACCTGGAGTAGAGGGCAGGCCTGGGTTCCCCCCAAATCCTCCCAACTCCTGGTCAGACACAGGAGGAGTCGACCTGGACTGTAGGTTCAGAAAAACGGCCAAGCTGAGGGCTGCCGTGAAGCTCTAAGCGGAGCAAATCCGCCAATAAGCGCAAGACCCACCCAAGGTAGAGCAGGAACTTTGTCACAATACATACACACAGTTTCACTGAACTTTCATGGGAGCTAAACATACATGCGTACACATGCACACTGAGAACACAAGGCCTCAGACCTATGCAATTATGCAGCCGCCTATACTGCTGTATAATTTCCCTGTTTTTCAGATACAGCACAACTCCACCATTTTGCTGTCATAGTTTCTCCTTTTGCCATTCTGCATGCTTTTGTGGGGATCAATAGCTCCACAGAGCAGAAAGCCATGGGAGGCTGCGTGGTTCAGGGATTCTGTGTTCCTGAGTCGTACGGTCAATGGCTTAAGCAACTGAGGAGTATGCAAGGAGGATAGGGAGATTTCTCATTAGAAGGTACCTGCTTAGGACTCTGTTGGGTGGGCCTTTGCTCCAGGGGGTAGAAGTGGTAGAAAATCCTGTGGGTGACTTAGACTGGAAAAAAGGGTGCAGTGGATCAGGGAGCCAGTGAGGAGCAGAAGGGTCTGAGGGAGGCATTATATCAGCTTTTCAGCAAGGAGCCATTATAATGAAGATGAGGTGGTCTTCTTCATATAAAAAGAACCTGATCCAGAGATCACTGATATCAATGTATATACTCTCAGTGATTTTGCAGGGCTCTGGAACACGTCTGAAGCACACTGAAGGCAGTGGGGACAGAATTTCACCCGTACAGTTTTCTCTAGAGTCAGGGCTCAGTGATGTGTAGAGGATTTGAGATGAGATGGGGGAGACACGAAGACTAATCCAGCCTGACAGGTGGGAGCTCTTGTTAAAACTGGATTGGTTTCCACACCAAGAACTTTAAGTGAATAAAGGCCATGGGGCTTTGCCAGCCATGCATGTGGCTAGAATGCTTAGGCAACAACGGGATGAGATAAAGCTGGAATGTCAGACTTAATTTCCTTGCTTTTGTTGTTTGTGTCAAAATCTTAATGTTACTTAAATATCTATCGTGCAGTAATTTAAACATGATTTACCACAGGTTTTCATAGCAAGTGGTGCATTATTAATGAGAACATAATGGGAATAGCTTCTGCTATTTACCAGCCATATCAGGTGTTGTCCTCAATTCTCAGAATTAATGGCATATAAAAGAGACTTCCATCCTTTTCTCTCATGATCCTCCAGACTGTAAGACCTTTTTAACTCATAGGCTTTGTTTAAGTATGAACTACATTCCACAAGAAAGACAGATTGGGGAGGGTGGATACAATTAAATAAAAAATAGTTCTGTTATTTATCAAACATTGTTAGAAACTGTGATGTGCAACCACAAAGCCAGATGAGTAGGGAGTTACCTTTTGCAGGGAGCAAGGGGTCGGGGTGCTAGGGCTGTGACAGAAATCTGTGCTTTGGAGTAGCTAAGTTACAAAGAATGTTTGTAGTTCTTATAATTACATGTACGAGTTTTGTGGTGTCCTTAGGTTGTTCTTTAGGTCCTATAGAACATTACAGAATATTCTTACCTGGAGAGGTCTGGAGTAAGTCTAGAAAAATCTTTCCAGATCTTTATTAATTCCTCATATACATTCAGATTGTACTATCAATGCAGTAGTTAAATCACCCCCCTCTTCTCCAACCATTCTTTTGTATATTTTTAGGGAGTTGATGATTATGTTCTGGAAATATCTTGGTCTTGTTACTGGTTTAGACTTAACAGTTTAGACAGATGTATTCTGCTTGTTCCAGGGAATAAGACAGAAAAATGCATTTCTACCATTCTAGTTAATAGATCAGGGAAGTAATTTGCAGATGTGGTAACAATGGGTCTTATATAATAGAACAAACTGCATAGGTAATTCATGAGGAAGATAAACCTGTATTGTTAAGATTTTCACATTTTACTCTTATTTGTAAGCTGTATATTGCTCTCCTGTGCTTTCCACCATTAAGTACTAATGGTATTGCATTAGTAAAAAGCACCAGTATCTTGATTGGCTCTGCAAAGATGTACACAGAGGCAAATAACCTATTTTAGGGTGTTATGGTGAACTGTGTTATTTGTTTATAACTATTAACTTAGCTTATCACTCTGGGTGCTACATATCATTAAAATTTAACCACCGCTCTGCATCACTGGGGTTATGGAGGCTGGACTGAGGGAGAAAAGGGAAAGAGCAAAATGACTGCCAGTTAGGTACTTAAATCAGGCAACATACTGATTTATTTGTTTGAAGGAACATAAGGGGACAGGAACATAAGGTGAAATGAGGGTAGCTGTTTTTGTAACTAAGATGCACAGATCAGTCATTAGCTGTAAAGGTCATAGATGCAAATCAAAATAGTTTTTGAGAATGCTAGCATACTCGAAAATGACTTACTATCCACAATGTATATAGTCATTCTGAAACTTACATGATATCAGGGTTCTGTTAAGGTTACACAAAGAATAAGGGGAGAATCATTTTTGTTAAAACACTTTGACTGCAAAAGAACTGCATATGAAGTATACAGAAATTCAGAGGAAGGGCATTGCAAGTTCTTTATCAGCAGCAGGTTGTCTTGTACTTGTAGCTTGAAATATTTTAATCATAAACAGGACCCTTATATGTTGCTTTCTCGTACATGTAAATTGTAATGTTGACTGCCAGACAAATGTGTCACAGTCTTACCTACAGGCCAGAACAGGAGGCCTGAGTCTCTTTGTATTTAGTGTATTTGGAAATGCTAATGGTGTGGTTCTTAGCTAAAGTACAAATCCTAGAGAAACCACTGACAGTTTTATATGACCACTTCATAAGTATTTATTTGCATGCCTGATATTTATTTGTGATATTTTTTTTTGTGGGGGCGGGGAGGTCAGACAGTAAATACTGGTTTTCACTGCCAACATCAGGAGATTTCACAAGGGAGAAAACTGCATTTCTCCTAACTTTTTTGAGGGTTAACTTTGTCCATTTAGTAACTATAGCCACATTTTTTGGTCTTTATCAGTTTTTCACCTGTGGAAACTGCCTCTCCTCCCCCCCACGCACTGAAAACAGTGAACACTGATGATTATGTGATATTTGTATGAAACTTTAACTTCATATGCAGTTTCTCCAGTGGTGAGATTTATTTATTTTCACAATCCTAAATGGCTCCTGAGCGCCTAAAAGTGGTGTGAAGTCTTCAGGAAGCAAACAGATTAGGCCCTTCTGGTATTTTAAACCTCCAGAGGACACTGAAAATCTTTGCTCAACAGTGGTCACCATTTTTGAAGAGTGATGCAATCTGTTTATCAGAATTGGTTTACTTGGGCAAGCCTACTAAGGTCTGGCCTATTTTATGTTCTTGTTACTTCAGGATTGAAGTTGTTACAATAGTTTCACAAGTTGTATACAATTAAACACAGCTGGAATGCAGCCACCTATGAAAAACAGAAATACATTAGAGGATCTTTCCATAAAATACATTGATTGGAGTGGGGTCTTTTTCAGTGTCTCACAGATGACTTCTTGCCTCACAGGGTCCAATCTAGAGCTCAGACAAGGGGAATATTCTTCTCTCAAATTTAGGATAATAGAGGCACACACAGGTGAATACAAATTCGTATTTATTTTGATGAGCATCCGGGTTGCTGAGACCTGTCCCTCTCCTACTTTTCAGCTGTGCAAGCGCGTGCTCTCTCCCAGACCAAGAGGCAGCAGGAACAGTGGCAGGGTGTGTGGTCACACACTAGTGATCATGAGGGAAGTGGGGGAGGGAGGAAGAGAGGGAAGAAATGCTGGACATGTAGCTGGGGATAACAGGGAATACGAAGCTCATTTCAAAGAGCTCTTTTCCTGGTCTCCTTTCTTCTGGACTGCCCCACAACTCCCCAACACAGAGAGTTGTTTTAAAACATGTTAGTGTATTGTGTTACTTGGCCCACTCTGGCAAGCCAGCCTGTCTTCTGTGTCGGTGGAACTGCTGCTGGGTTAGTTTCAGTGACCTTACTGGGCTTGGCCATAGATATTTTATGCTGAATCAGCTCATTGTAGATATTCATGTGTGTTTATTAGATGACATTTAACTAGCTAAATAAAATATACATTAGCAGTTATTTATCTAGCTGTTTAAATAGCCCATAATAAATGTACATGGGTATCTACAGTGGCCTACAATGATTTCTTTCTATGGCTTACTCGTGGGGGGGTGGCAAGGGCAGGGGGAGGGGAATGTGGGAGTGAGGGGAGGGGGATGGAGAAGAAAAGGGGTTAGGGGAATCGCGGGATAAAGAGGAGCCGAGCATGCGGCATCCCCTCAGTAGCAGCATGGGCTTCCCCATTAAGCAGGCCCATTGAACCTTCACCTGACAAGCCCTACCCCCCCTACACCTGGACCCCTTTGCTGAGCCCCCACACCCAGACCCCCACCCCATCAAGCCCCACTCCCCCAGCATCTGGGCCCCCTGCCAAGCCCCATCTCCCCACATCCAGACCTCCCTGCTGAGCCCCAACCACCTTCACCTGGATCCCCTGCAGAGTCCCATTGCCCACACCTGGAACCCCCCAACGAGCCCCTGTGCATCCAGATCTCACACTGAGCCACCCGCACCCAGATTGCCCCACACATAAACCTCTCACCCCACACCTAGATCCCCTCACACTAAGCCCCTACACACTTGGATCCTGCCTACCCACACCTGGTGTGCCTGGCACAGAGAGGCAAGGCCCTGGGGTGTTTCTGGGGCAGGCCCAGCCCTTGCACTGTGTCAGGGTCAGGTGCAGCTTCACTGCCGAGTCCCTGTCCTGGGGGAGGTGGGGCCTTCAGGGTGATCTCCCATCTCAATGCAGCCAGTGGCCTGTGCTCCCAACTGCCATGCTGGAGCCATGTTTATTTATTCACAAATAAAATTTGCAGGATTTTGCAATATGGTGTCCATAATTTTTATATTTTTGGCGCAGAATTCCCTCAGGAGTAATGGCTAAAAATGAACCTCTAAGTGTTTTACATGTGACCTGTACTGGAACCTATGTTAAAATGTGTTGAAGTCCAAACCTCCTCTTTCGTGGCAGTTCACACTCATACATTTTTAATGCTATCTTCCCTGAATAAATAGCTGAATATGCAGCCGCTCACTGGGTGAAATGATCTGCAGCAGTTGGCAAATGCTGAGAGATGTGAATGCCAAGGGAAAAGTAAAAATAGGTCCCTAGAAGATTACGAGTAAGGATTACCAAAAAGAGAGGACTTGTTGTATCTATAGTGTGTTTTCTCTATAAGTGTTGTTTTACAATGAATGGAAATAGAGATTCAATTTTTAGGCCATTTTCCATTTTTTTATCATATCTGGAATGGAGATTAGATTTGGGATTTGTAGGATGAAATCAGGTTGAAATGATTCTTAACAATGTCTTGAACATGTCTGCAAGGTTTTAGTCGCGGGTGTTAGAATGCAGATGTGTCGCAAACAAACATTTATTTATTTATTTGTTTGTATTTTTGTAGCACCTAGGAGCCCCAGTCATGGATCAGAACTACATTGTGCTAGGTGCCATACAAAGACGGAACAAAAATCCTTGCCCAAAGAGCTTAAAATCTCAAATAAGATAAGAGACAACAGATGGATACAGACAGATGGGGGAGAAGAAGGAAACAATGAGACAGTATTGGTCAGTATGCTAGGCAGTAGTCTCGGCACACCTGTGGCTTAACCACTGTCATGTTTTTGTAGGCATTATGGCAAAGGAAAGGTTTGAGGAGGGATTTGAAGGATGATAATGAAGTAGCTTTGTGGATGCTTATAAGGTGTGAGGGACAGCAAGAGAGAAAGCACAAAGGTGCGTTCTCAAGTATTTCACAGGTGAGCTGGCATCATTGGCCAGTGGGAGGTGAGAATCGACATTTCAATAGTGAATGATAGGTATAGGGTTGGCATAGGCCATGAAAGGCCTTGAAAGTGAAGACAAGCATTTTATGCTTGATCCAGTAGAGAAGGAAGGGCAGTGGAGGGATTCAAAGAGAGGGAGTGAGATAATCAAAGCAACTGGCTAAGACAGTGTTTTTTTGCAGTATCATTCTGAATGGATATGGGTGTGGAAAGATTGCAGTTGTCAAGGCCAGAGGATGTTGCAATACTCGAGATGTGAGATGAGAGCCTGGATGAGAGTTTTAGAAGTGAGGATGGATAGGAAAGGCTGTATTTTAGAGATGTTGTGCAAAAATAATCTGTAAGATTTAGACAGGCTGCATGTGAGTACCTAGAGAGAAGACCAAGACAAAGATACACTCGGGTTATGGGCCTGAGTTGCAGGCAGGATGGTGGGGTTGTCCACAGTGATCAAGAAAAGAGGTGGCAGGGAAAGGCTTAGGGTAAAGATTAGGAGCTCTATTTTAGCCATATTGAGCTTGAGCTGGTGGCTAGACATCCACGGAGAGATGTCAGACAGGCTGACCTTTTAGCTGATGTAAACAGTTCTTCTTTCTAGGTGTCCAGCATATCCTACTATAGCTGTGTTTCCCCCCACCCTCCCTTCTAAGACCTCAGTCCTGTAATGAGCTCTGTGAGGTTGGATCTCCTATGCCCAACTAGAGCTTCCTGTTTCGGTTACAGCGGGATTCAGTGTGGGCAAAAGAGATTGCCCACATTGAGTCATTGCAGGACCAAGGCCAGATAATTTGCAGTATCTGTTGATTTCTTCCTCAATGGAAAAACAATTAAGACATTATAGTTTTAACATGATAACCAGTAAAAAAAATGATTTAGAAGTTAGCACATAAAAAGCTTTTAATGATTAATAATTCTGAAACATCTACCTATAAAAATCTATGCTTTCACAAATTACTGTTTCGTAAGAAATTAACACAGTCAAGAGTCAAACCAAGACACAGACATGCCCAAGTAATAATTTAAAGAGTATCTGCTGACTGCAAGCTGAAATAAAAATATGACCAAAAACATATTTGTTGGGGTTTGGAGACAAGCAGCAATCATATCCAAGTGGGAAAGTTTCTCCTTAATTCATATGCTTAACACCTATAGATCTCAAAGGAATTCCTGTACGTTGACCAAGAGGGAAAATAGACTCTTCAGTGTTTTAATTCATGTGCATCAGTTTGCTGTATGAATACTGTTGCAATATTTTTAAATTAGATGTTGTGTAGAAAAATGATTTTTTGCCTCCATTTTAAGATTAAATGATTCCAGTTAGCTATTTGAAATAAACGGCTTTATTTTATTAATTGTTTGTAACTTTAAAAAAATGCCTAGTATCTTTTCATGTTTCCAAATGAGGGCAAGACCTTAAAAGCATTAATTATATACATGCATAAAGTGTTTTTAATATATGTTACTTGTGATTTAATGTGAAAATTTCAGCTTAAAACTTAATGCTTTATTTGCATGCATTAGTAAATGGCTGATCTTTGGTTATCTCCCTACCTATTTAGATTTTTAGACACTGACTCTGCAGTGAGATCCACTCAGACAGATCCTTATACTACATGGCACCCTGCTGAAGTCAGAAGGCCTCCATGGGCACACAAGCATCAATCAGCCCAAATCTTAGTGCAGGGTTATGGTCTTCTCTTGTTGTCCATCATCACAGTACTGGAATGCCTCACAGATTAATGAATTCATTCTTACAACTCTTGTGTGCAGTAGGGAGATATTCCATTTTACAGATGGAGAACTGAGGCACCAAGAGATTAAATGATTTGCCCAAGGTCATAGAGAGAGCTGGAAATTGAATCCAGACCTTCTAAATCACACAATCATCCTTCTCTTCTCTAAATGGAACATAGTTTGCATTAGTATTCCAAGTACTGACTCAAAATTAGACCCTACCAGTGGTTACTGTGAATTTATATACCCACACTCTGAGTCAGCATGGCAACCCTTTTTTTATTTTGAGAAGTATGGCTTTGGTCTGACTACATTGGATACTGAAAGCAGTTTTGTGTAGTTAGGCTATGAGTGTGCTTTCTTTGTGAAGAACTCTGTCCTTGCATTTCTCAGAGTTGCATAGAGCATGTAAACAAGTTCTGAATAAGGATTTCTGTTAGATTGTATTCTTCTTGATATCCCCCAACGGCAGCGAGATCAAACATTCTGAGGTACTTTCAACGTAGCTGTCTAGAAACATGACTGCAGCAGAAGGATGTGTGTGGAGGGAGAAGCATGCATTTTGCTTTATTTCAGCTGAAATGCTGTACTATGTATAGAGCATCTTATTTCAGTGTTGTGTATGCAAACAGGAAATGATAGTTACGCTGCCCTCAAATGTCTTTTACTCTCTTCTCCCTAAAGATTCAAATATACATGCTTTTAACTGTAAGGCAGCAAGATCTGATACATTTTTTGTGTGTGCCCTAGAACTTGTTATGCTAATAGCAGAAGGGACTGATGAAGGAACATGCCTATAAAAATGTTCTTTCCTTGGTAGCATGATGAATTGTGGAAGCCCTGATTGAAAATTCTAATCACAGCCTTGCAGTCCTTCAGATCACAACCGTTGACAGTTGATTCACTTCTTTTCATGCCTGCTGCCTCTCACTGCTTATGGTGCCTCTTATGCATGAGTCTATCATTAGCACACAAAGCATGATGGATTGGTTGGGGTACCTCTATCCTTAGAACCTGGGAAATGCTTCTTTTTCAGAATCACAGTGCCTGGGTGTGACATCGTCATGAATGAGAGAAGAAAGTAATACAGTATTGGATGTGCCTGTTTGCTGCCACTGTTTAGAGAGAAAATGATGCATTATGGGGAATGTAAGTATATGGCCTGTTTTTCCCTCACTAGCAAGTGATGCAGAAAATCACTGATCACAATCAATGCATAACCTGAGTCTGGCCAATGCATGAAGGATGTAATGCCCTTTCAAAATCAGAAAAGTCAACCATTTTCTAAAATTGCATCTAAAAATTAACCAGTGTAGGAAGTCTTTTGACTTTCAGCTTGAGCTAAGGATCAAAAGGATTAAAGCTAATTGATTTTGATCTCAGATGTGGATTCTCATCACTCCTAAAACTGTACTTCTCTTTCCTTAGACAAGAAACTCCAGACATTAAACTGGTAAATGATTTTATTTGTCTGCCTGGCTTCTAGTTGGCATTTAATGTTTCAGGGAACAAATCAGTAAAGTTTTGGGTCTGGTGAAGAATAGATGGGACCAATTTTCAAATGTGGAATCAAAACAAAGTGAAAAAATATGCCCTCTTCAGATAAAAGGCATAGCTCTGCATCATGTGGTCTCATAATAAATGAATTCTCACCACAGAGTTGACCAGAGATTTGCAGGAACGTATTTTCAAATTTATGATGATTCATTTTTAAGATGAACCACAATAAGAAAAGTTTATTAGCGACAGAGAGAGGAAGCAGTTTCTTGGCACAGAAGACAAACAGATAATGTGAAGGGAGCCTTTGCTTTTACACTGTGGTCTCTAAAATCTGTGCAGTGAGCAAATTGATATTCGTAAAAGGTGTTGCTGCAGCGGGTAATAACAAACCACGCAAGTAGAACATCGAGTAGGAGTTGGCAGGATTTGCACTGCTGCTTTTTATGGGTTGTCTAAGAAGGGCTGATGCTCTCGCTGGCACTGTGAGGAGGAGCACCGAGCGGAGTTGAAGGTTTTCTCCCAAGACTGGTAATTTTTACAGAGCACTGAAATAAACCAGTGCTGCGGCTAGCGTACACACAGAAGTAGTGCTGTATTTCAGGGAAAGAAAAATAAACTTTTCCGAAGCTCAGCCTATTCTTCTATCTTTACCACTTAACGTGTTGAGTTTTATTTTGAATTGTATTGTTCCAGAATAAAACTGAGAAGAAATGCTGCCTAGGATGAAATTCGGAGAACAGCAGCTAGTTTAGTCAAACACTAGAACTTTAGATGGTGTTTTGGTAGAAGCATGACTTGCTACTATGTTTTATTTAGCCAGAGATCAAGCATACACATCAAATGCATAACTTTTTTTTTAGCACTTGAGTTACTTGCTTCGTATCTTTCTATTTCACTGTGTTGGCGTGGATGTCCTGGTAATCAACAGGCGCAGAATAGCTTTATGCACACATTAGAGCTATGTAATTGCGGACAAACATGATTTAACTGAGTGAATGAAGGAATTCTACACAACAGGACAGATCTTCCTCTGGTGTAAATCACAATAGCTCCACTGAAGTCAGTGGAGCTGTGCCAGTTTATGTACTCCAGCTAAAGATCCAGCCCCTTTTCCAGTTGGCATAAAGGGGCTTTTTGAGTTGCACTTGATTCAGTGGGAATTGCAGGCTTCTCTGTTCACTCTCCTCTTCAGGCTGTGAGCTTATAAGTGAGCTTCCCTTATCTTTGCTGAAGATCCTCGTTGATGTATCTAATTGTGGGTGTGAGGGTAAGTCTGACTATTAACAGTAATAACAGTTATTATTTGTATCTGGTATCGCCTGTGGATTTAAGTCATGGATCAGGACCCCTTTCTGGTTGAATCTGCACAAATACACTACAAAGAGATAGTCCCTGCCCCAAAGACCTTACAGTCTAAGATGAGAGACAATAGGTGGACGCAACAGATGAGGAGAACACGGAAATGATGAGACTACGTAAAACAAATATAGTTTATATGGTTTTGTACAATATTTATGGCTATGCACAGTACATAAATGCTTGTTCCTTCTTATCTGCCTTGTACTGGCTTTCAAATGAAAAATAGGTCATTTGGTCCTTTCTTTACCTCCAATAGCACCGACCATCTTATTCACTGTGAATAGCATTCCGCAATGAATAATCCATGGTGTGCTGATACTGTACTGTTTCAGTGGCTAATCTGAGAAGTTACATTACTAGTCAGAGAATCTTAGATAAGGGTTGGAGATGCATGTCACATTTGCAAAGTAGAGCAATATCATATACATGAGAATAATTTTCCAGGCTCATTTTTCCAGTAATGAGATTGAAGATAAGTTATTGAGGCTCTGGAGTTTCAACACACCTTAGATTATTCTTCAGATAATGCTGTCCACCACTAGTAAAATGGCTGGTGCTATTGCAAGTAAGTGTTGGTCTTCATAATAACATCAGAAAGGCAACACATACAATTTCATTTGAGAGAGAAATGTTAAAGCATACACTTTTGGTGCACTGTAAGGAAACACGCAGATTGATAACAGCCCTAACAACTTCCCTAGATAGACTGAGGGCTTGTCTTCACTGCTGCAATTGATGCATCGGGTGTTGATTTAGCAGGTCTTACTAGACCTGTTAAATCAATGGCAGAGCACTCTCTGGTCAACTCCGGTATTCCACCTCCCCGAAAAGAGTAAGGTAAGTCAACCGTAGAGCGTCTCCTATCGATGCAGCGCAGTGAAGACACTATGTTAAGTCAACCTGAGCTACGTCGACTCCAGCTACGTTATTCACATAGCTGGAGTAGTGTAACTTAGGTCGACTTATGCTGGTAGTGAAGACAAGCCCTTAGAATAAAAATAGCTATTTTAATCATCATATTGAAATGTAATTATTTAGTATTGGGAATGTTTTAGATTGGGTGAATTAAAGATAAATAAATTACTTTCCATATTTCGGAGCCCTAAGGGCCTTCTTCCAACTAATGTAATGTCTACACATTTTTTTAAAAATGCACATATTTGCAGCTGTGGGTGTTATCCCTAATGAGAGAGTGTGATACCCAGGTGGGGTGCTTGTTTAGAGTATGGATTTCTTCAAGGACACAGTGAACATTTTTGAGAGAAGTCTCTTCGATCGTATTGAAACACCCTTTTATCAATACATGGATAATTTAAGTATATAGCAGAAATCAGAATTAGTTATTACCTCAAAATACACATGATCATTTAAGAATACAGCACTAAAGCGTGCAGTACAGCAGATTGTGTAATTGTGTACATACCATACACTGTGTAGCTCATATGTATTGTATCAAAACCCCAACTGTGCAGGTTGAGATTTTTAAAGCCATGCAAGCGATTTAGCCCTGCATTTAGCCCAGTGAATTTTAATGGAAGATGTGTGGCTAACTCCTCTACACTACTTTGAAAGTCTCAAACACAGTACCTCAATAAATATATGTTGAAGAGTATGTACTGTATGCTATTGAATAAATGGGTGTCATTTAGGAGCATAGGTACAGCATATATTTAAAACACATCCAATACTGCATATTGAAATTCAGAACCTCTTCCTTATATGATGACTTGCAGGAACCTGTCTGTCTAGGTAAGTGGGTGGGTCATTTATTTGAGTATCAGTCCTATGGATGCTTCACTGTAGGTGTGCTTGCGCTGCTGATTGGAGAACTTTGGTAGCAGTGGCCATTTGGCCCACCATGCACTGTCTGCCCTTGTACCCCATCATGAGGCTAATCAGCACGCGCAGGCTAACCCTCCCCAGTTCCTTCTAAACTGCTCCTGGCTGGAGATGGAGCCATTAGCAGTCCGTTTGCAATGGTTTGTTTTTCTCTTTTTTTTTTTTTTTTTAGCATTTTTAGTAGCTAGTTAGCCCCTTCAGACTGAGTTGTAGTTTTTTTCTTATTTTCTCTTCAAAAAACCAAAAGCCCTTTTATTTTCCCCCTTTTGTTGGGGACCCCTTCCCCCAGTGGGGTATGCCCGGCTCACTGGGCATCAAGAAGTGCCTCACTTGTAAGGAGTCCATCCCTGTAGCAGATAAACACTCCCACTGCATTCATTGCCTTGGGGGAGGCCATGTTCTGCAGAAGTGTGGTCTCTTTCAGCAACTTAAACCCAGGTCTCGAAAGGACAGGAAATTGAGGCAGAAGATCATCCTGATGGATGCAGCCCTTCAGCTTTCCCTGGATCCGTGCCAAGACTCACCCAGGAAGCACGAATCTTTCCAACAGCCATCAACATCCAGGGACTATGAGTCGAAGAAATAAGCTGCAGACCCCTCTTGTAAGACATCTGAAAAGAGAGCCGTGAGCCCCCAGAGTGAGCACTGAGCTAGCTGTAAAAGATCACTGGCACACTTGGTATCATCCATACCCTTGATAGCGAGACAGTCCAAGCACAGTACCATAGCTTATGAGGATCTGGAGCAGCACATACCGTTGAGGCACCCAAAGACCTGATGGGCACAGGCACTGAGCCAGTGGTACCAGTGAACAAAAACAGGAGCAGGGAGCACAGTGTTAAGAAGATGCTGCTGGTACACGTTGTACCTTGGGTACCGTCAACTGTGACCCATCCAGCCCCAGAGTGTTGGGTGCGGGTGAAATCCCTGACTCCCTCTATATCGCCAGCGGATTGGTCGGCACCACAGGAGTTCCAGTACTTGAGAGAGCTCAGGGTATCTGATATACAAGAGTCTCCCCTTTGGTACCAAGTCTTCTCCAAACATGGGAAACTTCTTCAGTACCCTGCCATGTCTCTCCACTTTCTAGTGGTGACTCAGACAGTGAGAGAGAGAACGTCATCTCTTACCACTCCTCCCATGCTCCCTCCCGTTATCAACGGGCTCCACATACATATCCTCAACTTGTTCTGCCACCACAATGGTCTGGCCACCCATGGGCACCACCATCAGGCTCTATCCACCATCTCATTGGCCCTATTCGGATCCCTGGATGGCATATTGAACCTGCACTTGCCAGGCTTCCAGCCTGACTCACTGTGAGCCTGTGAGATGTTTTCCCTCTGCCATGGCATCCAGAGCCTCTGAAACTCCAGAGGAAATCATGGAGGAACAGGAGGGCAGAGTAGAGGAGGAAGTTACACCAAGAACTAACATATTTTCCTCCTCTTCAGATGAGGCAGTGATGCCCCCTCCCCCCTATCCTTAGCCAATGATTTCTGGCTCTTCCAGGACTTGGCAAAAAGGGTAGCAAACACACCGCAGATATTCATCACAATCTCCTCAACATCCTGCACTCTTCCTCGTGCTCCAGAATATGAGTGAGGCCCTATCAATGAGGCCCTTCTGGACCCAGCCAAGGCTATATGACAAAACCCCAGGATCTGTGACACCTATGTGTAAATGGGCCAATATAAAATATTACGTCCCAGCTAAGGAGATGGAGTTCATTTTTCTCACGCTTCCCCTAATTCTGTCGGCGTAGACTCCGTAAACTCTTGGGGCCACTGGCACCAAATGAGATCCACCCCCTATGATAGGGATTGGAAACGCCTGGACCTCTTCAGGAGAAAGGCCTATTCCTCTGCCACATTGCAATTTAGAATTTCAAATTATTAAGCATTAAAGGTGAAATATGAGTGTCAATTATTCAAAGCGCAGCAGTTTTATTGAACAACTCCCAGAGTCACACTGTGACCAGTTCTGAGCTATTATCCAAGAGGGACAACTAGTAGTCAACGCAATGTTCCAATCAGCCCTTGATTCACCCAGCAGAGCAGCCTGGTCCATCTCCACTGAAGTTATGTGGTGAGCAGCATCGTTACACCTATCTGGCTTCCCTAAGAAAGTGCAAATGACTGTAGAAGACCTTCCCTTTGAAGGCACCAAGTTATTTGCTGAAAAGATTGACATGTCCCTCCATACCTTTAATGATTCCATGGCCACTCTCCACTCATTAGGGATCTATACTCCTGGACAAAAGAGAAAATGTAGTCTGCAGTTTCAATCTAAATCCCATACTTCACAATTCCCAACTCAAAGCTTCTACTAACCTCAGAGAAGGAAATCCAGGTTCTCTACACGCAAACCATCAGGCCCACAGCTTTTCCACTTCGCAACCATCAGCCTCAGACCATCAATTTTGACGTATTGGTCGAAATGACCACTCCCCTCAACCACTACACCTGACCAACCTGTCCCTCCCGTTTGGTTACCGGCTTGCCCTGTTTTGCAGCACCTGGGAACATATAATATCAGACTGAAGGGTTCTGAAAATCATTTGCAATGGGTACTCCACCCACTTTACCTCCCTCTCACCTCCACAACACCCTTCCCTGTCTCTCTTCAGGTACTGTTCTCACAAGAGTTTATGATGACAAAAAATAGATCTCCTCCTCCAGATAAGAACCATAGAACCAGTACCTCACCATCTACAAGGCAAAGGTTTTCTCTCTAACCTATTTCCTGATACCCAAGAAGAAGGGAGGTTCAGACCCATACTAGACCTCAGAGTACTCAACAAGTTTGTCAAGGTTCAAAAATTCAAGATGATCACTCTAGTGGCCATTATTCCAGCATTGGAACAGGGGGACTGGTTTTCGGCCCTCGACCTTCAGGATGTTTATTTCCATATTTCAATCCTACCGTCCCACAGACAGTTCCTCAGATTTACCCTAGGACAAGACCACTACCAGTACAGAGTACTCCCCTTCGGACAATCATCAGCTCCTAGAGTATTCTCCAAGATCCTCTCAGAAGTGGCTGCTCACCTACACTCCCAAGGGGTCATGATCTCCCCCGACCTGGATGATTATCTCCTCAGAGCCCGCTCTTTCAGTGAGGCCTGCCAGATTACCAAAACTGCAGTAGACTTGTTCACGGAACTGGATCTACAGATCAACATCCAGTAATCAACCTTCACCCTTATACAGCGCCCAGAGTTCATAGGGACCACCTCAACTCGAGACAGGCCAAAGCGCTCCTGCCTCAACACAGGTTCCTCATCTTGGCCATGCTCATAGAGAACTTACAAAAGTCCTCAAATTTCAGCCAGATACTGTCTCCAACTCCTGGGGCATATGGCGGCAGGCACAACAGTGCTACCTCATGCCAGACTTCTCATGCGGTGTCTCCAGATATGGTTAATCTCATTCTACAGACGAAACAGAGACAGATCAGACAAACCTCTGTTGCTACCCACCAGGTCAAAAACTCCCTGGACTGGTGGAAAAATGGGATCCCTTTTTCTCAAACTTCCCTGTTGTTACTTCTCATCACTGATGCATCCCTTATAGGATGGGATGCACATCTAAACGTCCTTAAAACACAAAGCAAATGGACACCCATGGATATGTCCCTCCACATCATCCTCCTGGAACTTGGGGTGGTCAGGAATGCCTGTACCCATTTCGTTCCACTGATCAAGGGAATACACACACAAGGAAGGAGCTAGGTTTACCTCCCTTTCTGCAGAAGCATTAAAATTATGGAACTGGTGCATTTTCCACACCATCATGCTATCAGCAGCCTACCTTCCTGGAGTCCAAAACCCAGTAGTCTCAGTTGCAAGTTCCCTCACAACCACAAATGGGAGATAAATCCACCAGTGCTTCACAGCCGGTTCAGGCGGTGGGGGAAACCAGCTACAGACCTGTTCTCCACTTACCTGAACAAGAAATGTCCACGCTATTGCTCCAGAACAGGGATAGGACAGCACTCTCTGGGCGACTCCCTTCTTCTTCCATGGCACAAGGACCTTCTCTGTGCCTTTCCCCTGTTTCCCCTTCTGTCAGAAGTCCTTTTAAAAATAAAAAGAGAAGAAGCTTGTCCTAGTGTTTGCTCCCACCTGGCCGAAACAGACCTGTTTCCCTTATGTGTCACAGCTGGTGCCGATATCCTTCCAACCTCCTCCATCCCAACCTGGGGGATACTCCGCCTCAAGGATTCGCTCCTTCATATTTCCAGCGGATAGCAAGCTCCTGCTTGGAGGAGGTCAGGTAGTGTTACGGCCCAGTAGAAAATCCATTACGTCTCACATACCTGCAAAAGTGGCCCAGGTTTCGGATTTGGTGCAATTCCCAACAAATCTCCCTGACGTCTGCTATTTTCCCAAGGGTCCTACACTATGTACTGACTCCCAAAAGATCAGGACTATCTCTCAGCTCACTAAGAGTTCACCTAGCTGCTATAGCAACCTTCCATTGATAAGTCATGATGATGGGCGATCACTTGTTACCCAGTATGATCATATTCCATAGGAGTTATGGGTCCTCAGGTGGCTAATAAAGCCAATCCTTTAACCACAAGTTCTATTACAATGAGGGCAGATGTTTTAAGGCTCAGCAGGAGGCTGTTGACCATGACTGGAAGCCAGTCCCTCCTTTGTCCTGCACCTCTTGTCCTCTTCAGCTTGTCGGCGAGCAAGTTCAAAGTGCAAGTGTCTCCCAAGTGTCAGTGTCAATATTACACTTTTTTAGGTTGTCCTTCAGCAAGTCCTTATAATGCTTCTGTTGTCCACCCATATTACGGTGCCCTTCCTTCAGCTAAGCGAACAGAACCTGTTTTGGGAGGTGATGGTCTGGCATCCGGACAACATGACCAATCCAGCGGAATTGCTGACGGATGATCATTGCCTCAATACTGGTGGTCTTTGCCTCTTCCAGAACACTAATATTGGTGTGCCTGTCTTCCCGTTGCATCTTCAGAATCTTACGAAGGCAGCATTGATCGTGCCTCTCAAGGACTTTCAAGTGGTGTCTATAGGTTGTCCAAGTTTCGGACCCATACAACAGTGTTGGGAGAATAACGGCTTGATAAACAAGAAGCTTGGTGTCTGTTCGAATGTCGTGATCTTCAAAAACCCTGTGCCATAAACGAGAAAGAGCTACACTGGCGCAGCTCAGGCGATGTTGAATTTCTGAATCAATATCTGCCTTGGATGAAAGATGACTTCCAAGGTAGAGGAAATGATCGACATTCTCCAGTGCCACTCCATTGATTTTTGATAGATGGGGCATGTAATACCTCATTTGGAGAGGGCTGATCGAGCACTTTAGTCTTCTTGATATTAAGAGTGAAACCAAGACGTGTAAGCATCGGCAAACACATCCAAGATAGTTTGAAGATCTTTCTCAGAGTGGGCAAAGATTGCGTTGTCATCAGCATACTGAAGTTCCAC